>NW_022589735.1:18738721-18781248 GCF_004348235.1 Phoca vitulina
TGTGTAGTGCCAACTTCTTGATCGAGCTCCCTCTTGATCTAGCTCCAGCTAGCAGCTTCCCTCTCTAGACCCTTGGTATCCAGGGGCTGTTTGGGCTGCAGCAGTTCCAACAGCTGCCTCCGAGGGACGAGGTCCCCTACTGAACCAGTTCCAACTATTCCAGAAGTCACTGCAAGACGAAGTGGAAAGACCCAACTGCCTGTGGTGGTTTATCTATTTTTTAATTTTTAATTTTATTTTTTTAAGTAGGCTCCATGCCCAACATGGGGCTTGAGCTCACGACCCTGAGATTATGAGTCACATGCTCTACCAACTGAGCCAGCCAGGCACCCCCCAAATACATGTACTAAATCCTTTCCTGCTTCAAATATCTACTGATTTCTATATCCTGTACTGAACCTTGCCTACACAGTTACCAAATACAAAAAATATTTAGTTCTGACTCAAAGGTACAAGGTGCAAATTTGTTATCCAAAATATATACATATACTTATATAGGTTTTAGAAGCATAGAATATCTCAGGAAGAATATATAAGAAACTAGCAATTAAGAGGCTACCTCTGGGGAACAGAACTGTGTGACTAGCAACCAAGAGTGGAAGGCTTACTTTTGTATTTTTTTTTTAATTTTTTTTTAAGATTTTATTTATTTATTTGATAGAGACAGAGACAGCAAGAGCAGGAACACAAGCAGCGGGAGTGGGAGAGGGAGAAGCAGGCTTCCCCTCGAGGAGGGAGCCTGATGTGAGACTCGATCCCAGGACCCTAGGATCATGACCTGAGCCGAAGGCAGACGCTTAACGACTGAGCCACCCAGGCGCCCTTTATATTATTTAAATCGCTTTAACATGAATACATTTTTTTAATTTAAATTACCTGATAAATTTAATTAGTAGTTTAAATTTAATTTAAATTGATAAAGCATACAAATAACAAACTGAGATCACTAAAGTATCAGACTCTTCTAAAAAGAACCCGAAATATAAAGTTATCCAAAACTGAAAGATATCACCAAATAATTTATTTTAGAAGTTAATTCACTTTGAATGGATAAGAGAGACTTTAGCCGATGCCTTGGTGGCTGTCTGTTAAGTGTCTGCCTTCTGCGGGTCATGATCCCAGGGTCCTAGGATGGAGCCCCGCATCGGGCTCCCTGCTCAGCGGGGAGTCTGCTTCTCCCTCTGCCTCTGTCTCTCCTTGCTTGTGCTCTCTCTCTCTCTCTCTCTGACAAATAAATTAAAAAAAAAAAAAGTCTTTAGCCAATACAAATAACTCAAGTCTTCTCATATCTTATCAGATCAAGGCTGAAGCACGTGTTCTAAACATTGTGTTTTTAAGGAAATCAAACGCTTATGACCAGAAATCCCAGAATGCAAAATTAATGGTAACACAGTAGAAAATCATCAGATGAAAGGAATGGGGTGGGTCTCCGGTAGAGAAAGTGACCTAATTTAATCAGAGAATTGTCTCAACTTAAAATCAAGTTATATAGTTCTCTCAAAAGATAATGTCAGTGATGTTCCTTTATCATCAAGGCCCATATAAACTATACATAAATCTGCAAATAAAAAGTGACAGTCTCTTTTCTTTTCCCTCCAACACCACTAATTCATTAGCAGATTAGGAAGGGTCCTTGCATGTTTTAATATTGTGTTTAAATAAACATTATTTAAATACTTTATGTCCATTAGTCCGCCTCCCTAATTAAACTAGAAGGTCCTTGATGGGTGAGATTGAATATGTCACTCTTTTGCCTTTCCCACAACACCCAGCACAGCTTTAGAGTCAAACGCACAAAAAATTAAATCCAAGAGCCTCCATTTTGTCATAATCTCTTAATTCTCCCACACCTTTTTTTTTTAAGATTTTATTTTATTTATTTATTCATGAGAGACAGAGAGAGAGAGAGAAAGAGAGGCAGAGGGAGAAGCAGGCTCCCCGCTGAGCAGGAAGCCCAATGCGGAACTCGGTCCCAGGACCCTGGGATCATGACCTGAGCCGAAGGCAGATGCTTAACCATCTGAGCCAACTAGGCGCCCTCCCACACCTTCTTAATTCTCCTAATTCTCACCCACACCTAAATCCATTGCCAATCACCCTTCCTCCTCCATTTCTCTCTCTCTTTTATTTGACCTTAATTTCTTTAGCACTGTCAAATCTCAATTGATTCTTAACTCAGACTGCTCATTCAGGGTTAGGTGGTTTACACTCTAAAGTTAACAACAAAGCCCCTGAAAATAGCTTCCTAGACTATTTCCCTTTCCAGCTTTACCAACTGAAGGAATTCAAATGACTTCAACATCTCCCCTGTGACTTCAGAATCTCCAGCTACTCACACACTCTCACTAGCTCCAGATCCAACATCTGCTGTCTCAGAACCATCTGAAATCCAAAATGGCTGGACTTCCTTCCTTCTTCCATGGCCCAAATCCTCCACTCTCAAGTTACATCCCCCACAACCACTTTAGTCAATCAATAAATGGCTATTATACCCTGTTATTCCCCTGTAATACCACCAATCACGGCAAAATACTCCAGTCGAAGTACAGTGCTTGGCTTGATGAGCAGAGAATTGTCTGGACAATTCTATAACTCTCCTTCCAGGTCTCCCATTAAACTAATCTATATTTCAAGCTAAACAACAGCATCTAAATAGGGCAGATAGATTTCTGTTTTTTTAAAAGATTTTATTTATTGATTTGAGAGACAGAGCACAAGCAGGGGGAGCGGCAAGCAGAGGGAGAGGGAGAAGCAGGCTCCCCACTGAGCAGGGAGTCCGACGCGGGACTTGATCCCAGGACCCTGGGATCATGACCTGAGCCAAAAGCAGACCTTAACCGACGGAGCCACCCAGGCGCCGATATATTTCTCTTTATCTGTAGAATAGGAGTGGGTTGGAGTCAGACTAATTCTCAGACACAGGCCCAGCAGGCATGCACGGACACCCTCCTGGGACGTTCATCACTGCCTCAGTTCTATGGGTATGAATCTCTAAATGAGAAACCCAAGGCCTCAAGGACAACAGTCTCCCTTATAGGACTGCAACTTGACCTCTGTCTCCCTTCCTCAATGATGACCTAGGACAGTCTCAACTTCACTACAAAATTATATTTCTCCCTCAGATCGACAAGAGCTAAGCTACCGTACCATAATCCAGGCAAAGGAAAGTCTGCAGGGCTCTATAAACAGGAGGTCCTAAGTCCATAATTGTCTACTCACAGCTCATTAATGATTCATAAAATCAATTTAGTACATTGCAATGTGCATTTACTTAATGAAATAGAAAATTTTAGAGTGCACTTCATTTACTATGTATCATGTCATGAATGGTGTATGGGTGTCCTGGGTCATGGTGCAAAATGTATTTCATACTGTCAATCACTCACTGTTTAAACAGGCTTAAAACACCGAGTGCATCATTTAATTATTTCCATCAAAAGTAAAGTGTAAACAAAATGTTTTCCAGGGGCACCTGGATGGCTCAGTTGGTTACGCAACCAACTCTTGATCTCAGCTCAGGTCTCAGTTTCAGGGTCATCAGTTCAAGCTCCGCGTTGGGCTCCATGCTGGGCATGGAGCCTACTTTAAAAAACAAAACAAAAAAAGTTTTCCAAAAACATATGATCATTTTAGGATGACTATAGCTATGAGTATAAAATTCTTGGCCACCAATTAATACTAAAAGCACCTTCTGAAAGGTGGCATTAGAATCCATTCTATCAATGCAGATGTAGCTACAAATGGATTAACAGAATTCCACTGTTGTGACTTTTAATACACAATTTAAATTAATTACACTTTAGGTCTATTCTAGATATAAGGTACCACCAGTGGGAATCAAAGGCAAGGAAGGTCAAGATCCCAACACTTGGGGGTTAGAGAGATCACCTGCTGGTGGGAAATAGCGAAAAATCGCACTGTAGAGCATCACCATGGGGATGAGCGGTTTTCATTTTTTTTTCTCCTTCAAGAATAGGGTTATTTCACATAACAAATCTCCATTTTGTTTCTCCTGAAACCTAGAAGATCTGGCGCACTTCAGAAATATGTCTGCTCCCCAGTTCCTACTGTCCCTACCCCACCCTAGCACCTGCCTGACTCCCGGAGGCATTTTGAATTTACAACTCGCACCAAGACTCCAGTCAGTCCAGTACAGTGCTTGGCTTGATAAGCATACAAACTCCAAGGAGAAGGCTCTTATCAGATCCCCTCTCTAAAGAAGAACCTCTCAAGAACTTAAAACCATCCGAAAGAGGAAGAGAAACGCTGCACGGCTGACTTTTCAAAGGCAAGGGGCTGACACCCCTACTCCTCTGGGGGTGATTCCCGCCGCGCACGGGTCTCTGAGGTCTAGTCTCCTTGGCAGAGGCCTAAGACAGGCAAGAAGAGAGGCGATCGAGCATCAGTGAGAACTTTTATCGAGTCCCGCCAACCACAGCCCGGCCCGGCCTCTCTCTTGCAGGACCCGGGGCCTCGGGGAGCTGCACGGGACTATGTGACTCAACGCTGGCCAGGCCCCCCTCTCCCTCCTCGGCAGAGTGGGCGCCTCGAACACTGCCGTTACCCGTCCTCCCACCCTGCCCACCGGACCACTGGCTGGTTCTCCAGGCCGCCTCTCCTCGCCGCCCCACGCTGCCCGCAGCCCCGCCGCTGGGTCTGCAGCTGCGGCTGCGCGCGTATCCCGGGACGAGAAGGGGGGCTCCGGGCGCAAGAGCTAGGCCGGCGTCCGCCCTCCGGCCTTCGCGTGCTCACCTCCCCCCGCGCCGGTGACCAGGACCACCCGCCCGTCGAATCGCAGGGGCGAGGCCATGAGTCCAGCCTGCTGCGACAGACACACACACAAGCCGGACAGCTGCAGCTCGCACTGCGAGACACGGAGGAAAGGGTGATTGGAGGTGAGGGGATGGGAGTGACCTGCGAGTTTCAGGGAAGGAAAAGGACGCCGCAATCTTCCATGTGCGCCTGCGCAGGAATCCCTTGGAACTCTGGGAAATGTAGTCCAGGGTGCTTCCAGGGGCTAGGAGAGCCTCCTCAAGAGGTTTGACTTCAAAGGGCCACTTTCGCTGTTAGAAGTAATGGGATCCTCTAGGACCTGTGTGGTAAATGGCTGACACGGCCCCAAGCGTACATCCATTCTCCCATCATTTTGTCATTCATTCAACAAGTGTTTTCTGGACTTAGACGCTAGCCTAGAGAAATAGGAGGCAGCCCTTATCCTCAAATAGCTTTCAGACATAAACCCCAAAGGAAAAAAGGCACCCTTTACCAATGGGTAAAGATGTCTTAGAATGTAATCCATGAATCTCGTGCATGAAAATCATCCAAGAACTGTCAAAAACAGAGAGTCCTGAACCCTCACCCTGATCTCCCAAAGTAGAATCTCTGGGGCCCAAAGGAAAAAAAAAGCTTTTAACAAGTGCTTCTAAATGATCTTTGCTTCTGAATATTGAGAAAGGTCATATGTTGTAATTCATTCATTTAACATTTATTAAGCATCTATGGGTAGTAGGCACAAGTTTCCAGATGAATAAGTTCCTCCAGAGCTATTCAAAGTTATTAAAGGTAAACCTTTCATAACAGTGCATCATGATTAAACCATGATAAATCTGCACAGGTCTGCTAATAGTGATGTGGAGAAAAAAGGGAAAAGAAATGTAGAAAAATTAAATCTCCCGGGCGCCTGGGTGGCTCAGTCATTAAGCGTCTGGGATCGAGCCCCGCATCGGGCTCCCTGCTCAGCGGGAAACCTGCTTCTCCCTCTCCCGCTCCCCCTGCTTGTGCTCCTGCTCTCGCTGTGTCTCTCTCTGTCAAATAAATAAATAAAAATTTTTTTAAAAAAATTAAATCTCCTTACAACTTGCAGCCCATTGACAAATACTGGAGGCAGGCAGAATGACCTTGCTCAAGAAACTCAACTGCCTTAGTGTTAGTACTTGGCTAGAGGCAATTGCACTGCGGGGTATTTACCCAAAGGATACAAAAATACACATTGGAAGGAGTATATGCACCCTGATGTTTATAGCAGCATTATCAACAATAGCCAAACTATGGAAGCCCAAATGCCCATCTACTGTTAAATGGATAAAGAAGGTGTGTGATATATATATATATATATATATATATATATATACACACACACACACACACACACACAATGGAATAGGACTCAGCCATCAAAAAGAATGAAATCTTGCCATTTGCAATAATGTAAACGGAGATAGAGTGTATTATGCTAAGTGAAATAAGTCAGAGAAAGACAAATACGGTACGATTTCACTCATGAAATGTAACAAAATGGATGAACATTTGTGAGGGGGAGAGAGAGAGAGGGAAACAAATCATGAGAGACTCTTAACGATAGAGAACAAACTGAGGGTAGATGGTGGGAGGTGGGTGGGGGATGGGCCAGATGGGACATGGGTATTAAGGAGGGCACTTGTTAGGAAGAGCACTGAGTGTTGTGTGTAAATGATGAGCCACTGAACTCTACTCCTGAAACCAATATTAAACTGTATGTCAACTAACTAGAATTTAAATTTAAAAAATAAAAATATAAATACAAAAATAAAAATACTTGGCTAGAGGCAAAAAGCAACCTTAGCTTGACATTAGCCCAACCTCCAGAATCCTGTAAGTCTTCTTTAACATATAAAAATCCCTTTGGAAACTTCCTTTATCTATACCCCCACCCCCAAAATATATGTTAGCAATCATCCTTCCAACATCTTGCCCACTCATATACATCTGAAGGGTCTTACGAACCTTATCTTAACAACAGCTAGCCCCCTCAAGGTCCTGGAAGCCTTGCTTCCAAATTCCTCAGAGACTTACACTATCCCTAACCCCCACTAACTAAAAGGTATATAATCAGTCACTCCTCACAATCCCAGTGCAGCTCTTTCTGTCCATGGGTCCTGTCCCCATTGTAGAGGCCACTTTTGGGCCAACGGGCTTGAGCAATGGAATTCAGAAAGGGCCATAGCAACCACCTGGCTGAATAGAGCCAGGCCCCTCAGGAGACCCATCTCAAAATACCCATAGGTGCTAACTAACCAATGGGCTACTTACAACTAGACACGGTTCCCAAAAAAGGGAAGATTTCATATGTTGCCAAACCTTCTCACCTTCCCCCTTTTTTTAAAAATTTTATTATATTATGTTAATCACCATACATTACATCATTAGTTTTTGATGTAGTGTTCCATGATTCACTGTTTGCATATAACACCCAGTGCTCCATTCAATACATGCCCTCTTTAATACCCATCACCAGGCTAACCCATCTCCACACCTCCCTCCCCTCTAGACCCTCAGTTTGTTTCTCAGAGTCCATAGTCTCTCATGGTTCGTCTCCCCCTCCACTTTCCCTCCCTTCATTTTTCCCTTCCTACTATCTTCTTTTTTTTTAACATATATTGTATTATTTTTTCAGAGGTACAGGTCTGTGATTCATCAGTCTTACACAATTCACAGCACTCACCATAGCACATACCCTCCCCAACGTCCATCACCCAGCCACCCCATCTCTCCCACCCCCCACCACTTCAACAACCCTCAGTTTGTTTCCTGAGATTAAGAATTCCTCATATCAGGGCGCCTGGGTGGCTCAGTCATTGAGCGTCTGCCTTTGGCTCAGGTCATGATCCCAGGGTTTGGGGATCGAGCCCCGCATCGGGCTCCCTGCTCAGCGGGAAGCCTGCTTCTCCCTCTCCCACTGCCCCTGCTTGTGTTCCTTCTCTCACTTTGTCTCTCTCTGTCAAATAAATAAAATAAATTAAAAAAAAAGAATTCCTCATATCAGTGAGGTCATATGATACATGCCTTTCTCTGATTGACTTATTTCACTCAGCGTAATACCCTCCAGTTCCATCCACGTCATTGCAAATGGCAAGATTTCATTCCTTTTGATGGCTGCATAATATTCCATTGTATATATATATACCACATCTTCTTTATCCATTCATCTGTCGATGGACATCTTGGCTCTTTCCATAGTTTGGCTATTGTGGACACCCCGATGTTTATAGCAGCAATGTCCACAATCTTCCCCCTCTAAAAACAGCCCCCACCCACTACCTCCTTGGAGACAGCCGCTCCTTGAAGTGTGTTCAATAAACTTCTATTGCCTTGTTCTGCCTCAGGTGAATACTTTCACGGCCGCACCACTGACCTCCACCAGATCGTCGCCCCACATTTGGGGGGCCCCATCCGACCAAGAGACACCCCACTTTGGCACCACACCAGTGCTTTAATAAAACCACATTTTTGCACTGAAACATCTCAAGAAATCTTTCATGGGAGTTCACTCCCGGACCCCACACCCAAAACATCACATCAATAGTGCCAAAATAAAGGGTACCTAACCCTGCTGGGGACAAAGGAAAATGTCCAAAGGAGATGACACACAGAGCACCTTAAGAAGCAAGCTCTGCAAATAAAGAACATTACAGGCAATGCAAACACAAGCTAGATGGGGCTGAGGGGTAGGAGTTAGGGGGGGTGGTAAAGCCGCAGAAATAACCAGCCAGTCAGATCACGTTTATTTTATTTTATTTTTTATTTTTTTTTATTTTTTTTAAAGATTTTATTTATTTATTTGACAGAGAGAGACACAGCGAGAGAGGGAACACAAGCAGGGGGAGTGGGAGAGGGAGAGGCAGGCCTCCCGCCGAGCAGGAAGCCCGATGCGGGGCTCGATCCCAGGACCCTGGGATCATGACCTGAGCCGAAGGCAGACGCTTAATGACTGAGCCACCCAGGCGCCCCCAGATCACGTTTAGATGTTTGAATTGAGTGCTTCAAATGGTTTTAAGCAAGATTACTCCAGGCTACACATTAACATCGTGGAAAGTTCACTCTGCCCTATTATTGAGGATCGATCAGAAGTAAACAAGGCGAGCAAAAACCTACTGGGCAAAATTATGCCTGGAGGCGGAGCTCACTTGAGTCCCCCACGGGCACTGCTGCCACCCCACCTTCTGCTATCCCCAGAGGCTCCTCCGCGCTGTCCTCCGACCTGACCAACCGCAAACTTCTTTGCTCGTTGGTCACCAGGAAGGCCTGGCCTTTGTCCGCAGGCATTTTGAGTGAAAGTGAGCCTGGGGCTCAACCGAATGGGAATCCTCCGTTCAAGAGTGAGCCTATTTGACAACTCAGCAAATACTGGTCTCCACGTCCCTGCTCCCTACCCGCGAAAGATGGAATTAGGACAACTGAGCACAGCCCAAACGCCTTAAACCCCAGCCCACAAGGGGGCCTAAAGAGAGGTGCATTGGCCCCTTCACCAAGCTTCCCGTGGCTTCAGGGCCCAGATCCCAATGGCTGAACATCTGTTTCTATCTTGTGTTGGAATTCTTTCTCGTTTAATCCAATAACCGTGTTCTTCTGTTTAAAAAAAAAAAAAAAAAAGAAGTACAAGGCAAAAAAGAAAGGCTAGGTTCGTGGTTCCTACTCTTAGAAATGCAAGTGCAAAATCAACCCAGTTGTAACGGAGGATGAAGTGCTTTCAACTTAAAGCTTGCAACAGGAGCGAGAAGGAAAGGTTTCTCAGCCATTGCTGGGGAGCCATTCCAACATGTCCAAGTCCAAGACTCACACTGGGGCTCACCTGTCCCAGACCAGGGCCAACGGGCATGGGGCTTGAGTAAATACTAGTGCTTGGTGCAGTGAGTCCCCAAATAAATATGTCCTGAATATGGGAGGTGGTGCAGATTTAGGACATAAGTCTTGGAAGTAGAGTGAGGTGTGTAACTTAATACTCTGCAAGAGCGCTGCTACGTTAAGTGTAGATTATTCTCTAGGCATCTTACCTTGCTCTCAAGTCCTCATTCTTGTGGGAGGGGAGGCAAAAAAGGACATTTAAACTTGCCAGTTAAAGGTAACTCGGTCTGTTTGGGGGAAATGCGCTCTTTCAAGATTTCTCCCTCCTCCTTCTTGCCTAAATGTCACCTTGACATAGAGGAAAGGTTTGGCGGAGGCAGGGGTGGACCTTAAAGCCATATTGCCCTCTGCTTTCCGTGTAGCTACTGATATAGGCTTAGATATTCCTAGAATCTGCTGGATGTTCTTTCTCACTCTGAACTATTTTAGCAACTTCTATATAAGTCTAGATTTACAAACATATATAGGCAAATAAAAAATGATTCAAATAGAATTTTAAAACAAACTAAAAATATATATGTCTATATCTCTTCCATGCCAGCCAGGAGCCAAAAGAGACAGGAGTAGGACCTTCGGCTCCCCCATCCCATAAGCCAAGGCCATGGCCATTACCATTCTGCCACAGGTGGTTACCTTCTGCTGATTCAAGGTCCGTGCATTGGCAGTGACTTCTCAGACTCAGAATTATCCTTTTCATAGCCTCATTTCTTCAAGCTCAGGCTGGGGAAGGGAACAGGGGGGCTGGGTCCCTGAAGAACCCATGCTAAGCCCACCCCCTATCAGCTACCTTCCTCCTCTTTTTCCATCCTCTTCCCAGTGAGAATTCTTCTTCATCTTTCCTGCCAGTCAGAACTCCTCCTAAGTTTGTCCTCTTTGCTCCCACCTTACGGCTATCTCTTTTCTAAGGGGTTACTCTTCTAAGGGAGACACTGAGTGAGCTTTATGGCTTAGTTCTACTGGTATATGGAGAGTGGGCAGGGCACAGAGGGATATAACAGGGCAGAGAAAGGGGATTCTTTTTGCTGCCAGACAGAAGCCACTTCCTATTGGAGAATGCCTTTTTTTTTTTTAAGATTTTATTTATTTATTTATTTATTTATTTATTTATTTATTTATTTATCAGAGAGAGAGCACAAGCAGGGGGAGCAGCAGAGGGGGAAGGAGGCTCCCCGCTGAGCCAGGAGCCCAATGCGGGACTCAATCCCAGGACCCTGGGATCATGACCTGAGCCGAAGGCAGACGCTTAACCGACTGAGCCACCCAGGTGCCCCAACCTATTGGAGAATACCTTTAACAACAATGAACAAGAGGACATATCTAGGCCCTCTTTCATATGGGCCCCACTTAATATGTCTCCCCCAAAGAAGGAGGACTGGCTAACCTGACTGAATGGCCAAGGAGACCTACATTGAACCACACTTACTACTGGGTGACGATACCAGGTTCTAAAGGCGGTAACCAAGCCCCATGTCTCTTTCACCTCCTGCACCCACACAGAGGGTTTTCTTCTGCTTCCTCTCATCTAGCACATGGATCAGCAAGCCAGGCAAGACTGCTTCTCAGCTGTCCAGAGGCTCGGCCATCTCCTTCCTGTCCTTTCTTTCCCAGTATGGCAGCTTGGTCTCCACAACCACCTGAGCCACGGAGTGGTCACCCCAGGCTGCCTGGCATTGGGCATTAGGACAAACTGTGCTTTTTCATAATCTGCTTTCTTTTGTTTTTTCCTGTGGGCATACCTCTTGTAACCCTGCACTGGGCAGAGCTCAGGTTGTGAAATAGGGAGAGGTCCACACTGAACCCCAAATATACTGGGGCCCGGTGTGGCAAAAGATAAGAATCGTCACCTGGAACTAAAAGATGACAAGGAGTGATGAAAATGTCAGTATTCCCCATGGCTGGTTTGAGATGGTAGGGGTGCAGGTTGATTTAGCGCAGAGACCACAGCAGCTGAGTTTAATAAAAGAAGAGATCCATTTGGGAATCAACACAGCCTTTCCAGGAACTCAGACTGCCTAAGTCAGAATCAAGTCCTGGATGGAGACAGACATTTCTTTTCTGCGTCACGAGGAGCTCTCTGGGGGGACCTTAGAGCAACTGTCCTTTGCGTGAACTTCAGACCCATCGCTAGTAGCGGGAATGGAACCCTTCAGACCTGGCTTTTTCTCAAGCTCAGCTTCGTAGGTAGAAATCAAATGGATTGGGGCGCCTGGGTGGCTCAGTCGTTAAGCGTCTGCCTTCGGCTCAGGTCATGATCCCAGGGTCCTGGGATCAAGCCCCGCATCGGGCTCCCTGCTCCGCGGGAAGCCTGCTTCTCCCTCTCCCACTCCCTCTGCTTGTGTTCCTGCTCTCGCTGTGTCTCTCTCTGTCAAATAAATAAATAATCTTTAAAAAAAAAAAGAAATCAAATGGATTTTTTGTTAATTGTTTTCTCCTTTAGCTTGTTTCTCAGCCTTGGATAGATGACCCAGGTTAGACTCAATGCAGTAAGAAGATATTTTCAGGAAAGAAAGGTTTATGCTTCTTTTGGAGGAGGCAGGGTTCTGGGAGCATGCCTTTCCTGGACCTCGAAAGCACCATCTCGGTGACAGCGGGCTACAAAGCAGCTGAAGAGAGCCAGGTCTGTGCAAGCGCAGCTAACCTCTTTACAGATCTCACCCATTGCGTTCGGGCTCACAGACCCTGCTAACCTGCCCAGTGTGACCGGTAAGCTGACAGGTCAGACAAGAAGCTTTTCTCTTTTCTCCATTCCCCAGATAATCCTAAATCAATGTGCTGGCAACTGCAGTACAGGTCTGGAACTGTGCTGGGATCTGGAAATGTTATTTTTGCCTGTGATAACTGCTGGCGGTATTTTTATAAATATCATGGGAGTGTGGTTGCTATTACCCTGACCTTATGTATCCTGTGCTCTTCTGGAAGAGTCAGACACATGAGTGAACAGCAGTTGGCTCAGTCTTACTCTGCAGTCTTGGAGGAGTAATAGCCATTCTAGGGTAAGATGCATAAGCTATGGGGAAACCCCTAGTGGTAGCCAGCCTATAAAAGTTAAAAGCATGGTGCAGGGGGGCGGGCACCTGGGTGGCTCAGTCGTTAAGCGTCTGCCTTCGGCTCAGGTCATGATCCCAGGGTCCTGGGATCGAGCCCCAGGTCGGGCTCCCTGCTCAGCGGGGAGCCTGCTTCTCCCTCTCCCTCCGCCTGCCACTCCCCGTTTGTGCGCGCGCGCGCTCTCTCTCTCTCTGTCAAATAAATAAATAAAATCTTTAAAAAAAAAGTTAAAAGCATGGATTAAAAGGAAGACCATGTTTTCTGTTTTAAACATGTCTCTTGTGCACACACAACCCTATGCTGGAGTCAAGATTTGAATATTCATACATTCCACTTTTATTTATTAATACTTGTGCACTATGAGTCAGGCATTGTTCTTGGTGCTAAGAACCAAACAAAGTCCCTGGAATTACCTATCTTCCATTCTAGAGAAGAGAGATGATAAACATACAAATAAAGGAATGATTCCAAGCGATTGCAAGTGCTAAGGAAAAAATTGAGCGATTTATCAGAGTCCACTATGTTCTAGGCACTTTCTTGGTGTTTTATAAATATTAGCTCGTATGGTCTCATAACAATCTATAAAGGAGAAACTGTCATTATCCTTGTTTTCAGATGAGGAACCTAAAAGCACAAAAACGGTCAATAACTTAGCCAGCACGATTTGCGACACCCCCCCCCCCCCCCCCCGGGTATAGCCCTGTTGCTCAAACAAGGTAATGGGATTCGGAAGAGATTTGAAGCAGAGACAGGAGGGAGGTACTAATTTAGAGAGTGTATACCTAGGAAAAGCTTGTGAATAGGTGAGTTTGGAGCTGTATCTTGAACAGTGAGAAGAACCTGTCAGACAAGGATTGGGACAGAGGTTTCAGAACAGAAGAAATAGCACATACAGAGCCCTACGGGGGAAAACACTTTCGCACCTCCTGGAACAGTGAGGAGGTCAGAGATAGACAAGGACCAGATTGTGTCTAGTCTTGTAAGCCACGGTTGGGAGTATAGATTTTATTCGAAGTATAATGGGAAACCCTTGAAAAGCAGGAAAGTGAAATGATCTGATGTGCAAACTACATTATAAGTCTATAAATGCGCAGAGAAAAGCCCAGAAGGAACACAACAGCAGATAATTCGTCAGTTCTCACCGTGGGTTGGGCACCATGCCGATGATCAAGGAGACTTCGGCTTGACCTGTTTTTAACATGAAAATGTGCCTGTGTTATTATACAAGTGAATAACATTTATAAACAATCGAAGCTCCATACAATCCCATGTGTTGCAGCTTAAAACCCACTCAGTTGCAAGCAGATAACGTCATGCTAAAGAAATCACAGCATTTGTGTGGCTTGCGAAGCCTGTTTTAGCCACACCTGAATTCCAAGATGCGTATCTCCCTTAGAGAAACCGCAAGCAAGCGTGTGTACTGCGCGGTGAACAAATCATTGCATGGGGAAGCCGAGAATACCAAGAAGAGGCATGCTAAGTGAGGCTGCATTGCGAGGACTAGGACCTTCGCTGGTTTCTCCCAGGGGGAAGCAGCCGTTAATCCAGGGCATCATATAAAGGTTGAAGACCATTTTCAGTATATGGGGAGTTGCTGCCATTTCTGTCTTTCTTTATAGAACGAACCTGATGAAATGTGCTCTGGGAGTAAACCTGGCTTATCTTGTACACCTGCTCTTTTGACACTTGAGCCCCTGGGGGTTTACCGCCCACTTTCATAGCTCCTCATTGCTTTCCATCTTCCGGCTTCCCGTTCACAACCCTGCATTCATCACACAGCGTATTTCGGCTGCCTTCCTGTTCACCTCGACTCCCTAATTCCGCTTGGAGTCCTCAGGAACGTGT
Organism: Phoca vitulina; assembly: GCF_004348235.1. Classification (NCBI taxonomy): domain Eukaryota; kingdom Metazoa; phylum Chordata; class Mammalia; order Carnivora; family Phocidae; genus Phoca; species Phoca vitulina. The sequence goes on from NW_022589735.1 coordinate 18,753,272, forward strand.
GCACCATCTGTCCAGTGCCTCCTCGTTATTCATCCTCTCACCTCCAGAGATTTTTTTTCTATCCAATCCACTGCTGGCATTTTCTCCCACGGTCACATCCTGGACATGTTTATCGCCTCTTACCACTTCTGAAAAATATGTCCAAACATGCTACGTTTTCAGCTCAAGTGACCCCACTGTGAAATTCTTCCCTATCATCATGACCCCCTCCAGTGCATGACTCCCATGCCTCTCTCAATGCCTACAGCCTCTTCTTGTCTTCTTTCTGTCTTGCTTAGTCCCTGTGGTTCATCATTAGAATCCATGGCCTTGTTTCTCTTCCACCTACCACACACTCCTCAAAGAAAACTTTCAGGTTTTCCAGTTTTAAATGTTTTCTAATTTTATTATCATTTCTTTCTTGATATAGGTGTTATTTACAGGTATCTCTTAATATCCAACATAAGGAAATTTCCTCGTAATCGTTTTGTTGTTGATTTTGAGCTTAATGCATTATTATCAGAGGACTTACTCTGATTTCAATCCTTTTAGATACACTGAGGTTGGCTTTAGGACCCACCATGTGGTCAATTTTAGTGAAGATTCTATGTGTACTTAAGAATGTGTATTTTGCAGTTTGGGGCTCAGGGTCAAGTTTGCAGATCATGTTATTCAAGTCTTGTTTATCCTTACTGACATTTTGCCTGTTTGTTCTATCGGTTACTGAGAAAAGTATGTATCAATTATCCCACTATAATCGTGGACTGTGGGGAAGGCCTGACTTTGTCACGGATTACTGGAGGATATAGAAGATTCAAGGGAAGGTTCTGGAAAGACTGATCACTTGAAAGTGACACTTGACTTTTCCTCCCATCTCCTCTCCTTCTATCTATCTAAATTATTTAACTACCCTAATCTCCTCCTGAGAGATACCATTTAAGTGTCTAGTAAATCATAAGTGCCATCGAAAATTATTTTTATTTTATGAGAAGGGATTGATGTTTTACTCTAGAACAACGCAGTGATTCTAACTTTATACTTGCAGACAGCTGGATATATTTATGTTTAACTGTGCCTGGCATTCCTGGTATGAACTATGCATCCTCTCTTCTACTTCTCAGTATTAAAGAATCTCTTGGACATTTGCCTGTGCGAGGTAGTTTAAAAGGCATAGTTGTCTACCCTACATAACAAATTACTATAAAACCTTTAGAATCACAAACATTCATCTATCTCGGTGTTTGTGGTTTAGAATTCTGGGCATGGTATAGTTGGGTAACTCAAGCTCAGAGTCTCTCAAAATGTCTCTCATCGAGGTGGCCACTGTGGCTGTGGTCATCTCAAGGCTCCTGTGGGGAGGGATCCACTGTGAGCTCACCCCTACGGCCATCGGTGGACTTTGCTGGCTATTGGGTGGAGACATGAGTTCTCTGCAGCATGGGCGGCCATCCCCAACGGCAGCTGGCTTCCCTCAGAGTGAGCAAATGACAGAGCAAGAGAAGACTCCCAAGATAGAAGCCAGATGTATTTAAAAATAAATAAATAACATATAAATAAATAAAGCCATATCTCTTTAAAAATGAGAAGCCTTTTAGAGCAGTTTTAGGGTTCCAGCAACAGTGAGCATAAAGGACAGAGAGTCTTCCTAGACCCTCTACCTCCATCCACACACAACTTCCCACACTGTCGACATCCCCCACCAGCGTGGTACGTTGTTACAACTGATGAGCCTACCTTGACACGTCATTATCAGCCAAAGTCCCTGGTTTACTTTAGATGTCAACTCTTGGTTTTATACATCTTACTGGTTTTGACCAATGTATAATGGCACTGTAGGATCATACAAAATAATTTCACTGTCTTAAAGATCCTCTGCTCTGCTTATTCATCCCTCCCTCTCCCTACCTCCTGGCAACCACTGATTTTTTACAGACTCTGCTGTCTTGTCTTTTCCAGGGTGTCCTCTAGTAGAAGTCATGCAGTATGTAGACTTCCCAGATTGCCTTCTTTCACTTAGTGACATGCATTTAAGTTTCCTCCATGTCCTTTCCTGGCTTGATAGCTCACTTTTAGTGTTGCATACTATTCCATTGTTGGATGTACCACTGTCTATTTAACCATTCACCTACTGAAGGACATCTTGGTTGCTTCCAAGTTTGGGCAAATCATAGTCTTTCTGTAACCTCATCTTGGAAGCAGCATCCCATTACTTCTGTGGCATTCAGTGCCCTGGAAGCAGGTCAGTAAGTCCAGCCCACACTCAAAGGGAGAAGATTACACAAAGGTATGAAGACCAAGAGAGGAGGATCATAGAAACCATGGAGGTTGTCTTCCACGCCAGGGGGAGACAAATGTCTACAGCTATCTTGACAATGCCCAAGCAGCCAGGCCAGTTACAGAATGCCCTTAATAGGATCTGTGCCTGAAAAGACTCCATCTTGTTTTGATGTAACACCACATACCAATGTACTAAAGACTAATGAGCAACACAGTGAATGTACCTGGCCCGATTGTGAACGATCCTAAAGCAAGGCACGCACTTTAACATCTGCTGCCAGCTCATTTTCCTAAAAAAACAAAATCTACTCCTGGCACATTTTCTTGGACAGCTGCCCATCCTGTTCAGGTTTTCCAAAAAGGAATTTCCCAATTAAAGTGTGCTGTTTTTCCACTCCTCTCTGTGCTGCAGAGGGGGGGTATATATCATAGAGGGGAAAAAAACCCATAAATAAAATAATTCCAGTATCACTGCATATTATTATATCTCTTATATCATGTCACATATATAAAATGGCATTGGAATGTTTATATGAATTCAGGACGTACAATTTTATTCTTTGTTGTGAAAATGTCTATTATTGATTCTCAGCTGAAACATAAGGGTGAAAATCTGGTGCCTTCTTTCCCCCTCAGATCCTAAACTCCTCTATACTCGCCCAACATTTGGTGGGAAAAGTGTGAAACCATCTCTTGGTGGAAACAGCAGATTGACATGCTTATTTACAACTTTTTTTTTTAAAAAAAGATTTTATTTATTTATTTGACAGAGAGAGACACAGCGAGAGAGGGAACACAAGCAGGGGGAGTGGGAGAGGGAGAAGCAGGCTTCCCGCGGAGCAGGGAGCCCAATGTGGGGCTCGATCCCAGCACCCTGGGATCATGACCTGAGCCGAAGGCAGATGCTTAATGACTGAGCCACCCAGGCGCACCTATTTACAGCTTTTAACAGTGGAATTGCTTGACTCTCTGAGAAATGTTTCCAAATGCAATAGATCCCCTGTCCCTTGCCTTACTGGATTGTTATGTCCAAGCTATGTATGTCCTCAGGTTAAACAGGTTGGTGATTTCTGCCTTAGAGGTTCTCCCGTAGTTAGAAAGCAATAGCACCATATCACCACAAGAGGGAGCACAGAGCCACAGAAGCATCTCATTCATTGTTTTTTAAGGCTAGGCTCTGCCATTCTGTTTCTATTTCCCCCATGCTTGTTCCCCTTCTAATAACCCAGAGACCTTCTTCTGGACAAAGGCACGGCCAATATCTGCAGATCTCTGTAAAGACAAGGAAAACATTGCTGGGAGCAGCTTATTTCTCTTGCTGCTGACTTTCCCAGAGAACGCGCTCCAGGACTGAGCGACACAGTGGTGGGTTCCTGGGTGGATGCTGAAGGCACCCTCCAGTGCTTGTCTCTGCTCTCTGATTTGCCACCAGAGCTCAAATGCCTTGTTTATGAGAATACTTGCTATGGTCAGTGGTTCAAGCAGTCCTTGAATTAATTTATCATGGCACTAACGTAACCAGGTAGTACAAAGGCCAATGAGTAACTTTCAAAGTCCTTCAGTAAGCACTCAGCGAGCAAGAGAAAGGTCAGATTTAGAGCCTGGGAAACACACCTCTCTTGGAATGACATAAATAGAAATCCCCGATTATGATCCACAATCATTCATGAGTCCTTTGCGCCTGGGGAAGTTCTAAAACTCCGGGCCCCATATATGGTGGTGGCACATTGTACCTAATTACCATACAGGGTGTTTGGGGACTTTTTTTTTTTTTTCATTATTAGCCCAGCCTGGAAAAAGAATAACGAATAGAGCTGAGTAAGACAGTCTTCCCTCAAACGAGTTAGTCAGATGCTGCAGGAAGGATGTCAGGCAAAAATATAGGGAGGAGTGAATACCTTACAGCTGTGACAGTAGAAATAGGATTCCTTGAGTCCTGGCTGATGCTTACTAATACACACAGAGTCAGCAGAACAGGTTTCCAAGCTATGATCCAAAACAAAACAAAACAAAAAATCAAAAATAAATTATAAAACGTCTGCCATAAGAGTTCATTCTTTCACTGGATGTTTCTATGATAACTCTTCTCCAAAAAGTTCAAGGTGTTGTGCTAAATAAGAACGTAAGCTTAGACACTTAGAGAAAAGATGAGAGATGAAAAAGACAATAACCAAGGTACGTTAGAAACTGAAGATGACTCCAGATGCCTGGAGAGAGAGCGATGGCTCAATCTTTTGGCATGAAGACATTTAACGGAAGGACGAAGAAGAATATAGCCAAGGCCCTGTACTACAGTGATCTCAAAAGCCAGGGGAAGCTTATTGCAACTTGGAGGACACATCAAATCTTGAATCTTGGAGTCCTCCAGCAGGTTTCAAATTCAGAATCTGTCATGATGTAATTCACCAAACTCCTCTCCCTAACACCCTTCTGCCATTAACACAGGTCCCTCGAACACAATGCTCATTTATTTATTTTTTTGAAGATTTATTTGACAGAGAGAGACACAGTGAGAGAAGGAACACAAGCAGGGGGAGCGTGAGAGGGAGAAGCAGACTTCCCACTGAGCAGAGAGCCTGATGTGGGGCTCGATCCCAGGACCCCGGGATCATGACCTGAGCTGAAGGCAGACGCCCAATGACTGAGCCACCCAGGCGCCCCACGATGCTCATTTATTACAGAGAAATAGATGTCTCCAACTCACCACAAACTTGTATTCTGGCCATTGGGTCTGGGCTCCTGCCCACCTTTAGATCTGCTCAAATCAATATGATTTCACAATCAGGCCCCCAAAGCCCAGGAACTTCTTAGAAGCAGACCAACCTTGTCTCCCAACTGAGAAGTCACTACGTCAAGGTCTAGCTCAGAAGTCTCAGCAAAAAAAAAAAAAAAAAAAAAAAAAAAAAACATGGAGTCCAGGTGGCTTGTCATTATCCATCTGTGCACTAGGGGAATATGAAGCTTTGATTGGTCAGAACTGGGTCACATGCCACCTTCAGGGCCAGAGGTGAAATGAGCTCCACCTGCCTGGAGAGAGAAGAGTAGATTCCAGTTAATGTTGGAAGCTGTTAGAAAGAGAATAAATGAATTCTGGGCAGCCCAGAAACACCACATCCACCTCAACCATTCCAGCCCTTCTGTCTCCATAGTCTCCAGCATGGGTCCATTGGGCTTCCAGGGAACACTGCATGTCTGAAAACAGTGCAAATGGAACCATTGGTGTTGTGCAATATGGTGGCTCTGACTTTCAGCACACTGGTCATTGCTGTGTGATGAGGACCATCAATAGCTGTTTCAGTATCTGCTCATATCTTTTGGTAATTTCTATTGTCACCAAGTTACACACACACACACACACACACACACACACACATCTCAGGGAAAGAAGCCAAACTAATGACAACATCTGACAGCAACAACAAAGACCTCAGATAATAACCCATCACGGTAATTGGGGAAACTTCAAGGATTGTCAGAGTGATGGGAAGCGTTCATTACCACTGTTTTAAATTCATCTTAGAACAAGGCACCTTATCTATACAAAATGCACATTAATCGCTTGCTTCAAGTAAACATCTCTATTTCCTCCTTTCAGCACTATTTTTTAAAAGAGCAGATAACTTTTTACCCGCATCTGGTTCCCATATTAGCCACGTGTAATCAAATCAATGATTGAGTGGTTATTAGGAAGGAGTGACTGTCCTTCCACAATGAGACATCTTTCCCAAATTTTCAGAGCAACAAGGAGATAAAACAATTTTCCCAGGAAAGACATCCTTTTTCCTCAGAGTGATTCAATTCTGCACCCACCATCTGTAACTTGTCACTGGAAAATCTCAGTCTCAGCCATTTGGGTGATCCTGAGGACACTGACTCCTGGGAACTAGGTCTCGTGATGCTCTCAGACCTGCAGGGAGCAAATGCAGGCTCGGGAGCTAGAGGGTCAAGACTCCCATTCTGCGGGACTCGACGGTGCCCAGGCGAGGGGCCGTGTGTGCAAGGGCTCTGGAGTCAGGCAGCCTGGGTTATCTTCCCAGCTCCTTAACTTACCAGCTGTGGGGGCTCCTGGGTGGCTCAGTCGGTGAAGCATCTGCCTTCGGCTCAGGTCATGATCCCGGGGTCCTGGGATGGAGCCCCGCGTCGGGCTCCCTGCTCAGCGGGGAGCCTGCTTCTCCCTCTGCCCCTCCCCCTGCTTGTGCTCTCGTGCTCTCTCTCTCTCTCAAAAAAAAAAAAAAAAAAAAACTTACCAGCTGTGTGTCCTTCAACCATTCTTTCTTTCCGAGCCTAAATTTTCTCCCCTGTAAAAGGACGATAGGATTTCTTACCTTCTCAACTTGCAATGGAAAACAAGATGGCCCACAGAGTTTGGCCAGGCCCTAAGTACTAAATTAGTCTGGGTTCAGCTTTTTGATTTGTGTTGTTTTTTTTTGTTTTGTTTTGTTTTGTTTTTAAGTGCCCAGAAGATAAAGCTTGGCCTGAACTCTTGCTTCCATCAGGAGAAGGACTGTCACTGATAGCTTGTAGCTGCCTTAAACCGAGCAAGGTTTAAGTAACTTGGTCCTGCATCAAAAATAAGAAAACAACCAGTACTAAGGCTTCCCTCTGCCTACCAACTTGAAAGAGCTAGTGAACAAACCTTAGGCAGTCGAAAGAATGTTTAATGTACCTAACATCCTCTTTCTAGAGAGTTTGTGCTTCCAGCTTATGGTTTTATTTTTTGTTTTTTGTTTTTTATCTCAACAATTAGTTTTTTATTAGTATCATTTTTAAAGTTTAATTATTTGGTCTTTGTGACTCGTTCATGTAAACTTTTTTTTTTCAGTTAACAGTTTTCATTTTTTTTCTTTTAACAGTCGTATTGATGCATAATTTATGTAACCAAAAAATTCCCGTTTTAAGTATGCAATGCAATGACTTCTAATAAATTTACAGAGTTATGCAAACTAGGTATGTTTTCTTTGTGTGTGTTTCTACATGTGCATCGATATTTGCTGCATACCTACACCTGTTCACACTGATGTATCAGCTACAAATTATTATTTTTGTTTGTTTAATATTCAGAGTTAATTTCTGATTGACCCAGTTCTCTGCAATGATGTTTGGAGTTGCATAAAAACCTAGAAACTGAGCAGCATATTAGATTATTCAGCAAATTTGACTACATGTGTATTTACGACTACTAATCTATTTTTAAAATATTTAATATCATTACTTATTACTTGTTACACAATTCTGCCTTTAACGTGAGAATCTTCCATCATTGTTTTACATTTTTCTAACGTGTCATGCCGAATGGCAAAATTCTGAATTTTCTTGGCTTTATTTTTATTTTTTATGCTTTTTAAAAGCTTTTATTTTAATTCCAGTTAGTTAACATAAAGTTAACTATATTAGTTATATTAGTTTCAAGTGCACAATATAGGAATTCAACACTCCCATACATCACCCAGTGCTCATCACGACAAGTACACTCCTTAATCCCAATCACCTATTTCACCCATCCCCTCTGGTGACTATAGGTGTGTTCTCTAAAGTTAAGAGTCTGTTTCTTGGGGTGCCTGGGTGGCTCAGTCATTAAGCGTCTGCCTTCGGCTCAGGTCATGATCCCAGGGTCCTGGGATCGAGTCCCACATCGGGCTCCCTGCTCGGCAGGAAGCCTGCTTCTCCCTCTCCCACTCCCCCTGCTTGTGTTCCTGCTCTCGCTATCTCTCTCTCTGTCAAATAAATAAATAAAATCTTTAAAAAAAAAAAAAAAGTCTGTTTCTTGATTTATCTCTCTATATCTTTTCTCCCCCCTTTGCTTGTGTGTTTTGTTTCTTAAATTCCACGAATGAGTAAAATCATATGGTATTTGTCTTTCTCTGACTTACTTTGCTTAGCATTATACCCTCTAGCTCCACTCATGTTCTTGCAAATGGCAAGATTTCATTCGTTAGTTTACATTACTTTGACTCTTAATTTTGGCTCAAGGATTTACTATGATCCATCACACAGTCCAAAAAGGAAAGATTCAGAGCATTATTAATAGTAATAGCTTCTATTTATTAAGGATGTACCAGACATCCTGTTCTGAGTGTTTTATGCACCTTTAATGATTATTGGAAGTAGAATACACCCACTTTACAGATGAGGAAAGAGTGGCTCAAGGAAATGAAACCACTTTCCCAAGCTTCAACGACAAAGCTTGTTTTCTTCCCCTGAGGACACTTTACAACTTCCACAATACTTAAATAAACGATCACAGTGCCTACACATAATAAACCTTAATTTGAATCAATACATTCTCATGATGCTTCAGAACAGACTTTAATTCTGCGTTCTGGCTGGTCTGGGTCCATTGACCACGTCAGGTGCCCACTGTCTGTTTCTTGACAAGGTTTCCTGGGACCAGGGGTTTTTTAGGTTCCCTCCCCCTTCTCTATTCCACGGGGAACACAAAACCAGCCTAGCAATCACCTTGTATCAATCAGAACTCTTTCAGTTATAAGGACAGAAACTTGACTCAAACTGGCTCTAGCAAAATGTATTGGCTCTTGAAACTAAGAAGTCCAAGCGAAGGCTGACCGCAGACGTGGCTCAAAGCACCCCCTCAGATGACTGCGTTAGGACTCACTTTCTCTCTTCTCCTGGAAACACATCGTCTGCCAGAAGCTCCAGACTCAAAACCTCATGGTTTCAAGTCCAGTGAGAAGAAAGAAGAGTTCTTTACCTGTTTCTCAAGTGAAAGTTCTAGGATGATCTACAGTTGACCTGATCATATGGCTGTATTACGTATTCATCCCCGAATCAATGGCTGACTCAATGGGGAGGAAATGCTCTGATTGGCCAGACCCAGGTCATGTGCCCAATTATCATTAGAGTTGACATCAGCACCTGGATAGAGAGTTAGGGACAGGTGGTGCTCCTAAAGAAAAACCAAGATACTGTTTTGTGTTTTTTTAAAGATTTTATTTGTTTATTTATTCATAAGAGAGAGAGAGAGAGAGACAGAGGCAGAGGGAGAAGCAGACTCCCCATGGAGCAGGGAGGCAGATGCAGGACTCAATCCCAGGACCCTGGTGTCATCATGACCTGAGCCAAAGGCAAATGCTTAACCAATTGAGGCACCCAGGTGCCCTAAGATATTGTTAACAACAGAATGAGAATGAATGCCAAATAGCAAATGTAAATTACCACAACATAATGGGTCCCGATGCCCTACAAACCTAGGGATTCTCAATTACATATATTCTGCAGTCCAGTCACATGGAATGACAAGAAGACAGAACATTAGAAATCAAGATAATTCCTAAAATGCAGATAACAACTGCCAACATATGGACAGAGGTCTTATGTTCTGGCTACGTACGGATTTAATCAGTTAATATAAAGCACCTTTCACGCAAAAATTAAGTTATGCCAGAGTCAATACCTGTGTTTCCATAGCTACGTAAAAGTGTCAATCATCCCTCTTCCCCCATGCTTACTTGGTCATGACCTTGGAAATTCCAGGCCTCAAAACAAAGAATCCATAAAGAGACTAAAGGAGCCACAGGCAAGCAGTCCCCTGAAATTTTCAGTTTATCCTAAAGAGCTAACAGAGGAGAAAGTCTCTACTCAGATGGTGTCCATATGGTTTACTTATTATGTACATAGAGTTTATGTCAAACCTACAGCCAGAGACAAGGGTGATGCAGGAGGAACTGACCAATCACCTTTCTTGGAGCTGGAATCCACCAAGAACATGATCTCAGCTGGGCACCAGGGAATGAGAGGGGTCATTGTTGGAGAAGCCAGCAGACTGGTAAGACGGAATTTAGTTTTGGGTGGATGAAACTGTTAGCACAGCCCCAATACCCTTGGTGGAATGTGTTATTATAGCCTGAAAGTAAAGAGAAAGGTGCAACCTGAAAGATAGTGAATATTTTCAGAATGAAGAATATTTAACTCTGAATCTGAATCTTCCTCAAATATAAACTGCTCATTTAAAATGCCCCAGGATCAAGCAGGTCTCCTCAATAAACTCCCTGTGCATTAGATTCCTTCTTCATAAAACAGCAAGGATGATGCCCAAGTATATTTCAAATCTCAAATTTAATAACCAGCATTTTCTTAGAAAATGTAGCTGTCATCTATACAGGGATCTCAGCCCGGAGACCTGGCCTCAGCTCACCCACGGCACCACCCCTTCACCCGCACGTCCTCGTCCACAGGTGGTGGTGATGATGATGATGCTGGTGGGGGGGTGGCAGCTCCCAGGCATCAGTCATTTACTATATGCTAGGTGCTTTTCTTTACCCAAGTGTTTTACATAAGTAATACATAAGTACCACAATTATCTCCACTTAACAGATCAAAATAACACGAGACAGAGAAAATAAGTAACCGGCACAAAGTAACAGCCAGTAAGTGGATCCCTCACCCACCTGTTTCACCCAATCATCTGATTTGTGGACATGGTAGTAAGGATCTCAATTTTCTCACTTTCGGTAACGTGCCCGTTGTTACTTTTAAAAATTGTCAGCCTTCTAATTTGGATATGCATGAACAAGCCTCATGCAGGTAAAGGCGGGACTTAGGAGATTTAGATCATTTTTTGACAGCCACTTTCTTAGACCCACCACCGAACATCCTGTCATTGAACATCTAGAACTAGAGAAGGTGAATACTAAGAATTCACCTCAGCCACCTACCCATTCTGGGAGCTGTAGGATGTCACGCAGAGAATAGGACTCTCAGTGTCGGTCCTCAGTTCGAGCCCTGGCTCCGCCACTTACCAGCTGAGTCACTCCGAAAAGTTCTTATCTTCTCAGGATCAGTGTCTCTTCTGCAGAGAGTGAACGACATACCTCACAGTACGATATAAAACAGCTAACAGCTTCACGCTGGCACACAGGAAATGCTTCATGATAATAGCATCATATTCAGAGTGGGAAACGCTGAATCCCAAGATGATCAATGCAAGATAGCTGCAGAAGGGACAGAAAGCTCAGAAGACAGGAAAGGATTAAATTTAGAGATAGCCGTTCTATCTCTGCAAGAACTAATCTTGACTAAAATAACCCCAAATGTGCCACTTCCTCTTTCCTGGAATAAAGAATGTTTCATCTGCAAGAACTTCCATCAATGTTTCCCTTGAGCCACTCTCACTTGTACACAAACGTTTTCGAATTATAACTGCTGGAGCCGGAGAGAAGACTGGGGTGGGGGCACAGATCAGGCAATTTGCCTCCACTTGTATCCAAATGGTCTCAGTCATGCCATTTCTTGAGAAGGTACTAGGAAGTTGATGGCTATGCTCATCACACCTCGGGGAAGTATGATCCCTGTTCCAACTCATTCGTCTTCCTTCTTGATAATATCTGCTTCCCTATTACCAAAACTATCCTTTTTTTTTTTTTTTTTTTGAGAGAGAGAGAGAGTAAGCGTGGGGAAGCGGGGCAGGGAGGGGCAGAGGGAGAGGGAGAGAATCTTAAGCAGGTTCTATGTCAGCGCAGAGCCCGAGGACGCAGGGCTCGATCTCACGACCCTGAGATCATGACCTGAGCAGAAATCGGGAGTCAGATGCTTAACCGACTCAGCCTTCCAGGCGCGCCATACCAAAGCTATCCTTAAAGCAGCTCTTACACCCTTGAAAAGGTGGATCCAGAAGAAGGTGGAGAGGTTAGGAGGTTGGCTCAGTGGCGTATATTTCAGAAGTTGCTCTGGCCAGACCATTATCATCATCAAGCCGCGACAAGACTTGGTCATTTGTGTTTGTCGGGCATCAGAACTACTTTCTGGTTGGCTGCTGACATTAAGCCTCAGTGCGCAGGGAGCCCAGGGCTTTTGTGTCCTAACATTTCACTCCACAACATCCTCATGGTATTTGCCACCTCAAGTTTGCAGTCTATCACTCTTAGAGATGTTTCAAGAGAATACTTGATGAATCTTCTAAGTAAAAGCAAACACAAAAGGGGCATCTTGGGTGGCTCAGTCGGTTAAGCGTCTGCCTTCAGCTCAGGTGATGATCCCAGGGTCCTGGGATGGAGCCCCGCATCGGGGTCCCTGCTCGGCAGAGAGTCCTCTTCTCCTTCTCTCTCTGCCCCTCACCCCCACTTGTGCTCTCTCTCTCTCTCTCAAATAAATAAAATCTTAAGAAAAAAAAAGGAGTCATAAAAGAATATATACTGAATGATTCCATTCATATGAAGTTCAAAAACAGGCAAAACTAGTCTCTAGTGTCAGAAGTCAGAATAGTAGATACCTTGGGTGGGAGACTTCTGGGTAATCGAAGTGGTGTTTTGTTTTTTTGTTTTCTGAAAAAGAGCACAGGTGCTGGTGGGGAGGGAGGGACAGAGGGAGAGGGAGCGAGAGAATTTTATTTTATTTTATTTTATTTATTTATTTTTTAAAGATTTTATTTATTTATTTGACAGAGAGAGAGACAGCGAGAGAGGGAACACAAGCAGGAGGAGTGGGAGAGGGAGAAGCAGGCTTCCTGCCGAGCAGGGAGCGCAATGTGGGGCTCGATCCCAGGACCCTGGGATCATGACCTGAGCCGAAGGCAGACACTTAACGAACTGAGCCACCCAGGCACCCCAGGAGCGAGAGAATTTTAAACAGGCTCCACACCCAGCCAGAAGCCCAACTCGACCAATCTCCGGACCCAGAGGTCATGACATGAGCTGAAACCAAGAGTTGGATGCTTTACCGACTGAGCCACCCAGGCACTCCAGAAATGTTCTTTTCTTAATTGAAGTGCTGGTTAACAGGTGGGTTCACTTTGTGAGAAACGTCCAGAACTGTACCCTTATGATTTTCTGTATATATGTTACATTTTAGTAAGCTTACTGAGAGGAGGAGAGAACAAAAGAAAGAATACAAGAAAATGAATGGAAATTTAAAACAAAAAAGTAAAATAATTAGAGTCTGAAAAGATGTTTCATTAATTAAAATTACAGTGAGCTATCACTACACCTGTATTACAACAGCTAAAGTAAAAAATGTTGATAATGCCAAATGCTGGCAAGGATTTGGAAAAACTGGTTCTCATACATTGCTGCTCTCAATGTAAAATGGCATAGCTACTCTGGAAAATAAAATTTTTTTTGCAGTATTTACCATATGAGTCAGTAGTTACACTTGGGCATTCATCCAGAGACATAAAAACTTATTTCACCCAAAAACATGTACACAGATGTTTATAGCAACTTTATTCATGGTAGAAAAATATTGGAAACAACTCCAATGTCCTTCAGTGGACGAATGGTTGAGCAAAGTCTAGTATATCCATATAATGGAATACTACTCAGCAATAAAAAGGGGGTGCATTGCTGATACATGCAGGGACCAGGATGGACCCCAAGAGCATTCTACTTGGGAAAAAAAATCAATCTCAAAAGATAACATACTTCAGGATTCCATTTATACAACATTCCCTAAATGAAAAAACCACAGAGCTGGAGAACAGATGACTGGTTACTAGGGATGGAAGGGGGAAGGAGGGGGTGGGGGTGTGAGTACAAGGAAGTAGGTGGCAGGAGAGAATTCTTTTGTGATGATGAATCAGTTCTGCACCTTGATTATGGCGGTAGTTACACAAATCTATATATGGGATAAAATTGCGTAGAACTCTATGTGCGCGCACACGCACACACAAATGCAGGTTAAAAAATAATGAACCCTATTCAGTGAAAATTAAATAAGGTCTGTAGTCTGGTGCCAACATATCGTTGTCAACTCCTGGTTTTGATATTGTACTACACCTACACAACAGGTCACTGCTGGAGAAAGCTGGATGAAGGGTACACAGGACTCTGTGCTATTTTTACCACTTCTTATGAGTCTATAATTATTTTAAAATGAAAAGTGTTAACGAAAAAAAGAAAAGACTCTTCAACCCTGGCCAGTTTCAATTAGCCCCATACGTGTTTGCAAACCCCGTTTCTTCAGGCAGGATTGTTACCCCATAACTTCTGTGTCTTACCATCAGGTGCTGTCAGTTTGCAAACCCCATTTCTTCAGGCAGGGTTGTTACCCCATAACTCCTACCATCGGGTGCTGTCAGAGGAAAACACACAGTCCTTATGTGGGAGTTCATCTACAGAAAATACAAATGGCGAGGGAAAGGAGTAGCCAAACTATGCTTCTTAGGCTCACTGATTCATGTCTCTTGCTCCTCGAGTTTGCATGATTTTCATAACGGGTTTCACATCAACTTTGAACACAAGACTCTTCTACTGAAAGTGGAATCTTCACATGTGTGTACAAAGATTTTCTTAAATATCATGATAACTAAACAGAAGTAAGGCAGGAGGGAAGGGAGACTCGGGGGACAAGTTGGCCAAGGTAAAGCCATTTTGGGTTTTAGGCTGACCCTTAACCTAAAAGTCCACGGATCATAAAAAGAGATAAAAGATCAGACTCATGGAAGACCACAAGGGCCCACTCCCACTGGCCATAAAAGCCACATAGGTTGGGCATTCTTAAAATGTTCCCCGTGGGTAATTCCACAACCCTAAAACGATAAAAACAACTAACAACCCAATGTAAGTGATAATTCCAAAGTTAAAGAGTAAGCCCCTCCCTATATGGTTAGCTACTTTTGGAAAACTTACAAAGCCCTTTGTTAGAGGCAAAGGGAAGTGGTCTTCTCCATCTGGGAGAAGAGACCGTTACTTTGTCTATGAAGTAGCTCCTTTCTTAATTTTTTTTAGATTTTATTTATTTGAGAGGGGGAGAGGGAGAGAGAGCAGGAGCAGGGGAAGGGGAAGGGACAGAAGGAGAGGGAGAAGCATACCCCCCACTGATCAAGGACACCCCTCTCCCCCACCAACCTGGGGCTCAATCCCAAAACCCTGGGATCATGACCTGAGGCAAAGGCAGATGCTTAACCGACTGAGCCACCCAGGCACCCCCCCCCCACCTTTCTTACTTCTATACCTAATAAATCTTAGTCCCTTTCTCTGAAAGTCTTGCTCTTGAATTCTTTCTCATGCAAAGCCAAGAACCCTCTTGGCCTGTGGCCTCAGGCCCTCCATCGCAGAGCCTTAGCCCATTTGGCATCAGAAGAGTTAAAGGTAAGCTACTTAGGAAAAACATCTGTATTAAAATTAGCCCTGGAAAAAGACTGAAAAGCTTAGGTTGTCTTAAATCTCCAAACTTAATTCTTGCTGACTGCCACCAGGAAGTCAGAGCCTCTTACCAAGATGGTAGCTTTCTCTTTCCTCAAGTTAAACAAGGACTGAGAAGCCAGTGTCCTATCAGTGGGATTGCGTCTTCTAAAGTCTGGGAGAAAGAAATGTAGCAAACACTATCACACAGATTAGAAGTGACATCTTCTTTCTCGGTCTGCAAATAAAAGCCGAACTGGTTCAGAACACAGGGTGGGTTTTAAAGCACTCAGCCATGTTTATATTATTATTCTTTGTTGAAATTCTGTGGTTAGTCAAGAGATAGATAAAAAACTAAAACTAAAACTTCAAAAGCCCATCTTTTTGTCATCAGGAGATATTAAAAAAAAAATCCTGTCATGAGTTCGCAAGTATGAGGAAGTGTTATGATTTGTCCAAAAAGGACTCTGGACACCAATTCTCTGAACATAATCCAATGAAAAGGAAAAGCCCCCTGTCTTGTCTAAGAGCCACGGGGAAAGCCACCGGGGGCGAAACGCAGTGAGGGTCCAAACCACACACTGGTCTCCTTCCTCGGGCTGCGTTCCTGGTCCTTTGCTGACAAGAGGACATGGTGCTTGTTACTATTTCCTCTTGAAGACTCAGGGAGCTGGGCAGTGGTCAGCGACAAGCGAGAAGACAGAACGAAATAGTGGGCAGGACCCCCTGGGATCTGGCTCACTGGCTAGGCTGCCAAGAAACGGGGAAGGGCCATGCTCACGGGACCAGTTCAAATCGTGCACTTCCGTGTCCTGGTCTGAAGCCTCACGGGATGCAGACACCCCTCACTGAGCACGAGGATGTGAAGCCAGGGTTTCTCTGGCTTCACAAGTTTGGCTGTAATCAACTTCTGGAAAAATGATTTTTTATTTTTTATTTTTATTTTTTAAAATATTTTATTTATTTATTTATTTGACGGAAAGAGAGAGTACAATCAGGTGAAGCAGCAGTAAGAAGGAGAGAGAGAAGCAGGCTCCCGGCTGAGCAGGGAGCTGAGGTGGGACTCAATCCCAGGACCCTGGGATCACGACCTGAGCCGAAGGCAGACGCTTAACTGACTGAGCCACCCAGGCGCCCTGAGCATACTGCTTTTAAAGTCTCAATTTCAAAACTCAAAAAATGTTTGAAAATTTTAAAGCCAGGCAGCCTATTTGGGGCTAACTAAGCTTTTCCTGGGATCCTCCTCACCCTGGAAATCTTAATTTTGTACCAACTTACCTGTGCATGGTCACTGTCCCCGCCAGTCAGTAAACTACTCCTCAGGTACAGGAATTAGGTAATCTTGTATAGTTCTGGGCCCCAGACTGGTGTTGGACACATGAAAGATGTTCAATCATTTCTTCAATTGAATAGATTAACTTAACAGGCACAGATGGGACTCACATCTTCATATGGACAAGAATGTGATTATTAACAGGTTAGCCCACTGTTATTTCATTTTTTTATATATATATTCATTTCCAGTTAAAACAGACTATCGCATGAAGAACTCCAGACACCCTCAGTACTCTATTAGCTCTGTTAGAGCCATGAGGGGAAAATAGTGATATGGTACCTCGTTTTCAAAGATGGCCCCAAAGAACCAAGCATCCCAGAATTCATGCCCTTGTGTAGTCCTTCCTATACTAAACTGTAGTAGGTCTTATGTACAGTAGAGCGGTAACTCTGCAGCCTTGGGATGGTCAAAACTTGTACATCCCAAAGAAAGGACTGACCCTTGATTAGCTCCCAGGAGACAATCTCTAAGTCCTTGATATAGCCTCCTTAACTGGAGTGTCTTTGTGTATCAAGGGCTTTGGGCCATACCAGAGAGTTTATGCTAACCATGTGATTTCTGGTTAACTTCCATTCTTATTTGCCTGGGACACTGGACCATCAGGTATCAGTTTGACCTCTGGAGGGTCTGGACACTAACGAAGGTCAGTCATTCCATGCCCATGTGACTGACCCCTAATGAAAACCCAGACATCAAGGCTCAGGTGAGCATCCTGGTTGGCAACACTATGTGTTTGTCGTACGTCATTACTGGGACAACTAAATGTTGTCTATAAAACTCTACTGGAAGGGGACAACTGGAAGCTCGTGCCTGATTTCTCTTGGATTCTGTCCTCTGTGTTTTTTTCCTTTGCTAATTCGAATCCATACCCTTTTGCTGTAATAAACCTTAACTGTGAGTATAATAGTGTTTCTGAGTTCTGTGAGTCCTTCTAGCAAATCATCAAACCTGAAGGTGGTCTACACTCCACACATAGCCTGTAGTTTGCTTTAACCAACAGAATGATGCAGAAGTGACATTGTGCCTGTTCTGAGCATTTGCTTTAAGAAGGCCTAGAAACGGGGTGCGTGGGTGGCTCAGTCGTTAAGTGTCTGCCTTCGGCTCAGGTCACGATCCCAGGGTCCTGGGATTGAACCCCGCATCGGGCTCCCTGCTCAGCAGGAAGCCTGCTTCTCCCGCTCCCACTCCCCCTGCTTGTGTTCCTGCTCTCGCTGTGTCTCTCTCTGTCAAATAAATAAATAAAATCTTAAAAAAGAAAAGGCCCAGAAACTTCTGCCCCTGCACTTTTGGATGCCCTGAGAAAGTAATAAGTAGAGACCAGGGGAAGAAGAGGGGCTGGCCCAGTCAAATCTCCAGAAAACTCCAGTCCGAGCCCAGTCGGACTACAACCACAATAAGACCCCAACTGCTCTGTTAAGCCCAGTCAACCCACAGAATCATGGGAGAAAAAAAAAAATGTTTGTTGTCTTAAACCACTAAATTTTGGGGTGGCTCGTTATGCAGCAATAGAAAACTAAAGCCAGCAGGCATGATCAAATAATTGAAGAGATTCAGAATTTAATTGGCTAAGAAACCAGACCTAAGTAACTGCAGGAAACCATTATGTCCAACAACTCAACCCAAAAGAATTTTCCTAAATTGAACACAAAAAGCGATTTATTAAGGAAACCCAGAAATTAATAAAAATTCTCTTGGGCTGTGGAAGTCTTTTAATTTATTGAAGGCTCCAGGCTTATTTTCACTGCTTGTTTGGAAAGTCGTGACAAGCCATCGATAAACAATACCTCACCAAGGGACAGCCTTCAGGTTTCAAAGCCCACCATGTCTTAAATTTATCGTTAAAATGAGAATGTGAGGTAGTTGATCTTATTCAAAGTGTAGATAAGGCGGGAGAGGACGCCCTCCCCACCGGCAGACAAGTGGAAACACTGGTTTCAGCTGCCTATGCCCTCTGTGGTAGCCCGCGGGGTTCTACCTGACCACCCACCAGTGAGTTCCCAGGAGGAAGAGATGCCAAACTCCTGACCCATGGTGTTTGAAAATACTGTGGAACATTCCCACTCACGGATTTCACTGCAAGTTCAGTGAATATTTTCAGCAAGCTAAAAATGAGACTCCTCAGTCAAGACAACACAAAGTCCGTATGATTAGGGAACAGCAGTAAGAGCGGCAATTTAATTATCAAGTCCTCTTCCAGGACACTAAATGTCTTATAAAAATGTATCATTTGCTTTGCAAGTATTTATCCTTTAGTGAACATAAGTGGTCTTAGAAAAGAGCAGTAAGAGATCTGAGCAGTCACTTAGGTTGGTTGAGTGGTGGGTCTTGCTGGGCTCCTAACAGCCCATTTCCAGGAAAATGGAACCTGGATTTCTCATGAAACATCAATCAATCATCCCGGATACTGGTGACAATCCAAGTAGGCATGCTCAAGAGTTTTCACTTCCATGCCGAATTAAACCTCACATCAGGCAGGTTTAAATGACTTAATTAATCCATCTGTAAGCTTTTAAATGGAAAAACCAAAGTATAGAGAAGCACATTGTCTTAGGTTGTTCTAGTGAATCAAACCACATACTTTTAAAAATCACATGTGCTTTCCTTGTGTTAAGAACTGACCCCAAGTACCAAAAAACAGACCCTAACTACAGAGAGTCCGTTGTTGGGGACCTGGGGGGAGTTCTGAGCGGGGGGATGAGTGAGGTAGGTGATGGGATTAAGGCGTGCACTTGTCCTGATGAGCACTGAGTAATGTATAGAACCGCTGAGTCACTATATTGCATACCTGAAACTAATATAACACTGTATGTTATATTATACTATATTATATATATATATATATATATATATATATATATATATATATATATGAACTATCTTGGCCTCATCTCCGTGAGGCCAAGATAGTTTCGTAGCTATTAGGGAAGCTGGCAGAGAATTTCTTCGGGCACCCATGAAGGACGAGGAGGGGGCCTTATCCATTGGCTGCCTCCTCCGACAAAGATCTCATGGAAATTCGGTGGACATACAGAACAAGTCTCTGTACTTAACATTTTCCAAAGCACAGATGTTTTTCTCTTAACTGTGAATGCTGGCTGACTTGTCTGAATCCTTGTCAGGGCTCAGCAGACGGGACGTTTTTGGTGTCTTGTCCCCTCTAACTTGGGGGTTGATGTTCACCGCTTGGATGGAAAACACATCTTTGGCGAGACAGACACGAAAACACATCTTTGGCCGCTTACAGGAAAAATGTTTCCATTTTGGGAAACTCCCTGTGATAAAAGAGTTTTTCTGGCTCTGGGCATACATAAGCAACCACAAGGACACTTCAGTAAAAGAGAAAACAGATTTATAATCGTTTGCCATGATAGTGATATGCAGTTATAAGCTCCTGAGGATTTTCCTGTTGTTTCATTTTGGAAGCAAAAAGTTGACTCATTTTTCTGGTTAGTACCTCAGTGTTTTCATTAGGGGGTTTCTATAAAGACTTTATCTGAATCATCATAAGGAAAACATTTCAGAGCTTGGATAAAAGTTTATCTCCCATAAACAGCACGGACTGCTAAAATCTGCTTGGAGTTGAACAAATTACAGAGAAGCTTTAGTCCAGGACTGCAATATATCAAGTAAAACAGTGATTTTTCAAACACGGCCAAATTCAACTAGTTTAGATAATGCAAGTTTGGAAATGCAAGATTGACTAAAAATGTCAAAATATTCTTAACATACTAATTAAGTTTGTTTTATTAGAATATTTTAATTCTGGGGTGCCTGGGTGGCTCAGACGGTTAAGTGTTTGCCTTCGGCTCAGGTCATGATCCCAGGGCCCTGGGATCGAGCCCTGCATCGGGGTCCCTGCTTGGCAGGGAGTCTGCTTCTCCCTCTCCCTCTGCTGCTCCCCCTGCTTGTGAGCTCTCTCGCTCTCTGTCAAATAAGTAAAATCTTTTTTTCAAAAAAGAATAATTTAATTTCCTAGAATTACATAGCACTTAACTCTTCACTACAAATATTTCATCAAATGGATAGATATATTCATCTTTCTTTTATTATCTGTCAAGATCGGTATGCTAAATTGTAATTAGGTGTTCTCATCAGGGATCTCAAGGATAAATTAAAATTCTCAGTAAATATCCAATTGGTATGTACAGACTACAAAACACCATTTTAATCCTTTACAGGAATCAGAAAGCTTAAGCCTTTCATATTTTTAAGTATTTACATGGTGGGAAAACAGAATTTTCCAGGTAATTGTGAATGAGACATTGTCCTATAAGACCAAAAAAAAAAAAAAAAAAGCCTTATTTCTGTACCAATAAAGTTCCTAACACTGGTTCTTCTTTTAAACTCATTTTGAGTTGTATATGGAAGGTCTAAGAACCAGAAAAACACAAGGCTATTTTAAAAGTGACTTGCTCAGATATTTCTAGCCTCTAAACCTGGCAAATAATGGTAAAGTTTCAAAGTGAAGCCATACCTTTTCTGGGGAACACAATGGTGAAGGCCACTTCTCTCTTGGTTGTGGGCACATAAAGTGCCTTTCTCATCTGTGGAAGGACTGCCTGGGGGGAGGAACACACTGTACCCCATGGATCAGGGTTCAAAGTCATCGTTGGTTGTGAGCACCTTGAAGTTCTGGAGGGGTCTGACATTCGAGCCACGAGATGTCCCCAAATTAGAAGCCGTGTTCAAAAGTTCGTAAAATGTCTCTGTATAAAATCACACCCAGATCTTTAGAGAATAGGTCAGACCTGTATGATTTAAATACCATCTCAAATGTCACTATGTGAAAAACCATTTCAGAAGCACATCACCCATTGTGGTCTGAAGCAATGATGTTTCTAGAATGGCCTTTATCCATACCACAGTTATTTATTTAAAGATTTTATTTATTTATTTGAGAGTGAGAGAGAGCGAGCATTAGCAGGGGGTGGGGGGGCAGAGTGAGAAGGAGAAGCAGGCTCCCCACTGAGCAGGGAGCCCGACGCGGGACCCCGCGGGACCATGACCTGAGCTGAAGACAGACGATTAACAGACTGAGCCACCCAGATGCCCCATCCATACCATATTTAAAGAAAAATAGGGTTTTATTGATATCCTGATTTTGACACTTAATAGCTCTGTGACCTTGGGCACATTCCTTAACTTCTCTTGCCTTAGTTCCCTCATGTGTAAAACAGTAAAGGTCATGCTAGGGAATAAATGAGTTAATGTGTCTGGCACCTAATAACCACTCCATGTCAGCTGTTAACACCAGTATTATCACTCAGCTGTTGTAGTAACTCATAATGTTTGCGGAAAAGCCATCGGCATGAAGTTTTAAAAATCAATTTAAAAACAGGACTCCCCCCTTCTGGATAGTCCCACTGCCTTCCTTCTGTGTGAGATTAGGGGTTGCTCTCTCTCTCTCCCTTATAAATATTTGATTGCTAGCCTGCAGGCACAACTCTATGACCCAAATGTGCCCAGCCTGATCAAAATTTATCCTCAGGTTCCCTCTCTCTCTAGTTGGTCTTGTCCATAGCTAGAGAGGAGCAAGGAGCACCCACCTAATGGCTGGGGAATCCACTGTGCATACCTCCGCTGAACTAAACTTAATAAGCAACTTAGCAGGCTATGAAGCTATGCTCTTGCTACAACATATGAGTCACCTGCCTGGGCGCCGGGTGGCTCAGTTGTTAAGCGTCTGCCTTCGGCTCAGGTCATGATCCCAGACTCCTGGGATCGAGCCCCGCATCGGGCTCCCTGCTCTGCAGGAAGCCTGCTTCTCCCTTACCCACTCCCCCTGCTTGTGTTCCCTCTCTTGCTGTGTGTCTCTCTGTCAAATAAATAAAATCTTAAAAAAAAAAAAAAAAAAGAGTCACCTGCCCGCTCTGGGAAGTGAGAATGGTAATTTCAGTTCGAATCTGGGGGTTGAGGATTTTATATAAAACAAGGAGACACTCTGGTCTCTGCTGCTTGTCTGGGACAAGCACACGAGGGACCCAGGGAAACTGACCACTTCCTTTAGGGTGCGGTGGGTTAAAGCGGATCACAACCTCTGGAATTTTTAAGTTGTAGGACCTTCCCTGGTGAACTCCTATTTTAATGTCTATCTTCTGGGAGGCAGGCAAATTCAAGGCAAATGAGTACACTATAAAGCAGGGACACAGAGACAATGCAAATATTTGGGGCTGGTAGTTAAGTCTGTTAATTCCTGATAGTTGGCCAGCAGGTTTTTGTTTCCTTTTTTTTTTTTATAAAATAAGATGTTTACTTTATCATCCACATGCATAAAATTACATAGAAACAACACACAAAGTGCTTAGAATGCAAATATTCTTTGGTTTACTCATCAAAATAGCAAATAACAAAATAGTAAAAACCTTATCAGTTAAATAAAAAAGTGACATTCTTTATTTACCTATCAAACCTTATTCAATGTTGAAATGCACTTATTTTCATTCTCATGGTCCACAGCAATATGCTTTCTTCCATTTTGGCCCTTTATCCCCCTAAATTATTTTGATGGGCTCATCTCTAAAATAAAGATTGTTGTACTTTTCTTAGTATTGCTGACCTTTACAAGAACCATCTAGATTTTTCTTTGTCTCTTTTACATCTGAAACGGATACTAAATATGGAGAGTCCACTAGCACATCTTCAAGAATTACCACATTTTCGAAGTATCACCGTTGGTACTAAAAGACAGGACTCCAGTCCCGAAGCATGTTCGTCTATCAGGCATTATTCACCATATCAAATATAGTTGGTTCCTACAATACTGATTTCAAAGAAGCAGTTTTCTGTTTTTCCGAGGGTTCAGTCTGACCGCCTCAATTCTTGAACATCTTAATTCTCGATGAAGACTTAATTCTTAAATGTGAATGACAAAAACTTTAACAAAGGAACACAGAACAAAAGGTAGACTTGAAATCATCTCAAAGGGAGCAATGAGAGCAAGAGAGAGTTCTCAGCTTTTTAACAGAGGTACATATACACAGTAAGGAATAATAGTGAATCAAAGTACATAATTCTGTACATGTGAGAAATACCCAATGTGCTACCAACACAACAACTGACCTAAAAAAACATGTCTTGAGGTTTGGAGCCATCCATATTTTTCTTTGCATAACTCTGTATTTGCATCACACAACCAGACACCTTTCCCACGATCTGCTAACTGTGAGGGAGGGAGCTTTTCACCAGAATTTTTGGCAATCTGCTTTTCTTCAAATAAAACAAGCTGCACAAAATGTTACTGACAATGTCTGACGCCTGAGGTGGGCAAAAGTCTTTCTGAAACATGGGTCATCTTTAAAAAAAAAAATCGTTTTTCCTTCATAAATCAGCAGTGCTCCGTTTTCAAAGAAATCACGGGCGGTTGCAGTCTTAATTCACATGGTCAGATGTTCTCCTCGTCCAGCATTTTGTTGACACCATCGCAGAGTTTTTGTAAGTGGGGCTTAAAATTCCCAAAGGGGTTATATAAGGCAGCTAAAAAATCACAATCGGAAAAATGGTCAAAGACGTTATTAACCCGTCCATGCGACTTGGCTGTGAGGTGGCGCTGGATGATCTGGTGGAGCATCTCTCTGCACTCGTTCAGCAGGCGGGACAGCACATTCCGGTCAAAGGTGTACTCCACCTGATGGAAGCTGACCACAGTCATGGCCAGCTGGTGGACTTTCTTCTTGAATTTCTCCATCAGCGCCAACTCGTCTTGGTTGAACTGGTTATTCCTGTAAAGAATGGCCAGTTTGATGACGGTCTTGATGAGGTTCTTGATGATCTTCTCTGCCTCCTTCTTGTTCTGGGTGTATTCCTTGGTCACCCGGTAGAGCTCATCCAACACCTCGCTGCTCGTGTCATCGATGAGGGTGGTGGCGATGGATTTGGACACCATTTTCCCCAAGATCTTCTTTTGTGCCTGCACGGCCAGGTTTTTGGAATTGAAGACATCTGTGGCCACTACAAAGAAGCAAATTAAAAAAAAAAAAAAAAACAAACAGATATTAAGGAGGATTTTCCTCTCACTTTCCCACTATAGGGTTGCCTTCCATCTACTGATATTAATTTCTGTTCAGAAAAGGACTAAAAATTTTACTACATTTCTGGGCATCAGGTTCTCATTGTTTCTTTCTTTCTTTCTTTCTTTCTTTCTTTCTTTCTTTCTTTCTTTCTTCTTCTTCCTTTTTTTTAGTATTTCATTTATTTGACAGAGAGAGTACAAGCAGGTGGAGCGACAGGTAGAGGGAGAAGCAGGCTCCCCACTGAGCAAGGAGCCTGACGCAGGGCTCCATCCCAGGACCCCGGGATCATGACCTGAGCCCAAGGCAGATGCTTAACCAACTAAGCCACCCAAGCGCCCCAGGTTCTCTCTTTCTGAAAAGAACAGGTTGTTGTGCGTCATCTTTAAGGTCTCTGGCAACTCAAGTATTTTACACCTTCTGCTATACACTCAGTACTTTGTTTAGCAGTTGAAGGTGACAACCTTTCCAAAGATAACTTTTTCTGATTTTAAGAATGGCACATCTCACGAGGCAGTGAGTTTTGATGCAATTTCCCCCCAGTTGAGTTTTATAAGAAATACACCAAAAATATAAAATCAACTCCACAACTGTCCTCTGGGCACCAGTCACCAAGAACAATTTAAAGAAACCCCTTTAAATGTAAGAAGGATAAGTAGCAAAGCCACACTGAGTCAAGTAGCAAATTCATGGAAGCAAATCAAAAGGAGAGCCCTGCTTTACTTATTTTTTTTTAAGATTTTATTTACTTATTTGCCAGAGAGAGCACAAGCAGGGGAAGCTCCAGGCAGAGGGAGAAGCAGACTCTCCGCGGAGCAGGGAGCCCAATGCGGGACTCAATCTCAGGACCCCGGGATCACGACCTGAGCTGAAGGCAGATGCTTAACCCACTGAGCCTCCCAGGCGTCCCAAGGAAAGCCCTGCTTTAAACTTCAGCTGCAGAAAGTCAAATTTCCTGAGACATGGGCCCGCCCCTTCCAGTTTGGTCATCCTAACCACCCCAAATTTCAACTCCCAGAAGTTGAGTCTTAGAAAAGAACATTCATTCCATGGAGGGCGCCTTGTCACTTGCTATTTCTGATGAATGGCCATTGTTGGTTCCCTTGAAATGTTTCTACATTCTATGGCAATAACCACACTTTTATGAGCTAATGGAATGTGCTCCATGAATAACACATGTTGAAAAAGCTGAGGCTTAGAGTTTGCTTTTGAAATTATCATCACTTAATCTGACAGAGGTGTAAGATACACGTAATAATCGTTGTACGTATTAAGTACAAAATGCTGTGTGATGCTCTTAGCTTACAGCCGGTCAGTGAAAATGCTCAATACATGTTCACTCCCCAAACCAAGTTTAGTTTTTCCCCTTTTTTTCCACCCCCCCAACTCTGTGCATGCTACTCCATCAAAATGTGCTTTCTCCCTCCCTTCTGGGTCCTCCGAGCTGGAGTTTTTGGGGTCTCTATCCCCACTCTGGGTCCAGGACCAGCTGTTGTCTCTTGTATTCCAGTGCATAAGCCCAGGCCTGGGTGTCGGAAAGCAGTCATTTAGTAACGAAAGATAAAAAGACTAAAAATACAGATAGGTAGGAAGGAGTCCGGGCATTAGCGATATACAATTATTTCTAGTTTGGACAGGCTAGCAGCAGAAAGCGAAAAGGCAGCTACTCCCAAATCCAGGCTGGGAGGGTGTCTAAGAAGAGACACTCCCTCCATGGGACTGTCATGTTCGATCTGACGCTTGGGCCAGAGTAGCTCACAGGATATATTCCAGGCAGTGCCTAGTGGTTCCTACTGACCAGGATGCTGTTCATTAATACAACGGCCACACGCCCTGAAGGAACGCCTTCACTGAACCAGAAGCTGTGCCCTCACAACTATCGGTATTTAAACGTCTGAAACATGAACCAAAACTGCAGAAGAGCTGAAGTGTATTTTGGGAAAGAAAAGGAAAGCGAAAAAGCATGAGAAACCGCCAACTTGTGAAGGTTTCCAAGCTGTTTCATATTTTCATCAGTCACATCCATTTCTATTCCTAAAGGTTTGCAGAAGAGTGTATGGGTTAATCCACATTAAATAGTTTGTATCAAAATAAATGGCACACATGTAGTTACTGTTACCACATTAAGACCAGGGACCATCTTCCGTTGCAGAACTTACGATATGGATCTCAATAAATAAACCTGATTTATACAGGAAGGGATACCCCCCAAATTTCAGATCCCCGGTAAATAATATGATTTCAGAAACTTACATAAAGTTCAGAGGTTATTCTGTGTTGAATCTATTAGGAGGGGACACAGTCTCCCAACACCCATCTGGGATTTACTACAATGTCTATTCGATGGAAACATTGTACACTATGAAATCACTAGAACCAGAAGGAGAGGAGTAAAAATCCGAGCTCCTCTCTCCAAGCCTGGACTTGAAACTTTGCACCTCTTTGAAGCTCCTTTGCTCATTAAACCTCAATGTTCCATTTGCTTTCAAACATAAAGACAAGGGAAAAAATTTTTTTCATGTAGTAGCCCTTGAACCTCCCACAAGAGAAAGTGTGAAAAGCAAGGCCATGGCCAACAAGGTCGCTCCCCATTTACCAGTAACAAGTCTCAACCAGGACAGAGAAGCTGATTTCTGAGGCTCTCCCAGTTGCCGCAGAGGAACTGCAAACCCTGTTCTAGAAACACAGAAGCCACTTCCTCCTTTCGTTTTCTTCTTTGGGTTATATCCAGCTCAGTCATCTTGGAAAGGGAGGCCGAAGCTCTCTCTCCCCCTGGGCAGGGAAGACATGCGTGCAGTGGATTTCTTTTCTAGCACGAGTGAAGCTTCCTTGGAGCCAACGGGGGATTGTGGCTGAGAGTTGCTAGCCAGGGCTGTGTGGTCTGTGATCATGAAATATGATTTCCCCCCCCTTGCAAATTAATTGCCTTTAGCCATTCCTGCTCAGGCTCATTTGTCAGTTCCACATCCTCTACCAGATCCTTTAAAGGCCTGGTGTATCTCAGGGCTAGTCCTGGATCACGTTTTTCTCCTTTGCTCTACCCTCAGCCCGGTGTGAGCTCACCCGCTCCCGCAGGCTTCAGATACCCCCCAGGTGCCAGCAACTTCCACACTTAGAACTCACTCTGACCTCTTTCCCGGACTCATTTTGCAAATGCATTCAAGGTTTTCCTTTTTCTCGGCTATTTTGCAGGCATTGCAAATGCACCATGTCTAAAAGAGAACCCTTGATTCCCTCGTGCTCCCAAAGCATTCCTTCTCCATTCTACCTTCATGAAGAGCATCTCTTCCAACCATTTGCTCAAGC
>NW_022589735.1:18781348-18830973 GCF_004348235.1 Phoca vitulina
GGGAGGGAAGAGGTGCTGGCCCTCACCCGCTACACCATCCTCTCTCTTGCCCCGCCCATGACCAAGAGCCTTCCATTCTCCCCTCCTCCACTTGCCTCCATCTGCATGGATACCAGCCTAGTTCAAACCCCTTTCCAATCTCTTCTCACTGAGCAGCCAGAGATTTTCAAAATGTAAATTAGAAAAAGATGCTGACTTCAAGTCTTTGCTAACCAACACACTTACACACTTCCTTATTCCTGAAATCCTCCTCATTTGCCTAAATTTTGATGGTCTGTCTTTCCTCCCTAGACTCTAAGTTCTCTGTGAGCGGAGATGATCCATCTGTGCCCTGGGGTCACCCTCTGGGCCCACGCGGGCAACCTGCTATGTGGTGCTTCTGATCGAAGAGGAAGCCCATTTCCCCTCTCCCTTTGCTCCACTTAAACACTTCCCTGTGAAAACTTGCTGGCCTGCAAAACGAGAGTTTTAAATATGCATGTGGGGTTTTTTTGTTTGTTTGTTTTAAAAGCTAGAGAAACAGATATTTATTTTACCTAGCTAGCTATGTGGTTTTCTTCTCTCGCACTCAAGAGTGTGGTTTCTTTTACTCTTGTCAATCAGGTTTTTTTTTTTTTTTTTTAAAGAGGACAGATTCATTGAGCACAATGAGAAAACACCAGAGGGCAATAATACAAATATTTACTATAAAAGCCGATGCAATGGTTTTGCCTTGCATCTGTTGCCTCTGCCTACAGTTGAAGATCAAACACAGGCCCACCTCTTCCAAGAGTAGAGGGATCTACACTTAAACATGTAACAGAGGGACGGACCCAAGGTATGTCCTAGGAAGCAGCAGAGGTGAATAGGAAGTGTTCTCAAAGGACAAGGTACTAAAAATATGGTTTCAGTGCTTCATCAAGATGAATTCACTTGTGGCGCCTGGGTGGCTCAGTTGGTTAAGCATCCGCCTTCGGCTCAGGTCATGATCCCGGGGTCCTGGGATCGAGCCCCGCATCGGGCCCCCTGCTCAGCGGGGAGTCTGCTTTTCCCTCTCCCCTCTGCTGCTGCTTCCCCTGCTTGTGCTCTCTCTCTGTGTCAAACAAATAAATAAAAATCTTTAATAAAAGGACTCCTGCCAGAGTGACTCAGTTGGTTAAGTGTCTGCCTTGATCCCAGGACCCTGAGATCAAGCCCGGCATCGGGCTCCCTGCTCAATGGGGAATCTGCTTCTCCCTCTCCCTCTGGTGCCCCTCTGCCCTTCTTGTGCTCTATCTTGCTCTCTCGCTCTATTTCAAATAAATAGATAAAATTTTATTAAAAAGCCTTTAATAAAAAAAGAATTCATTTCTGTTTGAAAATATACATGTACATCCTTGACTAAGAAAAAACGATGCCATATAACAAAAACATACGAAGGACTGCCACTAGCAAGATTGTTGTATAGAAAGAGATGTAAATGTTATTTTACATCTACTTATCTTTGGGCCCTTCCTCTATATCTCTATATCTCCTTTCTTGGTTTAGTGAAATCGTCCATATCCACAACGTCTACTGTAAAGCAAACAGATATTCAGGGAATCCCAGTTTTAGCATCAGCAATTACAAATTTGGAGATAAACGTTGATGGTAAAAACATACTGACCCCTGTCTATACGGGGGGAAAAAGTGCTCATAAAAAACAAAAACAAAAACAAAAAACAGGCACCTGGGTGGCTCAAGTTGGTTAAGCGACTGCCTTCGGCTCAGGTCATGATCCTGGAGTCCCGGGATCGAGTCCCGCATTGGGCTCCCTGTTCAGCGGGGAGTCTGCTTCTCCCTCTGACCCTCCCCCGTCTCATGCTCTATCTCATTCTCTTTCTCAAATAAATAAATAAAATCTTAAAAAAAAAACAAAAAAAACCCAAAAACCAAAAAACAAAAAACCCCAAGAACTTTTCCTAAAATTAATTAAAATCTATAGTTCGCTGAAATTAACAACACTTCCCCATAATATTATTCCAACTAAGACATTGCTCATCCAGTGAAGCACTCAAGTTAACTTTCCTTACAACCTTGCCAGCAAGCAAATAATTTCTTCACCCATCAAATTTGTTATACTTGGACTTGGAAGCAGTGGCCGCAGATGCCCATGTATGCCATTTCTAATTCCTGCCTAGTTAAACTCTGATCCAGCAGGCCCAGTCTTAGGAAAGATGGAAAAGAAAACAATTTAGAGAGCATGTCTGGCTGTTGTGGGCTATTAATAAAAGTTCTTTAAACAAATATATAAAACCTTTGCTCTCTCGCACCTGAGTAACTCCGAATCTAAATGGGGCTTAGTAAAAAGCAGTGGGGATAAGAAAGTGGGCACAGCAAAGTGTAAACAGTGTCCCAAGAAGTCAACAGGCTAAGAGTTGACCTCCTTCCCTTGGGATCTGGTGAGCGCTCCAGTGGACAAGCAAGGAGTCGTTGGACTGGCTGACGAGGGACCTGCGACACCAGATCTCCACACTCAAAATTCCCCGAGCAGGAAATTCAACAGGAGAGGGAAGAAATAACGAATGAAAAGAAAGAAAGAGAGGGAACGTGCAGGGGAGGGGAGATGGTGGCAGGCAGCAGAAGCAGGGACCATGACAGCAAGTTGGAGGCAAGCTTACCCAGAGAGAAGGAGACACGTGCCAGGCACCCGGAACCCCAGATCGGCCTCGGTCACACAGATGGAGGCCCTGACACAAAGGAACATCGTCTTAAGAGGATCAGTACACTGGGGTTCTATCAGGGTACACCTGATACTAAATGCAGATTTTGGTGTCTATGCATTTTCCTGCCCCCAAGTGGCTGAAGACCAAGGGTATGCATCATCACAATGACAAGCTAAAGCATTCACTCTGGGTCTCCTGCCACCTCCAGAAGGAGTACAAACTCACTTTTAAAGGCAACACAGGGCACCTGGGTGGCTCAGTCGTTAAGCGTCTGGCTTCGGCTCAGGTCATGATCCCAGGGTCCTGGGATCGAGACCTGCATTGGGCTCCCTGCTCAGCGGGAAGCCTGCTTCTTCTCCCACTCCCCCTGCTTGTGTTCCTGCTCTTGCTATCTCTCTCTCTCTGTCAAATAAATAAATAAAATCTTAAAAAAAAAAAAAAAAAAAAAAGGCAACATAATAGGGGTGGCCTGGGTGGCTCAGTCAGTTGGCCATCAGACTCTTGATCTCAGCTCAGGTCTTGATCTCAGGGTCCTGAGTTCAAGCCCCACATTGAACTCACGAAAGAAAGAAAGAAAAGAAAAAGCAACATAATAAAAACACATGTTAGGGAAAATGGTGACTTTGAAATGGGCCAAAAAAGGAAAAAAAAAAAATCAATGGGTGACTTTTCAGTGAAGAACCAGAAACCGTAAAGCATCCTGTTCCAGATTCTTTTACTGTTCTTCAAGCAGCTACTCTGCAACTCTGTAAGTCACAGAAGACTAGCATTATTGCAAATGCCTCTTGTCCATAGAGATACAAATCAATTTTTTCTAGTGGACGTGCAACTCAGTCTTCATTTTCTTGTTTGCCTGCTCTTGGGATTCTTCTGAACCAATTATAAGAGCTTACTGGCTCCTCACTAATTAGTGAGTTCTGTCAAATCTTTGGCATGCCCATTTTGTATTTGTAGGAGAGTCATGAGTTTACCTTCTTCAAAACAACCTTCAATGCATATTAGAATTTTTCATCAATACCATTTAAAGTAGAAAAATTGCAGTGTAAACCTTTAGCATACTAGTGAGAATTAGTATACATTTCCTGTGGCAACTTATTCCGCCAGGGGCCTGGAAAAAAAGAGTGTACTTATAAAAGTCCAAAGATTCTGTACCTAAGGGTTCCAGGAACTGCCATACTGCTCAGGGATATAGCTGAGACTCAGTTTCCCCATCTGTAAGATGAGAATAATGATGCCCACTTCAGGAATTGTTCCAAAATGAAGGGACACAGACCACCTAGCAGTGTCTCACCCAATGTCTAGCACAGAACAGCCTTCTCCACAGGTTTCTTTGAAGAACTCAACCAACTAAACTTCGGATGCATTCTGATGCTTTCGAATACTGAATCACATTTGGTCAGAATTAATCAACTCCTTCTGGAAGAAATATGTAGCTGAGAAACGCAAAACGCCAGATGGTTGTGTGAAAACAGAGACCTCAGTTAATAAGGAGTTACATTTCCTTTTCCACGATGACATAAAAAAAGTCTAACATATATTAAAGCTTTATCAGGCAATTTCTCTTTTTTAAGATGTTGAATCTCCTGTTAGCAAGGACTCTGATAGATAGTGTAAAGATATTTTGTCCAGAGCAAACTGACCAATGGAGAACAGAATCGAAGAAAAGAGGAGAAACAGCGTCCACACCCATGCAAAACTGTGCAACGGGGACAGATGCAGAGCAAATGGGCCAAAAATAAAGCCAAAGTAAAAACACACAACAGCCATCAAGATCACCCCCAAAGAGTCACAGCCTCTCCCCAGGAGTTTGTGAACCAGAGAACCAGACACCCAAAGACAGGACAGGAAACCAAGTAAGAGCAGCAGGAAGGAGACAGCTCAAGGTCAAGAGTCCTGGGTTGTAAACTTGAGTGCAATTTAATTCTTGGAACCTCAGTTTTCTCATCTGCTAAGCGGGACCTCATTGCAAGTCAGTATGGCTTGGAGGAGAGTTAATGAGTTAGGAAGCTGAAAACACCCAGCAGTAGGCTAGGCTCATGACCACAGAGCCCTGTACCCCCTGAAATGTAGGAGCAGGGATTCAAACCCAACCTATAAACTCACTGTGTTCTTTCTCTTCATATCTCCCGATGTTCCCTATTTTCCAGATTTGTAGACAAGAGAAATTACGTCCTAAAGAAAACACTCCGAAGACCTTCCCTGTGTGATCTTGGGCTGTTTTTGTTGCTTGAATTCTGGAATCTCTTCATCATGATTTTAGGATCGACTCCATGTCCTTGATTCCTGTGGCTTAGCTGTGTGATGATTTTAAAATTGAAAATGTAATTTCCTGAGTCTCAACCCCTTTAACTTCATATGAGACTTCATCTCTGCTCCTTTGCAGTCGACTTGCTGCAGGAATCATGGGATGCCTTGATTTTTTTTCTGCATGGCATAAACTCTGGCAAGATGTCTCTGCTGCCTCTAGCTTCACCCAGTACCAGGATTGGAAGAAAGGCTGGTGATATTTATATGAAGTAGACCCCAAAGAATGTCTGTCTTGTAAATATTAGTACAGATGATACAAGAATAGAAATGACTTTTGTGGTTACCCAAAGTCAGACTGAGAGGTTTATAGTCACGAGGACCCACTGGCTAGCCACCGTATTACGAACATTTGTTACATGATCCCCAGAACCGCCCAGAATCGGCATTATCTTATTGAGGCTTCACAACAATCTCAAGAGGGAGTTTGTCATTTTACAGATAAGGGCCATTGAGGTCCAGAGAAATTAAGTTACTTTCTCAAGGCCTTACAGTTAGTAAGTAGGAGAGATGAGCTTGAACCCAGATATGTTCAACTCCAAGCTATTCTCTCAAGAATTACATTACATGACATGAGCTTTTAAAAAGAGGCTTCTTTCCTCCCTGCTTATCCTGCCCCCCAGTCCTAGCACAACAATCTTTGTACTTCTGTGGTCTCCGTGGCCATGAAAGGAGGATAGGTTCTGTTAGCAACATCAGGGAAGACTTTAATTCTAGGTAGATTCCATTCCTCTACTCTTCTCTTTGTGAAAGCTCTGTTGTATTGAAGATGTTGGATTCTACCAAAAAGCACCTTATTTACATTGATGGCCCATTAACACAACATGTAACCCAAGGAAGAATGCAACAATAAATCATCAGTCACATAATTAAAAAAAATAATAAAAAGAGGCTTCTTCTTGAAGGGACGGGAAGACCTAATATATGTGGCTAAGTAACATGAAAGGAGAGAAAAGAAAACAAAAGCAAGAGACTAGTTCTCCTTCGGGGAAGGAAATAAGAGTCCATATAAAGGAGATCAAACCAGCTGGGTTTAAAATAGCTTGTATTTCCAGGGAAAACCCTGAGGAGTTCTAAAACATTTTAAAATATAATGTTAAAAAACAAAAAATATGCTTACATTGTTCAAAGGCCAGATGTAAATATATAAAGTGAAAAGTCTCTCAGCTTTGCCCCCCAACAATACAGCCCGGACCCCAACTTCTGCTTCCGAGAGGCAACAAGTATTCTTAGATTTCTGGGACCCTTTCAGAGTTGGGTTTTTTACTGCACAGATAAGCATACACATGAATAGATACTGAGCAGTATAAAGAAGTCTTACAGGCTTGCAATTCTTAAGAAATGCAATTTTTTTTTTTTTTACGTAGGCTCCACACCCAGCGTGGAGCCCAATGCAGGGCTTGAACTCATGACCCTGAGATCAAGACCTGAGCTGAGATCAAGAGTCTGATGCTCAACCGACTGAGGCCCCCAGGCACCCTAAGAAATGTAACTTCTGAGTGAAGACAGACAAACTGTGTCAGTGTCCACAGGTGCATGAGAGATGCTGACACAAAAATGGCAGGTGCTAGAGGGACACTGCTGTTACCTTTGTCTCTTCCTAGATGTGCAAGAGCACCACGAGTCCTCCCGTGAGCGATGAGAAGGTAGTGAGCGTGAAACCCAAATCTTTATTTAATAGAGGTGAACAAATGTCATGAGGGCAATCACAGATCATCATGGAAATGGAACACCTCTGAAAAGAGCACTATTAGTAATTACTCCACGACAACCGATCTGTGACTATCCCAGGGAAGTCTAAGTGGTCACTGAAGACAACTTACGCACTAAAGACACTCAAATGTTTAGGACCCGAGAAATTTCTTGGGAAACCCCACAAGAGCACTAGCCAGCTTTTCTTCCAAATTATGTTAAAAACAAAACAAATCGAACACCAAAAAACCTAGTTCTTCAAGAAGTTAAAAAAGGTCTTATGGGGAACAAAATTCTCTCTGGTGAAAGAAATCTGGGAAACAGTGTATATGAAGATACCCTTTGAGATGCACAAAAAGCATTAATAACATTAAAGTCTGGAGGATTAGTAAAACAGTCAAGGAACACCTTAATCTTATTTACCCCAGTTTCCCAAATGAATTACACAAAGGTCTCACTATTTGTATAGATTTGTAGGATAAGGTCAGTGAAAACTCCTGGCTAACAAATGGACTCGTTATCCCTCTGGAATGGATTCACAACGGTCTTGTGCAATTAGCAGAGGGCAAGACAGGCAGTCAGGCAAAGCCAGGCAATGTGAGCACAGACTCCAGAGTCATACCGTCTGGATCGGTGGATCGGAAGTCTGGCTCTGCCGCTGAGTGCAGTATCCCTGGGGTAATTACCTAACCTCTCCATGCCTCAGTTTCCCCATATGCAAATGAGGCCACCCAAGGTCTTTAATGAGGATTCATTGAGAATGATCCATATAAAGTGAGAACATTAACCCAAGGACATGGAAGCATCTCACAAAACTTCTGTTGAGTGTTCATATGTATCAGATACTGTGGTTTCAATGATAAATAACAGTATCCCTGTTCCCCAGGCACGCACATGGGGAGGGGGCAAGGCCAGAACACACCATGATGAGGTCAATAACAAGAGCGGGTAAACATGCAACAGTAGCAAAGAGAGGGAACATTCATTTTGTTGGTCACGGTCCTGGAGGGAAGCTAGGTTTGAGAAAGTTATCACAAAAGGAGGCTGACCCAAAACACTGACCTTGAAGGGAAAGAAGATTCTGCCTTCCAGAAGTAAACATGACCATATTCCAGAGCTGATCTACAGAATTCCCCCCGGGCTGGAGAGGGATTAACAATTCTGCCCAGTGGCATACTTGCAGGTCAGAAGCCCAAAGATACGTGTGGCCCCCTAGATTTAAGAAAAATTGGAAACACAACCTAAGTATGACATGTTGTCTAGGCCAAGAAAACTCACTGCATAAAGGTGCTCCGTCTTCAAGAGGGTAGTGGCAGGGAGGGGACATCTACAGTGGGTATCTGGGGCAGCAGTGTCAATGACCCAGGCCACCTGCCTCCGAAGAATCTGGAGGCTTCTCAGAAGCACAAACTGCCCTACCTACTGAATCAGAATCCCCAAGACTAGTCTAAGAAGCTGCATTTTTTTTTTTTTAAGATTTTACTTATTTATTTGACAGAGAGAGACACAGCGAGAGAGGAACACAAGCAGGGGGAGTGGGAGAGGGAGAAGCAGGCTTCCCGCGGAGCAGGGAGCCCGATGCGGGGCTCCATCCCAGGACCCTGGGATCATGACCTGAGCCGAAGGCAGACGCTTAATGACTGAGCCACCCAGGCGCCCCTAAGAAGCTGCATCTGTAAGAGGCAACCTATGTGGTTTGAATGTATAAACATTGAAGTGTACTCCCAGAATGCTGTACTTTAAAATGTTCAAACAGACATACTTCGGTCACACAGGCATGCTCTAAGTAGACCCTGGATGGATTTAATTCCCTCTCAAAAATTTTTCATCAAAAAGTAGACGCAAGCTTGTGCACAGAATCCAAAGAAAATGTTTTAAGAATAGAGCTTATTGTATTAAAGCCTCA
This sequence comes from Phoca vitulina, assembly GCF_004348235.1. NCBI lineage: Eukaryota > Metazoa > Chordata > Mammalia > Carnivora > Phocidae > Phoca > Phoca vitulina. Next base: position 18,789,914 of record NW_022589735.1, read on the forward strand.
AAGAATTTTAATACTGTATCCAAGAGAACAGAAAAGTTAGTCTCTCTTAGATGTTACTGAAACCAAAATTTGGACAGGGCCTAACTCTATCACTCATATGGGTTTGAAATGAAATAAAAAATGTCCTACAAGCATTTATACAAAACTGACTTTAGTGAACTATTCTTCTTTTAAATTAAATGAACACTTCCTTATTTATTATGTTGGATTAAGATTGATTATGTTTCTCTTAAAGACTTTTCAATTAAGCTGGGTTTATTTACACATTTTCTTGAGGGCATGAAACCTTTCTACTATTGATAAAATACAATCTTCTACCAGAATGTAGAGGAAAATCCTCTAAATAAGCTCTATGATTTTCTTTTTTGTGAAGATTTACTTTTCCATTTTAGAGAGAGAGAAAGAGAGAGAGAGCACAAACGGGAGGAGGGGCAGAGAGAGAGAATCTCAAGCAGACTTCCCACTGAGTGTGGAGCCCAATGCAGGGCTTGATCCCAGGACCCTGAGATCATGACCTGAGCCCAAACCAAGAGTTGGACGCTTAACCAACTGAGCCATCCAGGCACCCAAGCTCCACCCATTTTCTCCACTTTTCCACCTCCAAGGTCTCCTTACTCTGTGAGAGGCCCTGGCTCCTGATGAATATTTATACACACACAGCACTTAGAAAACCAGTAACAGATTTTAAAATCCAGCACACAGGAGTGTAGTTTCATTACCTAATCAGCCCCTAAAACGGGCATCAGTAGTCAACATATAGCCCTTCTGGTCTCATCAGGTTGCTCCTGGTCAAATACTATGGACAATCAGACAATAAAATTGCAGGTAACATTTGTGTAAGACTCTAAAGTTTGCAAAATATTCTCCCTGTAGCACTTTTTATGTTTATGAAACTGTTTGTTCTGGTTTAGCCCTCTTATTACTTAACCCCAAGGCAACCAGATGGGAGAGCCAAGATTCAGAAGTTCTCATTGTTTATGAATTTTCTATCAAATGCCATGATGTTGCTAAGCCAGCTACAGAATCCCACTTCTCACAGCTTGTATGCTTCCCAGGAAAAAGCAACTCCTTGAATCAGAAAAAGAGAAGCAGCACAGGTCTTACACAATAGAGAATGAGGAAAAGCTATGCATCTACCCTCCCCCTCTCCCTCCATACCTGCCTCAAATAGTCCAGCTCATCCTTTAAAGTCAGCTACCTCTACCAGGAAGCTTTTCCAAATCCAGTGGCAGAACGATCTCTCCAAATCCAATGCAGGGAATAAATCTCTCCTTCTTTTGATGTGATTTTCTGCCTTGAGGTAGAGTTAAATTCCTATCTTATCATACTTGATTACGATTCTTGTCAACTGAAGGAGCATGTCTATTCATCTTTGTATTTTTCAAATGTGCCCTCCAACTGACAAGGAGTGAACTCCATGGAACTCATCAATATTTTTTTACAGCAATTCATGAAGATGTGTCAGGAAATCAATTCAGTTTCACATATCTAATGCTTAACAAATAAATTTACTTGTACTTCATGGACAAAAACAGCCCTACCAAGGAGACATAAAATATTTTTTGTTTTAAAGGAGAGGAATCTACATAAAAGACATGCATTTTCCTTTTCTGTCTCCTCTGTCCTTTGCCAAAACATACAGAATAACCAGCCACTTTTGTTTGGAAAAGGAACCATATTTAGCTAACTCAATCCCTACAGCAAATGTTCTGGAATCTTCCATGCAAATATCCCAAACCCATCTGTTTGAGTATTTTAGGAGGAGTAACCTCCTGGCCTCAGCTTGGGCATCTCTCAAATATGCATCTTGGCCCAATCTCCCAACATTCTTGTCAAAACTTTTCCCCAATAATTGTATTAAACAGTTACGCTAGTGAAGCATTTTATAGCCACGTCAGTGTCCTAGAGGCTACATCCCATTGATGGTAAGCCAACAGTGAGATGAGATTTGCTGGACCTAAAAGTGAACCATCTCATTCCAAGTATCAAGATACACCGAAGCTCTGAAATTCTTGGATAAGACCCTGACACAGCCCCAGAGGTTTCCAGAAGCAGTGATGCTTACTGCCAGATACTTCCAGCTTGGCACTTAGCTCTCTGGGAAGAACTTTCTCCCTTTCTTTCTAACCTTTTCTCCTCTGCTCCTCTGTGTTTCTGATTTTCTTTGAACAATCATAAGATCTGACCAAAATAGGCGCACATTCCCACGTGGCAACAGTGGTCTTGAGGTAACCCGTGCTGTCTCCTTGAGAAGGAGACCACCCTTCCCAGTGTACCACAGGACCTCCCTGGTCATCGCCACATGTGCATACTCATCTCCCACATTCCCACATGGCAACAGTGGTCTTGAGGTAACCCGTGCTGTCTCCTTGAGAAGGAGACCACATTTCCCAGTGTACCACAGGCCCTCCCTGGTCATCTCCACATGTGCATATTCATCTCCCACGCTCTCTAGCCATTTGCATGGACGACTCCTTCCTTTACAGAAATAAAGGTGACTGTATGTCAGAGCCAACCTACAGAATGCCTACTGGCTCTTCAGGAATTAGAAATTCTGCCCAGCTGTGTACCTGAATGTCACACACTGAAGGACCTGTGTACGTCCTACAGATTTTAGAAAGAACTTAAATAGAAATTATGGATAGCCAGTGAGTATCTTAGGACGGTTTGTTGGGGGAAATGGTGGGAAGGTTAAGAGCAATGATGACTTGTTTTCACAACACTTGTTCTGTAGTCACTCACTTCAGGAAGCTACAATTGCACACCAAGATCTCCCCCTTTTATCTACAGAATGTGCTAACTGGGTCACAGACAGGTGGGGGATTTGCCACATTTATCAGTGTCCTAAGAGAAAGCTGAATGTGGGGCGCCTGGGTGGCTCAGTTGGTTAAGCGACTGCCTTCGGCTCAGGTCATGATCCTGGAGTCCCTGGATCGGGTCCCACATCGGGCTCCCTGCTCAGCAGGGAGTCTGTTCTCCCTCTGACCCTCCCCCCTCTCATGCTCTATCTCATTCTCTCTCTCAAATAAATAAATAAAATCTTAAAAAAAAAAAAAAAAAGAGAGAAAGCTGAATGTGGATTTTCCATACCAGTTTGGGGCTCTCCACAGAAAACAGACTTTTAGCAGAAAAGCTTTCTCCACTCATTGATTCATTCTTTTATTCAACACATTTTATGGAGCACCTACGGTGTGCTCTCAGGAAAGAGCGTGCTCTCAAGAAGAACAGATTCTAGTATAGGAAGACCTAAGATGCAAAATAACAAACATGTATCAAAATGTCAAGTTGTGACAGAGGCTAGAAGAAAACTAAGGGGTGTGTGTGTATGCGTGTGTGTGTGTGTGTGTGTGTGTGTGTGTGTGTGTGTACCCACATGTGCTGGGGAGGAGTAGGCGGGGTGGAGGGAAGCTAAGCTATTTTATCCAGGGTAGTCAGGGATGGCCTTTCTGAAAAAGTGATATTTAAGCGGAGATGTGAAAGAAGCAAGGGGGAGCCATCTTGGGGGATATCTTATCCATTCCCCTACGGTCCATCCCAAATAGCACCTCTTCTGTTAAAGGCTTTCTTGACTAACCCAGCCAGAAATGTTCTCTCCTGTCTCTAACTCTTACTGCAAACTGCTTTATATCGTATTTATTTGCTTCCATTTTCCCTGAAAGTTAAACCCTTGGGATTGGTTATAATTTATTATTTATTCCTTGACGTAATAAATGCTCAATAAATCTTTATGATGTATCTGCTGGCTTTAAAAATTCCCAGGTCCTTTCAGAGGGGGGTGGGAAGAAAGATAGGACAGGAGTGGGGAAAGTGATATTATAAAAAAGCATAAGACAAAAGCAAAATATGAGACTATAAGTGAATTATATTACTATTAATTAGGTATCATAACTCAAAGACCCTTACTAAGAAACAAATATTGCAATGTCAACCTTTGGAAAAAGTTTATTCTAAATGAGTCAATTCATAAGTAAAGATAGGCATCTAAAACAATCATCTTTTGATAACATTTGGAACTGGTAAGGTTTATTAAACAACCCACACTCCGCAGAGATAATAAGATAAATCTGTTTTTAGGATAGATGTTGCTTCTTAAGATAAAAAAAGGCCTATTTTTTAGAATAAACGTAAAAGAAACTGGAAATTTGGAAAAGCATGAACTCTCTTGCCTTTGCTAGTTTATTAAGAAAGAAAGAGTTGAAAATTAAGTTAGGATATATTGTAAAACTTTAAGTTCTCTATTTTACCCCTACTGAAATTGGCTAATTTAAAATTATATTTAGAATTAAAAATATTAAAGCTCCCTGAAAACCATAAAGACAAATAGTTACATTAAAATATTTATAATCCTTTGATGTTGATGACACATGCTTGGTATATTAAACTCATTTTTCAGTTAAAGAAAATAACTAAAAAGACCATTATAGTCATTTTCTTGCAAGAACTGAAAAACGTTTCTCTAAATATATAAGTTTGCTGTCCTGGAGATGAATTACTTCCCTAATGGTAGATATTTGGGTAAAATAAACTTTGGCAGACAACATAACTTATCAATTTTACGACTGGTTGCCAACTAACAACAAAATAAATCACTTCTTTAAAATACTTTGGCCAGGCACGCCTGGGTGGCGCAGTCAGTTAAACGACCGACTCTTGGTTTCAGCTCAAGTCTGATCTCTGGGTCGTGAGCTCGAGCCCCGCGTCCAGCTCCACACTCAGCAGGGAGTCTGCTTGAGGATTCTCTCTCCCTCTGCTGCTCCTTCACCCCTGTGTGCCCTCTCTCTCTCTCTCTCAAATACATAAATGTTTAAAATATATTAAAAAAAAAATACTTTGGCCGTCCCCAACTTCTCATAGCTTTGCCTTTTCATCCATACAGTTTGGTGCTCCAGAATTAAGGCTACCATTTCTCTTCTCACCATGCCTCTCACCTGTCCTATTTTTAGAGATGCAAGAAGGCATGGAGACCAGAGGTGGAAACACAGAGGCTCAAGGTCAACACAGGGTTATCAGGTTAACTCCCTTAACTCCCTGTCACCGGCTCCCCTGTGGAAAGGTGCTTTTTGTTGGGATTATCAAAAGTAGCAAAGAGTAATTCCTCTATTTATTTATTTTTTTTTTTAAAGATTTTATTTATTTATTTGACAGAGAGAGACACAGCGAGAGAGGGAACACAAGCAGGGGGAGTGGGGGAGGGAGAAGCAGGCTTCCCGCCGAGCAGGGAGCCCGATGTGGGACTCGATCCCAGGATCCTGGGATCATGACCTGAGCCGAAGGCAGACGCTCAACGACTGAGCCACCCAGGCACCCGTAATTCCTCTATTTAAAAAGGAGATTACATACTTTGGGCTGGTAACATGTTTTGGTTGGGTATCCATAATGTGCTTTTCTTTTTATTATTATTTTTAAAGATTTATCTATTTACTTATTTATCAGAGAGAGAGAGCGCGTGCACACAGGGGGAGGGGCAGAGGGAGAGGGAGAAGCAGGCTCCCCGCTGAGCAAGGAGGCCGATGTGGGACTCAATCCCAGGACCCCGGGATCATGGCCTGAGCCGAAGGCAGGAGCTTAACCTACTTAGCCGCCCAGGCATCCCATGTGTTTCTTTTTAAAATTGAGATAAAATTCATAGAACATAATGCACCACTGTCACCATTTTAAAAATGTACAACTGAGTAATTTTCCTTATGCTCACAACTTTGTGCAAACCATCATCACTATCTCCTTCCAGAAAATTTTCATCACGCCCAAAATGGGCCTATCTCATAATGTTTTAATTTTTTTTTTTTTTTGCAATTTGTGAAAAACATGTAAAAGTTGGGAGCGTTGACCTAAAAATTCACATTTCCAGCTTCTCAAGAAAAATCTGACCTTCTGACAACATTGGGGGTGGTGGTGCAATGCGGGGAGAAACTGGCCCTCCAGTTCATCACCTGGCCAGGAAATTACCCAAGGCATATGAGCTAGCCACCCCTGCTTTAAATGATCAGGGACTTAAGTCATTCTGAATCATTGTCCAGAGACCCTTGGGTGTGACTCCAGGGCTGAGCAAGAAGGTTTCCTAGCTCTGACTCTCCAACGGTCCTATGGGTTCTAGCAACTTTTTTCTTTCTTTCTTTCTGAGAGAGAAAGCCAGAGCGTGCAAGCGGGGGTAAGGGACAGAGGGAGAGGGAGAGAGAGAATCTCCAGCAGACTCCCTGCTAAGCACAGAGCCTGACGCAGGGCTCGATCCCAGGACCCTAAGATCATGACCTGAGCCGAAATCAAGAGTTGGCTGCTTAACCGACTGAGCCACGAAGGCGTCCCCAGCAAGTTCTTCATTCACCTTTTCCTCAATATGCCTTGCATTTCCCACCCCACAATATTTGCTGAAATCTCTCTTTTCACCTGGAAAGCCAGCCCATATTTACCTGAGTGACATCCTCAACCCCATCCCTTGAGGACCACCTTCTCAACATGCTTTTGTTTTCCACTTACTATTGTATTTTATTTCCCTGTGATTACTTAACACATTATTAAACAAATAATATTTTTTAAAAAGGAATTATATAGACTATGTGAATGGTAAGGTACTACTCCCTTACATATATCATAATCATACAAATAATTAAAATTTTTAAATTATAAAAATTAGATGAGAAAAAAAAACAACAAACCAATACTATTCATTTCTAGCCAAAAATTGTTGCCTGCGAAAGGCCATGAGCCCTGTGTCTACCTGCACGGTACAAAAGGAGGTGAGTCAGGATGAGTAAGGTAACAAAGGTCACAGAGCCTCAACCACAGACATTCCCTGTGGATGATGCAAAGTATTCCATGGAAAACGAAATGGACGGATCTTGCTGAAATATGACTGAAGATGATTTAACCCTATGCCTGGAGCCTCCTAAAATCATTCACCATGCCATCACCAATGGAATCTGCACCATACTTTAGGAAACAAACACAGCCCCTCCCTCCCAAAGCTTCCTGCCAATGCTATCCATACTCAAGAGCTGTGCCCAACTATCTCACCACAGACAGCCCTTCCTCAGCCTCTCTAACCCAGGTGTGGCATTCCCCTTGGATGTACTTCTGTATGTGCAGGTCTAACAGCTCCCAGACTGAAGACTGCTCAGGGCTACAGAACAGACCTTCCACACTGCAAATCCTTCTCCAGTGAAGGCCACCAGCACTAACTTCCATCTGCTCAGATGCCCGGCATATGCCTGTCTTCACATCCCTGGCAAGGAGAGCCTCGAAGTGATTTTTAAAAATCGCAAACTAGTTTCCTAAATGAACTGAACCATGTCCTAGTAGATAAAGTGCCCAGGATGGTGAAAGGCATGGGGATAAATGCCTGCATCTCTTTGTTCTTTCTTAAATTTGGCGGTATGATAAACATTGAATACAATGACTATCAGGGAAGTCATTCTTGGTGTGCTAAGTAAGAGCTATTCGGTTTAGGTCCCTTGTTGTTTTAAAGGTTAGTAGGTGTGCCCAGCAGGCTGAGGGTGGGCAGGTGGGTAGTTAGGCTTTGTGTCTGGAGGGGGCAAAGGGGCTGAGCACCTTCTATGATGATTCCAGGTGTTACGGGTGCCTGGGAATAATCAGTTTGCACCACCAGAGTCAACTTGGTAAAGAGACAAAGGACAAAGATCACCATGAGCAAATAAAAGCAGAGTTAACTAACCTCACATTTAAAAAAATATGAAAAACAACTTATGATGGTCAAATTGTACCTTTATGGTATCTAGAGTGATTTTCTAAACATTGGAGGCCTTATAAGATCTGCTGAAGCTCAGTTGATAAGGCTACGAATATAATTTTACTGACTTAAATGATTAGCCAGGTTTATGGTCATATCTTTGGGAAATATTACCGATCATATCAAGCAGTTATTTTATAATAAGTTCTTCATAAGTAACAGAACCTCCAATTAAAACTTTGTATCTAAGGAGAAAGACAATCTCCCTGACTGAAATTTTCTTATTCACATGATTTCTAATATTCTCCTTGCTGCAAAAGGCAGAAGGTATCTTAGAAAAACAATAATGAATTTACCTCCAAGATGTGAGACAACGTATATTATAAAGAGTACATGCTTAGGAAAAAGATGAATCAAGTCTTTAGATGTATGACTGGAGTCAGTTTCTAAATCTGAAAATTTACCCTAACACCAAACAGTTTGCCCCTTGAACTCATCTCCTCTCATCTCCTGTTGATTTTCCATTTATGCCATTCAGTCTATGCTCCTGCTTTGAAAAGGATGGTGAGTAGAGTTAATGGATTTGGGGAAAAAAAGGGCAGGGGGAGGGTGCTTTTCCTCTTATGTTTTCGGCATCTATCTTTAATGCCATTTGTTGAACTTGGAATGAAGGAAACAGATGTCACTGCTGGACATAAACGTCGTCTCACATAGCATTTTTAAGCTGTCACCTGTACAGCGGGACTTTATATAGGCAAGGAACAAGTGCTTCTCTGTACCTTTATTTCCCTGAAACATACAAATGCAAAAATGCCAGAACTCCACCCACATTCCAAGGCAGGGCACATTCTATAGCAAATACCCCAAATGAATTCTGCTGTATTTTCCCTGCTGGTGAATCAAAATAAAAATTAAAAAAAAAAAAAAATTTTTTTTCCCGTACGTCCTACAGAATAAAATAAAACCATTTGACATGTTGCCCCCACCAAAATATAGAAACTATGTTTAAATGTATAGAGATTCTAGCTAACATCAAAAGGAATTTAGTTCTCGGGGAGCCTGGGTGGCTCAGTCGACAAGCATCTGCCTTCGGCTCAGGTCATGATCCTGGGGTCCTGGGATCGAGCCCCGCAACGGGCTCCCTGCTTGGTGGGAAGCCTGCTTTTCCCTCTCCCATTCCCCCTGCTTGCGTTCCTGCTCTCGCTGTGTCTCTGTCAAATAAATAAATAAAAATATTTTTTAAAAAAGGAATTTAATTCTTGAATAGCAAGTGTCTAGGATCTATGAGTATGTTTCTTCCATTAAATTGGTACCACCACAAAAGAGAACCATCTTAGATACAGGCAAAAAAAAAAAAAAAAAAAGCTATAGAATTCTTGGATTAAGATTCCAGGTCCCAAAAATAGGCCTTCATAATATCTCAGCTCTCTGAGGTCTTAATGGCATCTAACAAAATATGGAGGAGTCAGGGGTTGGGTCATCTTTTCTTGAACTGACTTCTGGCTCATTGCATTTTGATGGAGCGTAAAGAACCTGAAATATTTTAATACATATTTTAAAAAATCATTAGGGGTACTGAGGAGAAGCCTGGAACTCTGCTTGGAGGCTGGTGTTGGGTCAGAAGAGGTCTTGGTAATAGCCTTGTCTTTTTCCCTAGGCTCAGTGCAAAATGGCAGTCCAATCCTAGAAAGACCACAGCTCTGGTCTCAGAGGCAAGATTTTTTTCATGCACGATTCAGATCACTTTGACCAGTAGCTTGCCTTTATCACTCATTATTTGATAGAACTTCAAGGCGTAGATGTTGATGGTTTAAAGCAGGCTGGAGCCTTTAATCTGCTGTCAAAGTCCGATAAAGACCATTTCTCATCTTCTGGGTATAAACTAACAAATGAAAGCTGGAATTTTAGTTGTTAAAAGCATTAAATCAGGTTTAAAGACCTACTTTATTCAGCCTAAAGAATTTTACATATGAATTTACCTACTCTTTCTCTGTCTCCCAATCAAGTAACAGCTTTCTCTTCTCCTAAAAGTTGCTTTTTATTTTAAAGTAGACTTAGGAGTAATAAGCTTCTCTGGGCTGATCTACATCCCAGTGCCTGGAACCCAGGAAAAACCCCACAGGTACACAATTCTAATGAACTGAAACAGAAAGATGCTTCTGTGGCAAAACAAACAAACAAAAAAATAGTGGAAAAAAAAAAAAAGCAGACATTTCAAACACAAGCGTTGCCCAAACCACTCCCTTTTCCATTGACCCAGAAGTGTTTTAATAATAAAGCCCATCTGACCCAAATTTGAAAGACAACTCTCCAGTTACCATCACTTTTCCAACAGAGTAAGAAATTACCCTGTTATGGCCTCCAACAGCCTGAACTGACCTCGTCTGGTTAAGCCTTCTCATGGGTCTACGCTGAGCTTAGGCCTGACCACTGTGATTCAAAATACCTGCTAGGAAACTGAACATCTCCCACATGGCCTCAAAGGGAACCCGCAAGAAGGGCCTACCAGGCCTTCTTAAATGCCCCCCAACATGCACCATACACTCTGAACGTCCATCTTGCTTTTATCTGGCTGCTGGAACCATGTGTGGCCCAACTACTTACTGAGTACAACGCTGTCCTGTACCTAAAAACCAGACAGCAAGGACAAATGATGGACCATCATCAGTGTTTGGATGATCCACGAATCTCATGAGAACAGCAGAGATTTTAATGCTGCAAAATATTTTACCCCTGGACCATACGTCTATTCTAACACTCTGTTAGTCATCAAGCATTTTCTGTTTGCCTACAACGTGCCCATCCATCATAAAGACTAGAAGAGTCTTTCCAATACATGAGTCTCGATTACTACAAAGGTAGAGGAAATGAACATTTTCGATGAAGGGAATCGTTTTATTCGATGAAAAACTGGCTTGTATAAACACTTCCCTTTTCTTCTTGAAAGCATCCTACTAGAAAAGGTAGAGGGTATTTGAGGCACAAATACAGGAATTCTGTATTTTCAAAAGACAAGATTTTTTTTCAAACTCTAACCCAAAGCATAGCAAAGGCTGTGGATTCTGTCCTGCCTCAGTCTTGCTAACAGAGGAGGAGACAATGACGGGGAGGAATGGGAGAACAGCCATTTCAGAATCACGGCCACGTTCGACTCAAGTATGGTCATCACAACCCTGTTCTTTATGGGTTTGGGACTTATTTCTAAAGTTGGCAAATGCAGCCTCATTGTCCCAAAGAATCATTACTGCCTTTACCCTAACCCGAACTAAAAACATTTGCATGCATTTTGTATTTTAAATCATCACTCCCTGCCCACTTTCTTTTTTGAAAATCAAATAGAAGCTCAGAGACTAACACTTGGTCAGAGTTAAGGATTCAGAGAGAGAAACACTTTTTGTTGTTGCTACACACTCTCATCTCATAAATGCTGTGTCTAATTTAGCATTTCCACAAAATGCGATGGCGTTAAGAATGAAGACCCAAAAAAGGCTGCTCACGATAAGAAAGAAAGGAGAGAAAAATATATATATTGCCATTCAGGGAGGGAAAATTACGTTATTTAGGGAGACAGCAAGAAAAACTAAAACACGAAGTTATCTGTAAAGTCCTAAAACGATAGCTGTAGGCAACAAGATGCCGAAAAACCTTTCAGTATCTGTCGAAATGGTACAGTTCTTCCAGAGCAGCTAAGGAGATTCACATTCTCGCTCCTTTGAGCCGAAGCTGGTACCTGGGCAGGTGACAATTATTTCCCCCATTACGTACTTCAGGAGTGTGATGATTTAAAAGGAGCTCAAGATAAAAGAGACAAGAAGGAGAGAATCACGACTCTAGTCGATTCTCACGACAACTCACATCTCCTCTTATTTCATTAAAAACCAATGAGCCCCATAAAATAAGTTTCAGTCTGCCTAATAGAAAATGTCAGGTGAAGCGAGAGCACGGAAAAAATGAGAAAGTCAAGTGGCGGGCTTTTGAGCTTCACGCTTCGCGGGGCTGTTGAAATGAGTGACAAAGACCTATTCTGTCCAGAAATCCCCCACTTTATTTTTAAGCCTGGAAACTGGTTAGTCATATCTATACAGAACACTTCCTGTCCAGGGCACGATGATGGCAACGAGCTGCCGAGTTTAGTAGCTACTTACATTTCGTCAATTGAGTCATTCATGGAATAAAAAACTGCATCGAACATTAAAAAAAAAAAAAATCTGGCGAACTGAAACTTTTAAAAGATAGACAATGAAAACAGGTTTGACTGTGTCACAGAGTCGAGATACATGGTGCCAAGAAGCAAAAAAAAGAAAGAAAGAAAGAAAGACAGCAACAGACCATATGACTCTACGAGACTATTTGCTGGTAGTTTCTGGGCTGTTCTAGCACCACCACCAAATATGACACTTCTCCCACTCCCGCCCTTTAGATTAATAGCGCAATTGATATCCCACATGTCCATTTACAAAAACATCTGTAGACTGTAGACTCTCTCAAGGAACCAAGCAACAGCAACCTCATCAATATATTCCTTTTTTCTCTCAATACGGTCTACTGATATTTGAAAGGAAGGGCCACCGGAGAAGTTTACAAAAACAAGAAGGCAGAGGAGGACTAAAATGCAGATCGGGACCAGAAACTTTCTTGAGGGGTCTAACGCCATCACGCGACATTTAAGAACGTGTGTTTGGGAAACAGAGGAAAACAGGATGGTCCAGAAGGACCTTATCCCCGGCCACCCTGATCTCCCAACAGCAATTATAATTTTACTCTGATTAACCCTTACGCATGTTGCCACCAGCCAGCTGAAGTTACAGGGCCGAGAAACACAAGGGGCTGCTCCCCTCCCCCGAGCCGGAACCCCAGGCACAGAGGGGGGCAACCCCAAAGCATGCTGGGACCGAGGGCAAAGGCAGGAATGTCAAGAAGTCGCCCCTGTGCTTCTGGGGTTATCAGTCTGACCATCAAGTCAGCTATGGTCGAGTGAGCCAAATAATCTAAACCAGTCCTACCCATAAAAACCCTCGTTCTGAAATCCTTCGGCGAGCCTGCTTCCCATCAGCGTTGTGAGTTGGCCGACCCCCCTCCCCGCCCCCGGACTGAGGGGGTGACGGCTCTCTGCTCCTCCAACAGCCACTCACCAAAAGGCCCGCCGGCCTTCCAGAAAAACGGATAGCACGGTACAGCAGGCAGCTTCGAAATGGTTCCCGCAGGCTGCCCTGACTGCCCTTGGCTAATCCATCATCCGCCCTGTGCAAGCTTTTTGGGGAAATCGTTTTTATAACCCAGCAAGAGTGTCACTAGAAATCCAAGCCAACACAGCACAGCCCTGGCTTCGGACGGGCCCCCGATTTAGCAGCTGGAAAGGCGGCTGCATTCCTCACTGTCACGTCCTCGTTTATGGGCCCGGCACGAATCCCACCCACCCAGGGAGAACGGCGGAGCTTGTGGGTCCTCCACACGCCACTGTTTCCCCGGCCTCCAGGCCTCCAAGTCGGCCTCGTTCTGGGGGGGGGGGGGGGGAGGCTCGGCCTCACACCAACTGTGAACTGAGACCAAAGAGACCGCTGAAACAGTGTACCCCATGATCTCCGTTACACGGCTGCTCACATCTCTCCTTTTGCCCAAGTTTTTGTTTCTTCTTCTTTCTTTTTTTTATTCCAGAGTTATTTCCTTGCTCCTCCCTTCCTGCCTCTTCACTCGCCTACCCCTTCCCTGGGAGGCTCGCATCAGGCCCAGATCCCACCCTGCGTCTCCCACCCCCACCCTCCTCACACCACTCCCATTCACCATTTCTTTCTCATTGTTCCCTTGAAATTTTGAAACCTGCCCAATGGCCACTCCCTCCCCGATCCTCGCTCTTCTGGTTTCCCAGCAGCCTTCTCCTTCCCGCTCAGTAGGTACTCTAACTCCTTGAAAACTCCCCCAACAGACTCCTTCTTTATCATCTCCTTTCTCCAGAAAACTGGAGTCCAACGTTTGGGGGTAGACTGGGCGACCCTTTTTTCATTCCAGTTATTTCGCAACTGGCTTCATTTTCATTTTAACCCTCAAGAGGTGAAATGGTGTTATAAGCCCTTTAGGATCAGAAGAACAGTCGGGGCACTAGTATTTTACTTTTATCAAATAACTTTACAGAAGGAAAAAAGTCCCTTGGGATGAGCCCACCCTTCCACGCTTTCTACAGAATGTGAAATGGGGACTTTGTCAGGTGAATATGGTAGGCAGGCCTCGGATGGGCTCTGTCTTTGGGTGTCATTATAAGCCTCCTTATTCACACAGCACCTGCCAAGGGAGGCTGTCCCATCAGACACAAGCAGCCTCTTGGGGGCTCTCAGAGGGAACGAGCATATTTCCACCACTGTGACAACTGCTTGCCACCTCAGGAGAAACACAAAAGTTTCTCAGCAAGGCTCAACTAATGAGTGTGGCCCAAATCCTATTTACTATGTCTAAGACTAAAGCCCAAAGAGTTCTCGTTCATCTGTCAAATCTAGGGTGTCCCTGGCAAACACATCAGCAGTCTCCTGACGTGCCCTCAGGGAGACAAGACACAGGGTTGGGGAGGCAGGGGAGAGGACGTGAAGGTGAAGGGGAGGTGAGAAACAGTTGCTAAGTCTCAGACTGGCCAAAGCTTCTTCCTGGTGGGAAGGGCCGGATTAAGTACACTCACCTGGAGTGAGTGTAAACACTCACCTGTCAGCCTCACGCACCAGAGCGGATGGTGTAGGATGCCACAGAGACAGGGTGGAGGTGATGGGGAGCAAGAAAAGGATCTGGGGGCGACTAAGACTTGAAGGCGTGCACCAGTGGAGATGCTGAACGTCCCCCTTCCTTAGGAGACCGGGCACCTGCTCCCAGCTGGGGCAGTCAGACTGCGCCCCACACGCCTCCCGTCATTCCTACTCAGTATCGGCTGGATGTTCACGATGTGTTCTCATCCCTTAGCGGATGAGATCTTAGGCTCCCAGCTTTGCTGAGGCCCCAAAGAGAAGGCGGCAAAGCAATCGTCTTCAGGACCTCTCCTTAGACATCGCTGTCACTGTCCCTGCCGGCTCTCATCCTCCTGGCTTCCAAAGCCTGGTTCTCTCCTTGTCTCCCTCCTCCCTCTTGAGCTACTCCTTATCTGTTTCTTTTACAGGTTGCATTTACCTGTAAAAGGGGGGTGTTCTTTCCTTTGTCAAAGGGGGGTGTTCTCAGAGGCGAACCCCATGGCCCAGACCCCATCTCCCTTTAGCATTTCCCTGAGAGATCAACTCTCCTCTTCTGGTTGGATATCACACGCTGCTGTCCAGGCTCCTTTACTCAGGCTCAGTCCTGCCCTCCAGACCAACCCGTGGCTCTTACCAGCTTGGTATTCCTAAAACACTACATTGCATCTGCCTTCTTCCAGCTCAAACCCTCTCCCCGCCCCAGTTCCCGTACAGTAATCCCGTTTCCCTCCTAGGAGGGATCTTGGGCATGCTTCAGTCTACCATCATGCCTGCACTTTCCTAACGAGGAAACTGAAGTTCAGAGACACTGATCAGTGACTGAAGGTTGCACAGACAACCAAGGGCAAGGTCAGGAGTAGAAGTGGTGTCCTGACTCCTGGAGCCTTGTCTGTTACTCAGTGTCCCTCTGAGTAGCCCGGCCTCTCTCTGGCCCCGTGTACTGCTGCAACATGGCCCACCAATGCCTTCCAGTTCATGAGCCCTCCACTACACCCTGCTGTAAACCTCCTTCCTTCAGTATCCTCGCCTCTCCTCTTGCCCAAAGGGCCTAGCTGAAGTCCTAGCTAACTCCTGTGAAGTCACTAGTGCCATGATGATGTGTGGTGAATACTCATCCTTGTGCAGTACTCATCCTAAGCTCCCCGTCATGTACGCTCTCCTATAAACGCACATGTGCTGTGTAGGATCCCTGACCCGAAGTCCTTTGAGGGCAGTGCCCTCCACACACACACACACACACACACACACACACACACCTCTGCAGCCCCAGGCCCCACAGAGGAAGTTCTGACTCAGTCAACATTTGTTGCTATGAGTCTCTGAGGCCCAGTGATGAGGGAGAAAGGCTGACTCTGGAAGCAGGACTCTACTGGACTGTCCATGGCACACGGAACAGCCTGTGCTTCCAGGGACACCTCTGGTCCCCAGCTCCTCAGCCTAGTTGAGGGAGCCAACAGAAGAACACAAAAACCTGGGCCAGGGGAGCTGACATCAAGCAGAGAGGACATGTCACTCTGGAAGGAGAGTTCATGAGCTGCTCATTCTCCTCTTGACAGTCAACCGGGACTTGGCCAATAAGGCTCCAGGAGCCTAAAGCTGTCATGGTCACTCAGGGCCTTCTGCTTAGTGGCCTCTTTGCTCCACCGTTTCCTTGGGAGAAACTCTGCTCCCACTTCTTTACAAAATGAAATCTGGTCACTGCAAACCTGGAGAGTGTATTCCCACGTCAGCGCGCAGACGATCCTACACACGCAAACCCCAAACCCCCATCCATCTTCAAAACCATAAATACCACAAGGTACCACCCAATAATACCACAGGCTTTGCTGAGTCTTACAGATCCCCCAGAGCAGCGCCCCAGACATTTACTGCCCACTCAGCTGTCAATCACTCAGGACGCACGAACTCTTCTTCAAGGATCTCAAGCTCTAAGAATGAGATTTAAGTAATTGCTCTTTCAGGTTTCCTGGTCAGCGGCAGGGGGGACCAGTGGGTGGATTCCCAGACCCCACCAGCCCCGCGGGGCACGTGGTACTGTGACCACATGTCCGGTGTCTGAACGCTTCCCACCCACACACAGGCACACGTTCTCCCCAAGGAAGAGAGCCCCTGCCCAGCCAGCACCCTCCACAGCTAACTTTCCTCAATGATGTTCTTCTCAAAGGAATGAAAACAAATGAGCTCATTGCTTAATTGCCTCTCCCTTGGTCTCCCACTTTCTAAGCCAGGGACTGACTAGGAACTATTTGCGGAGCTAAATCTTATCTCACGATGCCTCCTCGTCGTCCTCACCTGATCCTCTCCCGAGTTCCACTTAGGAGAATGTGAAATAGGAAACCTCCATGTGTTCGACCACTCCCCTTAGGTTTTGTAAATTCCACCCCCAAAGCTGGAGGTCTGTCCTGCCTTAGAGAGATCTCATGCACAAATGCAGGATGCGAAAACCTGGGTCTGCAAAACTTCTTGTTTGCCCAACAGGCATAAGGGTGGCGGCGTCGAGAGGGCCTGGACTTCACCTCTCTGGGCCTCAGTTCTGCACCTCTCTCTCTTTTTTTAAAGATTTTATTTATTTATTTGACAGAGAGAGCAAGAGAGGGCGCACAGGCAGGGGGAGCAGCAGGGGGAGAGGGAGAAGCAGACTCCCCACTGAGCAAGGAGCCCGATGCGGGGCTCCATCCCATGACCCCGGGATCATGACCTGAGCCAAAGGCAGACGCTTAACCAACTGAGCCACCTGGCGCCCCTGCATTTCTTAAAATTAGAGGTAAGATAAAAGAGCGTGCAAAGTTACTTTTAACTCCAAACCATGGTGATTCTAACTTGTGTTTGTAGGGGAATCATTCTAATTACAAAGTCTTCTTACTGCAGATCTTCCTGAAATATTACAGATAGACATAATGAGTAGATTTCTTAAACATTCAGCTCACACTATCGTTTTAGGCACAACCCACTAAATGAAGAGAGGTACACAACCACGCTCACCTCCTTCTTTTCCAAGTTGTCAGCATCTTCCTCGTACAGATGGAAATGTTGACAAATTAACGGTTTGCGGCAGATCTAGGGACTCTGCATTATTCTGAAATGAAATCCCTGGGTCCTGAGATTTTTCTGGCCCACTGCATGCTCTTTCACCTGCCCATTTTTTGGCTACTTCTGGGACTACCAACAATCAGGAACAGGGAACGTAATCATCCATGTTATCCTGATTGTTCCCTGGCGTCATAATTTGGGGACAAGAAAGGCATGATGCCACTCAGTCTGATGAAACTTTCAGAAGTGAGGAAGAAAATGGCCCCGATGTCCTGAAGCTGACAGAGCTGGGGGTGTGGGGCGGTGTCAGGTCATCAGCGATGTCCACTGCACAAGAGACAGTGTGACGTGGATCTCAAAATGGATTTTCCACTTTTAGTCCTTGGGAGCACACCGCACTCCAAGGCTAATGACTACATAAAAAGAAACATAATCACATCAAAGTCCAGTGTTTGGGGGCATATGCTGTACCTTTTACATTATACATGACATCCAGGTCAGCTGCACCCAGGGCGATGCACTTCGTCAGAGCCTTTCCTCTTCATTCCCTCTGCAAAGCCAGGGTGGGCGCAGGGAGGGATGAGGTGAGACAACTAGTACAGTGATGCTGACCGCTCAAAAATGTGAGGCCCCCATCTGTCCCGTGGGTGCTGGGTGTCTCCCACTGCAGTGGGCACCAGGCACCTCCTACCAGCCCTGCGGGGCTCCTAGATCCTCTCATCAGGCGAAGAAGGATCACTCAAGCCTCACTACCTCCGCCTCCGAGAGGCACATAAAGAGCCAGGGCCTGGACTCTCCACTTTCTCCTCCAAACACCTGGTCTCTCCACTCCTGGTTTCTCAAACTGGGGTACAAACAGGCGCAAGACCACAGACAGCATCCTCCTGAGTGCCAGGCTTGAGGACAGGGGAGGGTTAGAACCACAGAGCCTCCATTCAAATCCTGGTTCCACTTTTTCTAGCTGTGTGATTTTAGGCACAGTTTTTAACCTCTCTGAATGTCCGATCTCTCTATTGTTTTGTGGAATCGACACAACGGGTTATTATACAAGGATGAAATGGGATAATATACATAATCCAATGCTTTAGCACCACGCCTGGCCCTGGAAAGAGCTCAATACGTTTCAGTTACAAAACTGTGTCTTCAGTCTTGAAGGCAAGTCACTGTGGGCCCTGACCCTAGAGATCAAACACACATGCTTGTTTTGACTCTACCAGTAAGAGTGGAGAATTTAAGGAACCCTAAATAGGTTGGTCCTTTAGGTTGGGAAGGCACTCTAGAAACCGGAAGAAGTGTTCAAAGGTTTTCATCATATGACGTAATCTCATTTTAATTGATGGATTTGACAATGCTTTATTAGGCTCTCCTCTAGGAGAGGCCCTAGGTCAGCCACGGGGGCTTCAGGAAATAAAACATGCACAAACCTTGCTCTCAGAAGGCTCATAATGAGGTGGAGGCAAAAGAAAAGAAAATTAATAACAGTAATACGTGAAAAGATGGTACAACGGAGGGAAGTTTAGGGTGTTAGGGAAAACGCCCTGAAGAAGCATCTACTCCAAACTGCGTCTGGGTGGAAATAACACCAACATGAGGGTGAGCCCAACAGAGGAAACAGCATTTGATGAGTGAGCAAGGGAGCACGTGAGCGGGCAACAACAAGGCTGGACAGAACAAGCCCAGTGGGGCACTAGATATTTGTTGTTGTTTGGTGATTTCACGTCGGAACTCCCTTCCTGTTTCTGGAGGAGCCCTCATTTTGCAAGATGTGGTAGGAGTTAGACCCCTCTTTCCCACTCCTAAAGCCAGAAGCAGACGTTCCCTCATTCCCTGGGGGGCAGCAAGGGGCAGGTGCACGATCTCACACTGACCAATCCGACAGCCTTATTTCGGGGATTTCTGAATGCGGAGGATGACCAAGAAACATTGAGCCACATCTCGAGGCCCAGGAGTGACAAAGCTGAAAAATGCAGAGGAGGCGAAGGCTATGGTGAGGTCCTACCCAGGCAATCCCGGGGTATGGCCTCAGCTACATCTCCTGATGCATTTCAGGGGCCCATTCTCAGCTTTTTTGTGGACGTGCGAACTACGCCATGTGCTTCCAATAAATTCCTCTGCTTATGATAGCAGGAGTCAGTTTCCACTTCTTAGAGCCAGAGCCCTGATGGCAGAGGGGGTTACTGCAACTGTCAGGGTACGGACGCTGAGGGCCTGCACCAAGGCAGGGACAGGGGAGAAGAGAAAGAGATGCATCTAACAGATAATGAGGAGGATGAAGTACCAGGTGGAAGATGAAGATAAACGAGAGGGCAGGGTCAAGGACGCCTCGCAAATGTGGAGTCTGGAAGCCAAAAAGTGAGCAATGATAATCAGCGGAAAGACAAAAGGCAGATCAGATTTGTGAAGAGGAAGAAATGATGGGCTCCATCCAGACCTGCTGAGTGTGAGGTTCCTGTGCGACATGCAAAGCGTGGTGTGTACCAGGCAGCTGGTTCTCAGAATAGCCCCGGCTGGAGGTCCGGGAGATTAGACAGAAAACAGCTAGAAAAAGGAAAGGAGAGCAGGACAGTGTAGCATCATAGAAACCCAGGAAAGAGTTGCAGAGTTGCAAAACTGGTCTCCCAGCACAAATGCTGCAAAAAAAAAAAAAGTCAAGGAAGATCAGGACAGGACATAATACGAATGTTGGGTCACTGATGATTTCGGCGGTTTCCATGGAATGGTGGAGAAAAAGACAGACTTCAGTGGGATGAGGAATGACAAAGATTGATAAAGTAGGAACCGTGGAATAAAAAAAATTTTTTAAAGATTTTATTTATTTGGGGGCGCCTGGGTGGCTCAGTTGTTAAGCATCTGCCTTGGCTCAGGTCATGATCTCAGGGTCCTGGGATCGAGTCCCACATGGGGCTCCCTGCTCAGCGGGAAGCCTGCTTCTCCCTCTCCCACTCCCCCTGCTTGTGTTCCCTCTTTCGCTGCGTCTCTCTCTCTCTGTCAAATAAATAAATAAAATCTTTTAAAAAAATAAAATAAAATAAAAAGATTTCATTTATTTGTGAGAGAGAGAGAGAGAGAGAGCGCCACAAGCAGGGGGAATGGCAGGCAGAGGGAGAAGCAGGCTCCCTGCTGAGCATGGGGCCCGATGCGGGGCTCGATCCCAGGACCCTGAGATCATGACCTGAGCCCAAGGCAGATGCTTAACCGATTGAGCCACCCAGGAGCCCCTCATTTTATAAGTAGGCAATGATCACCTCTTACCACTCCCAGTGGGGAAGAAAACAGCCATGGTCTTGCCCTCAAGAGCTTGTGGTCTGGAGAAGAGATGGTGAACAGGGCAGCGAGTGGAAGAATGGGTGCTCTGAGAGAGGTCAGTCGGGGGTTCTAATTCAGGTTCAGAAAAAGCCCCTCCGAGGAAATGATAAGGGGGTCAGGTGGCGAGAAGGCTAATTCGGGCAGGAGAACCAGCAAGTGCAAACACTTTCAAGTAGGGAGCTGAAAGAAAGGGACCAAGAAAGGGACCAAGAAAGCCATGGGACCCACAGGTGGGTGAGGAGCCCCAGGTGGAAGGAGTGGCCATCCGCAGAGGGAAGGACCCCTGCTCCACAGACACCAGGAGGGAGGGTGTGGGTGAAGGTGAGTCTGTCACCCTGGGAGCAGGAAGTCAAGGGTGCTGTCTAATGGCTACTGTTTTCTTTGTGAAATAGCAGGCCTGGTGAGGGGGCAGGAGAGAATCTGGCTGAGAGGTGGTGGTGGGGAGGGATTGGATGTTATTATGGGCCACAGAGGAGGAGCTGAGCTCACTCACCTCTCGACCCTTACTTCTTCCCAAGTCCCCACACAGCAAACCCTCCCTCCCAACGGCTTTCTCACTTCCTGATACCAACACTGTTAAGAAGGGGTACAAAGGAGCCCTGGATCCCTTGATGCTTAGCACTAGAAAGGTCCTCAGAGACCTTAGCTTCCATTCATTTTTTTCCTATTTCATAATTAAGTACTTTACGCAACAGGATGCCAATAAATTCGAAGAACGTGGCCATCAACCTATCTCCTCAGGAAGCCCCCGTCCACTGGAAACTGTTGATAGCCTCTTTCCCGTAACCTTCCCCTTTTTAACACACTGGGTTTATCCCTTCATCTCTCTTGCTCTCTTATTCACATCATGCCTGGCTATCTTAAATTCATTCCACTTTTAATAAAGCGAGGCCTGGATTATCTCTCTCTGTTTCATACTCAAGCACAATCACCTATTCATTTGTCAGCAGGCAAAATTAAATCAATTCTCTAGGAGGTGGCTCTAGACTAGGATGGAGGTTCAGCCTTCCTGGCACAGAGTCAAGTACGTTCTAAGCTACGATGGCTTAACAATATCCCTAGTCATTTGCTTCCACATTCACTCACATCCACAAATCTGTTGGCGTCCAAAGACTTCTGAACGGACTTGATTTTTTTTTCAGATTTAACCCCAAAGAAAGCATACTAGTCCTTCACCGTGGCTCAGAATGACTTAAAAGTACCCCCCCCATTACAGCCAATCAGCACCAAGAATCAGAAGGCAATTTTCTTGCAATGGAGACATTGTGAAGAGTTTGTGGTGATCTCACACTAAATGGGATACTGAAGTCCCTCAGGAGGAAAAAGAAAAAAAAAAAGCTAAGGAGGGGGAAAAGGATTAATAAGGATAGAGAAGATAATCAAAAATAATTTACACAGCATGGCTCTTTTCATAGACTTCTGAGAGGTAGTAGCCAAACAGAAGGTTCTAGATCACAGCTAATACCCAGTCTTACAAGAACTGCCCAGGAAAACGGACACACACACACACACACACACACCCTTTACTTCCTGGCAGAAGTTGCAATGATTCTATTAATACGTATTCCTTCCATCTCTCTGAAGAGTTTTTCCATATCCTACCCTAACTGCCATCAATTTAAAACTCTAGCACCTCATATTCTTATTATTTTTTAAAAAGTCTGGGCTTTCTGTAAAAGGCAGAAGCCAGATAAATTGCTGCAGATCTGCAGTATGTAAATGATGGCGAGTGGAGGCAAGGTGAGGACAAGGTAGGAAGGGACCCTCGAGGGACCCCATCACACTCCAGTTTTTAGGGGAACATCCAGAGAGCTGGGCAGGAGGGAACAATGTGGAAACACTTTGGGATACCGTGTTTCCACCTCCTTCTTTCCCAGAAGAAAGGAAAAACACACTCAGGAAAAAAATACCAATTTAAATGCTACTTGTAATCTACACACAAAAGTTCACCAGGCTGGATTCTCTCAGCCTGTTTCCTATTTGCCTTCGACTACTTTTGACTTACTATAAATTGCTGTTATAAAGACAGAAAAGGCATCCATCAGCACATAGCTCCAACAGGACAGAGGCCACAGCAAGGAAACATTAATCCCCCACGCTCCACATCAAGCTCGAAAACAATGCTCTTGGCTGTCATTTTTCTTCACAACAGCTTTGTATTTCTATTAAACAAGCCTCTTTTACGGACTGCTCCCCCCACACCGCATAATAAGGTAAACACCAGCCCACAGAGACTACATTATGAAACACAGAGCTTTACTTTGGGAGGGGAATCCGTAAGAGACAGAAGAGGACAAGTTCCAAGGGATCTTGCTACCTCCTATCTACCAAGTGGAGAATGATGGGGTTCCTTTCTGCTCCCCAGGCTCCCAGCAGCTGCTGTGACTGACCTGAAACTTACCAGTTTCCCAAGAGGCTACTTGAAAAGAAAAGGAATTTTCATAATTATGAGCGGTCTCCTCTCCTACTCTCTAATTTTCCCCAACTATCCTCACTCCCACCCCCACTTACAAGAGGACTTTTGTATACATAAAGTTTCAGGAAACAAAGCATACAAACACTCAAACACAAATAAACTCCCCGAACTAACACCAGCGTATAATTGCGTTTTGGTTGGAGTTTTTCCAGCCCTGTCACCCGTTCTCTGTTAGGAGTAAATGAAACCCTTTGCCTTGGCAAAGGTAGAAACAGACAAACTCGCCTCAGTTGCAAGCTGCACAAGGTGCCCCTCCTGAATCTTTCCGCTCCCTTAGGCCCCCAACAAAATGAATTCACTGCTAAAAAGTCAGCAAGGGTGGGGTGGGGGGTGGGGGGGGGAAGACAGCAAAAAACCCACCAACCTATTCCTCAAATGAAGATCTTTCACTTCTCCCCCTCACTCAGCTTCCCCTTTTAACCGGAAACACAAGGAGTTTCCAATTTCTGAAACCTTTTTCAAGGGACCCTGGACTCTTTGGGCTCTTCCAAGGGGAGTCGCTTTAGGCTGTCCCGATGCAGGCAGGCAGCGCTTTCCAAAGCACATTTCGCATTCCGTTTCGTTTCCAGATTAATCTACAAAGCAGCCTTCCGTGGGCTGGCTGAGCTAAGTCCGAGACTCTTCCTCCTCTTGTCTCGGAAGGGCTGCAGGGTGAGAAGGCTCCAGAAGGGCTCCGCAGACTCCACTCTGAGCTGCGAAGACGCAAGGCGAGGGACAAAGTACCCACCGCTCCCTTTAAAACCCCCATCTGCGCCCCTACTCCGCCTTTCCTCCACATTCCTCCGCGGGACTTCCCCCCCCCCAACCCCCGCCCCGAGAAATCAGACTCATACCTTCCTTGGGTTCTTCTGCTTCGCAGTGCATGGTGGCTGGGTAACCGGCTGCAGGGGCGAGTACCGCGGACATGTACTCGGACGAGCTGCAAGTTCCCTCCGAGGGCAAAACCCGCGCACGGCAGAAAATAAAAGGAAGGAAAGCCACTAAAATCAAAACCTCCGCGGGGCGGAGGGCTGGTTCTGGTGCAGGGATTTTCAGGGGGAAAGTTCTGCAAGAGTGACGAATCGCGTCTCAGCTGGGCGGCGGGAGTCCGCCCCCGGGGCCGCGCGCCCCGGCCCGTCGCGGGGCGGAGGCGACCTGGCGCGGCGGCGCGGCTGGCGGGGCCCGGGCGCACGCAGGTGGGGCGGAGGCCCGGACCTCAGCCCGACTCCGCGCCCAGGCAAGGCCGAGGGGCGCCGGGGGCAAACGACCGGGACGGGCTACGCCTGGGAAATAAATGTGCAGTAAGGAGGAAGGTCTCACTCCTCTGAGCGCGCGCGCCAGTCGTACATAAATAAGAAATACACACGCGGTCAAAGAAACGCCTCTGGATCTCTGCGTTAACATTTTTCGGCGCCCATTTAACTTGCCTTGTCCTGGGGGATCTTATATGCCTGAAAAATAAGGATCTTGAAGCTGCTCCGGTTTGTACGTTATTTTCGCAGGAAAGTAACATGGATATTGGTCCATGTGGCTGGAAGGACCAGTTTCACCAGGCAGCAGGGCCTTTTGAAGAAAGTGGGGGCGGCCCCCGCCCCTTACCTTTGCACGGGGAAAGCAGACAAGGCGGCTTACTCAGCATAACCCGGGCGAGCACTCTTAACTCAAACCCCAGCCCCAGGCGCAGGAACCCCTCTGCAGTTAGCCCCAAGGGTGGTCCTCGGAGGGAGCGCCCCCTTCCCTCCCCGCGCCACTCCGAACAACAACCAGGGATAAATTCCTTCCAAATGCCAAGGGGGGAGGCGTGTGTTCGGCTTCTGAAATGCTGATAGAATAGAAAGTCTGCAGAGCCTGGGGAAGACAACTCAGTTCTTGCCCTCAGGTCCCGTCCCCTGGCTCTTACAATCGGCCGAGAGGTGGGCGTCTTGACTTGGCGAAACCTTGGTTTTCTCTTCCGAGGAGCGAGGAACAGAGCTGACACTGATGTATCTGTCTTAATAGGGGTATTTTGCAAAGCACTAGTTCTATCACCAATTTAAGGCAAGAGATCCTCTAATAACGCACCTGAAAGATCGATTAGGGAATTGTGAGAAAAGTTATATTTTTTTTCCTAAGTTTCTTTCCCAGTGGCTTTCTTTTTCCTCATTTCCCATTTTTATATGGGCAAAAAAACCAACAACAAAAAACAAAAACACAAGAGTAGACACTAGGATATAAATTCAGTGAAAAGAATACACAAAAGATAATGATTTAAAGAGCCTGAATGAAAATTTATCATTTTTATGACCTTGAGCAAATTCTTTAATCTCTCTGCCCCTCCCCCCCCTTCCCTCACAGGTAAAATGAGGATTAAAAGTAGTATTTGCTTCACAGATTTATGTTTGGTATGAAATAAGGTAATACAAGCAAAAAAGGATTTGAAAACCATAAGTACTGCACAGATTATTACTAACTATTGCACCATTAAAAGTAAATTTTTGTAAAAGATGCTCAGGTGTTTTACTTCAATATTGGGTTCAAACGGGAAAAAAGGATTTATGCAAGTCACAAGCAGTCAAAGTGGTTATAAATATTAATATAAGGCCTGGATAGTAAATCACTTCCTATTACTGAGTGATTCTAACATGCCTAAAACCCCAAGCTGACTTATCTCAATTTCACTGAAAGGGCAGGATGGTAAGAGGAAGACATAGCCAATCGAGAAGAGAGAAGGGGAGAAACATCTGGAAAACATCAGTGTTGCGGAGCCTCCTGTAAAGTGACCTCACCACAAAAAGGATAATAGTGTGCACCCTTCTGAAAGTCACGGTTAACTGCGCTGTCCCTTTTGCCACACATTCTGGGTCAGGAGCGGCAAAAATGCATACCTTCCCTCAGTAACCTCAAACTTCCAAAGGAGACGTGATCATTTTGAACCCAGAGAAATGCTCCCTCACCAGGAAGAAGCGACCTTTCCGGTCCTGTCCAAGGCATCATTCTGGGAGCCCTCCCTCCCACACACATCATCTGCCCTTGCCCCCCCCCCCCCCCCACAGCCCAGATGTCCACAGATGGCCACCAGGAGCGCTACAGGACCTCAGCGGGGCCTGTGTCACACAGCTAAAATAGCTCCCATTCAGCTATAATTGGACTAAGATGCAACACCTTGTTCAAGGTGATGATTATGCAAATTCAGACAACCCAATTCCAAGCCCCATCTGCTGCACGCAGGGCTCCCTTTCACCTTCTTCCTTCAGAAAGGGCCCTCCTCAGAATTATTTATTAAATGTCCTTTTGCAAGTCCAATTACGTACAAACCACATGAGCTGTGCCGAAATACATGCCCCTAACGTTTGGCTTGTTTTCACACCCGATTCACACAGAAAGGCCTTCAGGTTAGCCAAGGGGAAGGACTGCTGAATGAACAGTCCCATTCCTGCCAGGTCAGCCTTGTAATTCAATTTAGAGTCATTTTAGAATCTCCATCTTTGAACACTCACCCCATCCTCAGGAAACCTGGAAAAAAAAACTTCTTTAGTATTTAAATGCAATCCAGCAGTCTCCTTGGGGAAGGATGTCCTGATCTAACTCAACGGCAAGGAAAGCTCAGCTTATTTTAAAAGACTGTATGTGGACAAGGACGCTCCTCAGTCATCAGTATAACCTTGAGCAAACAGCACCATCCCAGGTTCCCAGCCTACAAAGTGAAGCCAAAGGGCAGCTGATTCTCCTGGACTTGCATTCCTGTCACTTCCGATCTATGCTCGGTCAGTCACCTCATCTTGATTTTGCTCCGCTTTTGTTCCAGAGGGGATTAGTCGCTTTTAAGCCTCCAGAGAATAATGCTCTAGTACCTTATAGTCATCTACCTCCTGTACGCGGAATCTGTTCACCCCTGAATATTTAGAAATACTTCAACTTGCTTAGAAGTCACACCAACAATCATTATAGACCAGCCGATACAAAATAGCAGTTAAGTTAGCATCACTTGTCAGTTAATACCATACTGCACTTACATACTAGGTTCAACTTCTAGGCGTGAGGAACAGTGGATCTCCCCCCTTCTGTGCCCAGATGGGAGAGGTAAAATGGTGCCTAAGATTCTGATGATTTTTTTCATTCATTCGGGCATTATCAAATATGTGTATGTATCACATGTGAATGGGACCTGTTCATCTGGAGCTTACTGGTATAAATTTGGTAATTTTTTTTTTTTTTTTTTTTTGTCAGAGAGAGAGAGAGAGACTGAGAAAGCAGGGGGAGCAGCAAGGGAGAATCAGGCTCCCCACTGAGCAAGAAGCCCTATGTGGGACTCGATCCCAGGACCCTGGGGATCATGACCTGAGCTGAAGGCAGATGCTTAACCGACTGAGCCACCCAGGTGTCCCTAATTTTGGTAATCGTGACCACAGATCTAATTAACTCAACCTTCCAAGTGACCTTGGTTGTAAGGAAGGTTTATTAATACCACCCCTTCACTGAATTTTATCACAGAGCAGCAGAAAAATCTCCTCTTAAATTATACCTCAAAAAATGCAAATTAAAGAAAGCAAGCCTGGACTTTGGGGTCTTTGGCTCACAGCTGTCCAGATGTGTATTAAGAACAGGAAGGTCAGCAAGTTTTCTGACTCACACAAATGAAAAGACCAGCAGAATCGAGGAGAGAAGAAGAGGTTTATTCAGGAGGTAACAAACTCTACTCACATTCAACAATGTTGTAAATTCTCTGCAGTGAAAAGTACTACGCATCTGTATAAGGGAGTCAGACCTACACTCCCAGGTCACAAGAACACCAGGTCATAACAACACGCACTGTATTAATACTTTTTATTTCTACCCTGCTGACAAGAGGCTGGCTAGGTACATATGACATTTTAGGTCAGAAAAAAAAAAGTTGTCTACTTAGCATAAAAAGTGGCTTTCTTCTATTGACTTTGAAGCTTTCCTCAACTCTTCTTGCATTACTTACGTCCACACCCTTAAAAGTTCTTTGGAAGGGGCGCCTGGGTGGCTCAGTAGGTTAAGCGTCTGCCTTCAGCTCAGGTCATGATCCCAGGGTCCTGGGATCGAGCCCCACATCAGGCTCCCTGCTCTGCGGGAAGCCTGCTTCTCCCTCTCACGCTCCCCCTGCTTGTATTCCCTCTCTCGCTGTCTCTCTCTCTATCAAACAAATAAATAAAATCTTTAGGTAAAAAAAAAAAGTTCTTTTGAAGACTCCTGTGGTCTATACATACAGTTGGCTTTCGGTCTCTCTCCTCACACAGGGGAAGGGCTGTGTTCTTGGTCTCACCTGGTTGGGGCTGCAGCCTTTGCGTCCTTGTTATCCTTCTCAGACTCTTCTGCATTTTACCTTCCGAAAAAGAGGTGAGGCTACACGGGTGTCTCTCCAGAGTCCTCTCCTCCCCGCGCCCGGCCCTGGTGATCTTGCTCTCCTTGCCTTGAGAAAATTTTTATTTACCAGAAATGGAGAAGGGAGCACTCAGATGAGAGTGGAGGTCACTCATGCAGCTTCTCAGGAGGCCAAGCACCCAGATGCTTAGGCACTGCTGGGTGCTGGGATGAGGCTGGGGAGTGGGAGGGTGGGGCACAGAGCTGCTGTGAGTCAAGAAAGATCTGCCAACGTTGAGCGTGGCCATGGAGGAGGGAGGAGAGCTGCCTTCCAGGGCCCTGCGTTCTACCCCGGTTGACACCTTCAGCAAATCCTTCATCCTCACCAACGCTCAGGGTGTGAGTGGATAATTCTGAGGGAGTGGGAAGGAGTGCTGAGGTCTGAGGTGAGCGCGGATGGAGACTACAGTAGATCTGGGATATACCTGTTTCCTCGGCTTCCATTGTTTGTGTTATTTCTCTCCTAGGAAATCTTCCTTGCTCAAAAGTGCTCAGCAGATGATTAAACACACACACACACACACACACACACACACACACACTCAAAATCAGGCCTGAAAATATTATCTGAAGAGTGTATGATGTATGGTCTTTCTTTTATAATATTTAGCAATGATGCCATGCATTTACATAGATTTTAATTTAAAAAAAGATTTTATTTTATTTAAAGATTTTATTTATTTGTCAGAGAGAGAGAGAGAGAGCACAAGCAGGGGGAGCGGCAGACAGAGGGAGAAGCAGGCTCCCCGCTGACGGACTCGATCCCAGGACCCCGGGATCATGACCTGAGCCGAAGGCAAATGCTTAACTGACTGAGCCACCCAGTTGCCCCTAAAAAAAAAAGATTTTATTCAGACTTCCCAATGATCTCCCTTGGGGCAATCATACCCATTTTACAGATATGTCGTTAAAGAAAGGGAGGTTATATGATTTGCTCAAGATCACAAAACTAAGTAGTAGTGTTCTTCAGACTGCAGTCAACTCAGTCTAGGCGTCCTGTGTCCTCTCTCTAGACTTTCTGACTCTATAAAACTACTCACGTAAAATTCAAGTCCTTTATTTTGCAGAAGGGTACCTCAAAGACGGCTACTTTGGGAGGTTTCCAGAGTTTGAGCTAGAGCTAGCATAGACTGTTCAACTGGCTCTGTCTGAGGGCTTAGATCACAGGTTCAAATGAAAGTTATTCCACTCCTGATATTCGATGCTTTACATACACTATAAGTTCAATAGCTTCTATTTACTCAGCTACATGAAACCACCACCATTTTTTTTTTTTTAATTAAAAGTTCGGTCAGGACCCTAACTAAAGCTCCTGGACTATGAGGCTGCCAAGGGAAGGGAAAAGACCACCAGGCTCGGTGGGGGAGAACTGGGCCCGACCACCATAAATCCAGGAAGGACTGCCTCCTGTGCATTAGGATGGTTTTGTCCTATTCCTTCTCCTCTCACTTTTCTGCTAAAAATGGGCAAGCCAAGGGTGCTGGGTTGTGCAGTCGGTTAAGCGACCGACTCCTGGTTTCGGCTCAGGTCGTGATCTCAGGGTCGTGAGATCGAGCCCCGTATGGAGCCCTGCATCACGCCTCACATGGGGCTCTGTGCTTAGTGCACAGTCTGCTTGAGATTCTCTCTCCCTCTCCCCCTCTGCCCCCCACCTGCTTGTTCTCTCTCTCTCTAAAATAAATAAATCTTTAAAAAAAATTTTTTTTACATGGGCAAGCCACTGAACCTCTCTGGGCTTCTGTGTGCCCATTGATAAAATGGGGTCCATGCCACTTACTTAACAGAGGAGAAACAATAGTGAAATGAGGCAGGAATGGGACAAAGCACTGAAAATTCTGAAATCCCCCTTCGACTCTTTCCCGAATACTTTTGTGAATGAGGCCAGGTTGTTTTAGGTTGTGGAACATGTATCTAGAAGCCCTAAATGCCTTTACACCTTCCAGCAAGGAAATAATTCTTTAACAAGATAAAGATAGATTTTGTGGGGGGGGGGGCAAGAGCTGAAACCAAGAGTCGCTTGCTAGTGATCATCTCTTTTCTCTTCCGTGGGCTCACACTAAGGCCGTAGAAAGTGCTGCCAAGACAGGTTGGTTAATTGCATCTGAGGAGTTAAGAAGCTTTATTCTGGTTTACGAACAAAATATGAAATCCACAAGGAAACGAAAGTCGTGCTTCATATGTGGAATTTGGACCATACACAGACTCCTGGCCTGAGATCCGTTTGAAAGTCTAACCCGCGCCAAGTTGTCCTCATTTGATTTTGACACTGAGTTTCTGACACGGGTAGAATGGCTATTAAATTAACATCACTGTTTAAGAGGCAGAAAGGCTGGTAGGTGGAGCTCCAGGGCTGGGCAGGCTTGCCAGGTGAAAGCAGCCAGGGCTCAAACCCAACAGACAGACTCAGCAGGTGGTAAAAATGTGAACCAAAGCAGAACTTATCCAAACAGGGTTTCGGAGGGGAAGGCGGGGGGCTGTTTTGCAGGTAGCACTGAAAGGCATGGGTCAGTTTTTCCATTTGAACAGGTCAGGTTGCAAAACTTCAGCCATTCTGCTTCTCCTTAAAGAAGAGCTCTAGAAATATGTAATAGTTATGATTCACCAAGTTGGAGACTTCACCAAAATAAATACCTTTTCTGAGAAGCTGCTAATATGAACAGGGTGCCCCTCTAACGAGAAAAGGTCTTACGAATCCCATACCTTTCCCAGCAGAAACAGAAGAGTGCTAACACACAAAGCTTTCTTAATCTGAGATCTACTCCAACAGAATGCTGACTACTGAATTCAGCAAAGTGCCATCAAATGCCATTTAACTTTCTCAATTTTAACTACGTGCAAGCAGCCCGAAAGAGAGAAAACGTAACCATATAAATGCATCTGCTACCATTCCATATAATGATATTCTGCTGCAGGGCGAGCCTGTGATGGAGCTAGGAATTGGCGGGTCCCTCCCTGACTCTCATCTCTGTACGATCTCCTCACATGGTGAGCATCTCATGCGCTGATGGTGAATATTGTATTTAAGGCTATGTATTTTTTTTTCACATCAAAGTGCTTCCAAAGACAAGCCAACTATTTCATCTAGCAACCCATTCCAAGGGTGGAGGAAACAGACAGTAAGTCTTCTACTTGCTGGAAAGTGATATGTTATTCTCCAATCTGGTAACTTCCTAAGAGGTTTTCAAAAATAACATTACCCCAGACAGTTTTGACTTTACCCATGACTCTTCTGTCCTCTTAACCGAACTGGCACCTTAGATTCTCACATGTTAGAGTGCTGTGGTCAGAGTTGTTGAAACAGACTCATAATTTTAGCCCCGAGATCCCCAAACTGAATGCCGTGGTGCTGAGGGCAAGCGCGCAGGGGTGTCACAGGATATTTTAAATTTTTGAGGAAAACAAAGCATTATTCAACATCTCTCAGAAACTGTACGAACTACTACTTCGAGCAAGTTCACAGTGTAACATTAGATTGTGCTACATTTCTGTGATGACATCATTTCTTTGCAAAGCTAGGCTGTTGGCAGTTGCTGTGATAAAAAGCAAGTATTATATTTAAAAAGTACATAAGACAGGAAATTAGGGTAGTGAGATCCAATCTGATTTCAAGGTTTGAGAAGTTGTGAGTTGGCCAGTGATCAATTTATTGCCCAACAGCCCCAAATTCACCCTTCATCACCTGCTTTGAGAAAAGAAAGACAGGACTTGGAATATATTTTCTCTTTCGCCAGCCAGTACAATTCTAAGCTTTGTCAGTGGGGTGCACTGTGGAGACATTACTGGAAGAAAAACTTTCCCCTCCTGGTTCTGGTGTGCTTTTTCGAGAAACCTCCCCATAGATAGATTGTCTCAGCCTCCTAGCGGGTGGGTTTCTAGCAAATTCTACCAGCACAGCATTATGGTAACTTCTCTGCCATCCAAGATGCTGTGGCTGGCCACCCTCTTCCATCAAGGTCTGGTGTGGGACAGGGAGATGCTCACGCTTGGTGCTCTATCTTGAACCCATGGTAAGTGGCTGCTCCTTACATTAGCTATTCCTCTGTTCTTTACAATTCTCTCCACTGGCTAGATAGTCCTCACTAAAGTTAGTATTTCTT
Source organism: Phoca vitulina (assembly GCF_004348235.1). NCBI lineage: Eukaryota > Metazoa > Chordata > Mammalia > Carnivora > Phocidae > Phoca > Phoca vitulina. The sequence goes on from NW_022589735.1 coordinate 18,822,554, forward strand.
TTGATTGTTTTATTATTATTAATTGTGGTAAAAGGCACATCACATAAAATTTGCCATCTTAATCATTTTTAAGGGTACAGTTCAACTGTACTCAATGCCGTTACATTGTTGGGCAACCCTTACCACCACCCATTTCCAGAACTCTTTTCATCTTGCAAAACTGAAACTCTGTACCCATTAAACACTAACTTTCCATTCTCCCCTCTCCCCAGTCCCCAGCAACCACCATTCTACTTTCTGTCTCTGAACTGGACTACTGTAGACATCCCATATAAGTGGAATTACAGAGTATTTGTGTTTTTGTGTGTGACTGGTGTATTTCACTTAATGTCCCAAAGGTTCATCCATGTTGTAGCTTGCGCCAAAATTTCCTTCCTTTTTACGACTGAATGATATTCTATTGCATGTAGATACCACGTATCACATTTTGTTTGTCCATTCATGGACCATTCAATGGGCAACTGGGTAGCTACACCCTTCTGACTATCGTGAATAATTCTGCTATGATCATAGGTGTACCAAGACCTGTTCAAGTCCCTGCTTTCAGTTCTTTGGGGTACATCCCCAGAAGTGGAATTGCTAGATCGTACGGTGATTTTCTATTTTTAATCTTTTGAGGAGCCACCTACTATAGTGCTAGTTCATATTTATTTATATGAAACTCTCCTGTTCCTATTTTCGTGTCTCCCGATTGGATCCTGGCTGAACCACGCAAGGCTCAGCAGGGGCACTCATTCTACTAGTCACTGTGGTGAAGAATGAAATAAAAACATTCTTTTTTATCTCTCGATTTATATGTATCATGTTTTCCACACAGCTACCAGGTTATTAGTACAGAAATATGTAGTAAGTTATTTAGACCTAAGCACTTAATAAATGGAACTGTGAGGTATTCCTTGTGTCCAAGAAAATGATGTGAAAATAATACAGAGACCCTAAAGGGTCCATGAGTGAATATTGTCAGGAACCTTTGCTCCTGCCTACAGATTTTCAGTTGCCAGAAGGGCCTGTCCACTTGGATGGCTCCTTACGTTCCCCCCATCCAGGAGTATCCTTCCTTCTGAAGGCACAGACAGACCCCCACTCCCACCAGCAGTCACACACACACACACACACACACACACACACACACACACACAGCATCTTGATTTTCTTCCCAATATCAAATTATTTCTCACTGAGGCAACAGTGGCTAGAATCCTACCATGGTCCCCAGCTTAGGCTGCTCTGTCTCCCCTTATTTCTTTTTTTTTTTTTAAAGATTTTATTCATTTATTTATTTGAGAGAGAGAGCACATGAGAGGGGGGAGGGTCAGAGGGAGAAGCAGACTCCTGGCTGAGCAGGGAGCCTGATGCGGGACTCGATCCCGGGACTCCAGGATCATGACCTGAGCTGAAGGCAGTCGCTTAACCAACTGAGCTACCCGGGCGGCCTCCCCTTATTTCTAATCTCACTAAGTCCCACAGTCAAAATGTTTGCTCGACAGACCTTCTTCCCTCCATTCCTACGGCTGTTAGTCAGCCATCATCTCTAGCTGGTATAATCTAACAGGTTGTAAGCCCATTTCCCTGCAAAGAGTCCAGGGGCGGACACTTCACGTGTGCACAGAGGCTAGACAGAATCATCTGTGCCTGCCACCAGTCCTGGCTGCCTCGGCCCCTGCACGCAGGCAGACACACAGATCCGCAGGCTGCGGGTGAGACCCTCGGGATGCCGGCTGGAGGACCACCCGCTCCCCCAGAGGGCGAAGGCAACCAAGTACGGAGGCAGGACGCCGCCACGGGCAAAACCACGAATGCACACCCCCCCAACAAGCAGAAATGAATGATCTGAAAAGTCCTCATTGAGAAACTTCGACACTTGTTTTGTTTCATTCACTGGAAATTACTGGAAACAAACATTACAGCCAACCATGACACTTTGTGGGAGGAGCGGCCACCGCCGGTCTATTTTTCCTCCTATGTTACACCGTTGTTTTTTTTTTTTTTTTGAACCTCTCCCCAAACCTTGCTCAGGTCTCGATTCCTCCAGAAAGCCTACGGAAGCCCGCAGTGAACCTACACTTCCAGAGCGAACTTCTATAATGCTTAAAGTTGATCATCTTGATGTCCGTTGTCTTCTGAGGCTGATTTGTAAGCTATTAAAAACACACAATTATATCTTGTGGGGTTTTTTTCCCCCTCCTTTTTAAGGAGAACATGTTGGAGGCTTCGAAGGCACCATAGCACTAATAAAATCATCATTGAATCAGTTCGTAATATTGAATTATGACAACATGTAAGGATAATTTTAATTTCCCCTTGCCTCCAAAGTACATTACAAGGAAATGCGTACATAAATCTCTGTGCCCTTCAAAGAAAGAAACACGAAAAGAAAATTTGCATTACATCTCAAGAGCTGGCGTGGGTGATCTGCAACAGTCCATAAATCTGTCAGGTTTACAAAAAAGTCCATCAGATAAAGAGCCAAGAAGAAAATAACTCTGACAGCTGCAAACCTTCTGTTTTACAACAGGCACAAAATGCACGCACTTCCTTTTAACATCTTCCTAAACACAGAGCGACGAGCAAAGGCAAACATCCCCCCGTTGAAGCCCCTGGAGTCAGGGCTTCGACTAATGGATTGTGCTTATCTTTACAAAGGCAGCCTTGCCAGCCACCCAGAAACCACCCCCACCCTCCCCACCCCCGCCCCGGAGTTGCCCTCGGAACCACTGATAAGCGGGACTGAACCCAACTGCAGTTCCCTGGATGGAAGTTCCAGGGCCAGCAAGGTACCAGCAGCAGCTGCCCACCTTCAAAGCGCAGCAACCTCGCCATCCTCAGAACGGGAATTTTGTTTCCTTTTGGTGAAGAACGAACATCCGGCACTGCGCCACCTGAATATATATACTAATAAGTCCCAGATGGGAATTCCAGGCACCTCTTTACTCAAGGCATGAACGGCTCTTGGGCGATAAACATTCTATTAACCCAGTCTCTTAGGAATGAGCTCCCCCTTGGAGGCTGTTTGCATTTATAAGACACTGTGTTTTCTTAAAGCCAACTTGGGATCCATTGTTGCACAAGACGTACTTAATTTTGTCATCTGTGTGCTTAATGGATGAGATTAACCTTTGAATGTAAAAAGACAGAACCTTGGGTGTCCCAAATATCCTGTTATCTGGGCCAGGGGAAGGAAGCAATATTCCACTTGGCCATTGCCCCAAATTCTGAACCAGCAGCTCAGTTCAGAACCAAATGATGTTTATGTTTATATTCAGCTGTCTTAAATTACGCCTGTCTTATGCCTGGTTTAGTGAAGAGCAGATATTCTCCGCAATCTGTTTTAATGCATATGTCTATGCAATGAAAAGCTGTGGCTTTTGTCACATCAGGCATAGTTTATCGAGCACCTACTACATGCTAAGTCTTGAGCTAGGCATGTTACAGAACACATCTCCATCTTACCACATCTCAGCAAGGTGGTGCTTTCTAGTGCTCGAAGTGTGCTGCATACATTGCCACTGATCCTCATTAACAACCCCGTAGGGAAGAAATCTTGGGTATTATTGGCTCCATCTGCTTCTGATGAGGATACTGATGCTCAGAGACATTAAGGGGCTGGACCAAGGTCACTTAGCGAGGACTGAGACTGGAAGGCGGGTCCTCTGACCTCATTCTGTGCTACTTTTCTCCACTCTATAGAGTCTGTGATTGAGCAGAACACCAATAATTTGACCTCAAGACAAACATAGCATATGCTCCACCAGAAGAGGGGTGTAGAGCAGTTAAGAGCGGTCAGACAGCAAAGCTGACTGGGAGGATCTGAGCCTGGCTGACTGGGAGGAAGAGGGGCATTAATAGAAGAGGGGGGAAGTCCAGAGAGGAACAGGCGTGGCAAGGGGAGAGGGAGGAGTCCCACTTCACACCTCGGAGTCTGAGGTCTGAGCAGGGCCACCAGTGGGGGGATGTGCTTGAGCCTCTTCTATCAGATCAGTCTCCCACATGAGCTGGGCTCGTCCACGGAGGGCTGTTCTTTCCATAAAGCCACAGCTTTTGATGAAACTATTTCTAGGGCGCCTGGGTGGCTCAGTTGGTTAAGCGACTGCCTTCAGCTCAGGTCATGATCCTGGAGTCCCGGGATCGAGTCCCGCATCGGGCTCCCTGCTCGGCAGGGAGTCTGCTTCTCCTTCTGACCTTCCCCCCTCTCATGTGCTCTCTCTCTCTCACTCTCTCACTCTCTCAAATAAATTAATAAATAAAATCTTTAAAAAAAAAAAAAGAAACTATTTCTAAAACAGATGGCACAGAATATCTCCTCTTCACTAAACAAAGGCTATGGAACATTACTATTACTTTTTTTACATAGCAGACTATTGCTGCTGATCACACTATTCTGTAGTACAGATATAAACCTACTTTTGTTCACTAAACCTGGCCTAAATAAAGTTGTCCTTTTCCATTGTCTTTACACCCAGTCAACAATTCCTATCCAACTTCAAGACACAAGAAGAGGCATGTGGGGGCGCCTGGGTGGCTCAGTCATTAAGCGCCTGCCTTCGGCTCAAGTCATGATCCCGGGGTTCTGGGATCGAGCCCCGCATCGGGCTCCCTGCTCCGCGGGAAGCCTGCTTCTCCCTCTCCCACTCCCCCTGCTTGTGGTTCCTGCTCTCGCTATCTCTCTCTGTCAAATATATAAATAAAATCTTAAAAAAAAAAAAAAGAAGCATGTGATCAAGATTTCACGTTCTTCTCACATGCTCTGGAAAGCCCGTCCCAATACACAGCTCTACAGAGCAGGTGCAACGCTCTTAACATAGATGAGTCATGTTTTCAGAGGTTAGAGAAGGAACACTAGGTTCTCAAATCAGTAAAGCAAAATTGTATATAGTTGAAATTATCTTAAAAACTCCTTAAATGGCCCCAAAGTACAGTACTGTCTACACACTTTTGTATCTACACAACACTTATCAGTTCCTTTAAGAATTAGTCAAAGTTTCTCTAGAACTGCCAATCAGATATTCAAGTTCTCCCTCCAGGGTGATGATAAAATCATTAGTGCCCCCTTGCCTGGCTCTCTGAACAATGTGTTTCCTATTCTGCTAGTGGTCAGAACCCTCAAACCTCATCCACTCCATGGGGTTCATCAACAGGGAGCCATCCCTTGTCCAACATAAACAACGCGGAGAGTTACTGCCTGGTCATGAAGGGGCTGCATACGAATGGTCAGGATTTCCTGACACTTGCCTTCTTCCTCAGAGCCAGACGTCACTTTTTATCGACAGCATCTAACAACCCCTCTACATCTACTAATTGGAAGTCCAAGGGACTTAGGGAGAACCAAAGCTTGATGGAGGAAGCCGGGGGTTCATCAGCTGTCTTCATTTATATAGTTCTTCAGTCTGCAAATACTGATGGAACATTTACCATGTACAGGTACAAGGCAACTGGTGCAGATAAAACACTGGAGCCTGTCTTCATGGAGCCTACAGTATAGGCAGGGAAGGGGGAAGACACTAATTAAAATATAATGTAAGTGCAAAAGCAAAAAAGTACAGGGTGCTATGAAAGCTGGTAGGACAAGTATTGTAAATCAGTCCTGGGGGAGGGAGTCAATCAGGGAAGGCTTCCTGGAAGAAGTGATGCCTAAGCTAAAACTTGAGGGTGGAGGAATTTGCCAAGGAAGGGGAGGTAAGGGAGAAAGAAAGGAAGAATGGTTCCTGGTAGAGCTAACAGGGGAAAAAACAATAAACCAGAAAGGAAAGCTAAAGAAAAGGTCAATGGATATGATGATGAGGGGGTCACTGGCATTCTTAGAGAAAAGACAATTGAGTAACATGACTAGACACAGAAGCCACACTGCAAGGGGTTCAGGGGTAAACTGCTGTTAAGGACATAGAGAACTGTGGACTATTCCTTTATGAAGTCTCACAGAAAAGGAGAAATTGAGACAGTACTCTGGTGAGTAAGCACTTTCAGAAGAGCACAGTTTTAGCATAGCTTTAACTGAGTGGCTTTGCTGAAGGAATATTTAAATCCCCACAACTCTCCCACTGGCCAGACACAGGGGAGCTGGGCACCATCAGTCTCTTACAAAAACACATTTGCAGGAATTTTCATGGGCTCTGACAGGAGTTTGAATAATGTAAATAAAACAGGATAAAGCCGAACCCCCCTCCACCCATGCTCAGTGGCCAGTGCTAGTCCAGAGGGTCTTACCTGAAGCAGGGCTATTAAGGTGCTGTCTCCCCAGCCCCAAACTATACAGTTAGCACGACAAGAAATATTCTCATTAAAGGAGCATGACTTCTGGCTAAACTTTGCCCTATTTCCTGTTATACCATCAGGTTCTCTGAAAAATACAAGTGTCTCTTAAGGCCTGTGGATGACTCACACCTCAGCGTGTAAATCAATCCACTGGTTTCTTTGTTCCTTCTTGGGGGGGCGGGGGAGAGCAGGGATGCAGAAATTAAGAACATGAGCGTGGGAAGGCTTGGAAGGGGTGGGAAAGAGCTAACTCGAGCTTGTCCCATTCCAGATTCCACCCTGATCCCTACCCCCAAGCCGTCCTCACTCAGAGACAAGGCAAAGAGTTGTGAATATACCCAGCAAACAACCAGCAAGGCAGGAATATGTCTTTCAAATGCTGGAGGTTCCTTGTTTTTAGTGACACAATTTTTTTTTTTTTTAATGATGTAAAATACTCAGAACTATTTTGAATGAGATTTCCATCTTTGCTTCTCTAAATTGATTCAGCCTCCAAAGGCCGTGAGCCAAAGGAATGATATTCATGAGGACATTATTTCTTTGGAAGGATTTCCAATTTGCGGGTCAAAGTTAGGGTGGCCTATTTAGCCCAGGGATTGCCTTGTCATCTAAGGTAAAGAGCTAAAATCTACTGAGACACACAAAGGGCTCATATCCATAACATCTGATATCTCTGAGGCTAAGCAAACGTGAATGACAGCTGAAGTTGGCTGATTCATAGCCCAGGAATCACACACTGGTAGCCTTAGGATTGAATCCAGCCATAGAGGGTTTTCTTGGACCAGATAAATTTTGTTTTTCATCTGAACGTCAATGCCTGGGGATAGGACCCATTCTCTCCAAGTCGGCCCCAGGAGTCATGACTTCCAATTATTCGTAGAAAGCAGTAATTTCACATTCTTATTTCTTACCTGGCTCTTGTAGACATTTGTGTTTGGGACCACCGGTTTATCCAGACTGACACAGAACACAAACAACAATCTCTCTCCCATCTAGGTACAGCTCCAGAGCCAACCGTCTGGGAGTTGGGTAATTGAGCAACGAGAGCACTAAAAACTGAAAAACCACAACTGTGTGCAATACCACTTGTAATCCTACTCTTAACAAAACAGGAGACCGAAAAACACAGCAGGGCTCGCCGCTCCCAAGATAAGCCACGTGACCACGGCTCTGAAACCACGTTTTAACAGAAGTTTCAGCCAGCAGTGGTCACCGTCTGATCTCGCCGCCCCCTTCGTCCACGGCTCCCACAAGACCCCCGACATCTGGAACACAAGCCTGTCAGCCAGCATCCAAGGCGGGCTTGGCAAAGGAAACAGCCCCTCTATTCAGGGAGCTGCGTCTCTGCCCAGGATCTGTAGTATGTTGTTAAACACGCAAGTTGGGGCTGTTGGCATCCAGCCCTCAGCCAGTCCGGCCACTTGGTAGCTCTTGAAGACCCCTGTAGCACGCATTGCAGAAGCTGCCATCACCTGTGTGTCCGTATGTCCCGGCACAGAGGATTTCAGTTCCCTACCCTTCACCCACCACAGTTCCGCAATGACGCCTCCCATCACGGTCTGCGCAGAACCCAAGAACCAGAACTCGCGGGCTTACCGGAAGCTTTGCAAGTCCTCTTGTTCAGTCTCAGCTCAGACTTGCTCATCGATGAGAAATTAGGCCCTGGAAAGGCCTAATTTCAACACGTCCAGAGCTCATCATGCAAGTGTCTTAACATGCACTAGAACTTCCACTTCTGAGAACTCCACCGTGGAGGTGGCCTCTCTGTGACAGAGCATCGTGCATTTAAAGGCACCCGCATCCTTCTGCAGCCTAGTCCGGTGTCCTGGCCTGGATTTCGGTGACCTGCAGGTGCAGTCTGGCTCACTCGAGGTCATCATCAGGGTTTGGGTCAAAGCCCACCTATAATAAAGGGCTTCGGATCAGCCCTGCTTGGCCTTCTGTGTGTCTATTTCTGTCAGGGATGTGGCAGGAATACTGGCTGGCTGGGGACAGGGCTCTGGAGTTTGGAATTCCATTTGCTACTCATGGAGGTCATGTACAAAGATAAACTCATACGTCTCGTCCTCCAACTTACTCAGCATGAAAGTGGTGGTGTTCGGTCTTTTCTTTTCTTTTCTTTCTTTCTTTCTTTCTTTCTTTCTTTCTTTCTTTCTTTCTTTCTTTCTTTC
>NW_022589735.1:18830983-18885348 GCF_004348235.1 Phoca vitulina
TTCTTTCTTTCTTTCTTTCTTTCTTTCTTTCTTTCTTTCTTTCTTTCCTTCTTCCTTCCTTCCTTCCTTCCTTCCTTCCTTCCTTCCTTCCTTCCTTCCTTCCTTTCTTTCTTGGTTTTATTTATTTATTTGACACAGAGCAGGAGAGCACAATCAGGGGGAGCAGGAGAGGGAGAAGCAGGCTCCCTGCTGAGCAAGGAGCCTGATGTGGGGCTTGATCCCAGGACCCTGAGATCATGATCTGAGCCAAAGGCAGACGCTTCACCGACTGAGCCAACCAGGGGCCCCAAAAGTGGTGGGTTTTTTTGTACACTGTGCCTTTTTCTCCCCCCGGAGCCCTTGTACATAGCCCTAGTCCCTTCCCCTGACCTTGATGGCCATTCTCCTGGAGGTATCATCTAGAGTAAACAAAATAACATCCTATATGACCGACTGCCCTATTTTGTTTATTCGTGTGCAGTTTCGAAGTCTACATTATCCAGAGTCCAGGAATATCAATTAAAATATATAAAATAACCAGATATGACCATTAAGCTCCTATTTATAAAACATAAGGGTATTCTTTACAGGAACAAATGGCCTTATGACATTGTTTTAAAAGAAAAATTATATTGGACTTCAGTGTTTTATGGGGACATATAATTACCATAGATGGAAGGGCTGCCTGTAATTAATTTTCTCTAGTTCTTATTCTCATTGTTCAGTCCCTACCAGACCAGGTCTACGGTACTTTGGGGATGCTTTATTGACCGGTGAGAATTTCCCTTCCTGATCTGCAGTGCTGTTGGGGTTCATGGATGGGATGTCCTTGTTATCCCTGATAGCATCCATGTCACTGTCACGGGGGCGGGGGTGCTGGGAATCCAATATGCAGGGCTCTATTCACTGTATTGTTATACCATCGCCAGTCACCAAGTACGAAGCAACAGGAGAAAAGAACAAAACAGAAAAAACCACAGCGAAAGGAAGTCTGTTCGGTAGACAACCGTGGCCCACTCGACATCACTTCTATCCCCTCTCCTTGAGGAGGAGCGTGCTGTTTGAGGGAGACACTGAGCCCATCCCTAGCTCCCAGGTTTACCCTGACCATTTCAACTCAGTCACGGTAATCCTAGCCCCCTTGCCATAGAGTGACTGGTTTATTATTTTTTTAAAAGATTTTATTTATTTATTTGTCAAAGAGAAAGAGAGAACATAAGCAGGGGAAGCAGCAGGCAGAGGGAGAAGCAGGCTCCCCGCTGAGCAAGGAGCCTGATGTGGGACTCAATCCCAGGACCCTGCGGGGCTCGATCCCAGGACCCCAGGATCATGACCTGAGCCTAAGGCAGAGCTTAACCAACTGAGCCACCCGGGCGTCCCAAGTGACTGGTTTAGACGACGCAAACCTATGCCACTTACCACCCCATTCTACAGCCAATAAACTGGCTTAAGATTGGGCACTGAGACATGAGAAATTTGCTGGGGGCTTCTGGAAAAGGTCCCTCGCACCTCTGATAGAGCTGCTGGAAGCCAGTTCTCTCTCTCCTCCTGGACGGTGTATTGTGCGTATGAAGTCGGAATTACTGCAGACATTTAACCCCCATGAGAGAAGCTAGCTGAGGATGAAACTCAACCACAGAGGGCAGATTAGAAAGAAGATGGGTTCCTGACATCACTGAGAGGCCAAGCCAAATCTCGTTCCAGTTATGCAAGCTAATAAAAAATTCTCTTTTGTATGAGCCAATCCAAACTGGGGTTTCTCTTTCTTGCATAATAAGAGCCCTAACTGACAGACCACTCTGGACAGCGAATGAGGAGCATGCTGGAGGACTTCTAGTCCTGCCGCCGGCTCTACCACATGCCCAGCCCCTAAAGGACAGTGGGCAAAGGATCCCCAGGATACACAGATGACCAATACTTTCTCCCCCATTTCCTCAAGCTGGCTGCCTAACAAAGTCAGAGGACAGCCTGGAAACCCCCTTTCCTACATAGCCAAGTCTCGCCTGTCTGATGGCAGTGGTAGGTAGCCAAGCAGAAACTCAAGGGCAGGGGGGATGCTGAGCAACCTCAGTGACACAGACAGGGAAGAGAGTCTGAGGGACAGGACGTGGGTCCTCCACTCCCAGTATGGCGCTGCCCCACCATCCCTGATGGAGCCTCCTGATGGACCCGATAGGGGAACATCCTTGCCACAAGGGGTGGCTGCCTTCCTTGCAAAAACAGCAAGATTTGAAGGCAGGAAAAAGTAAAAGCACCCCCAGGAGTACCCACTCTCCTAAAGACCCAAACCAAAGGATCCCAGGGAATTGTGCCCTCTGCCTCCAGGGATAAACAAAGAGCTTAGCTACTGAAGGGACTATGGATTCCCAAAGATGCAAATCAGGGCTGATCCTGATAGTCTGAGGTAGTGGGATTTCAGAGCTCATTTGAAAAAAAAAAAAAAAGAAAATAGGCAAAAGGACATACGGAATTACCTTGGTTGGCAAAAAATAAATTAAAAAAAAAAAAGAAAAAAAAGGAGAAAGTACTATACAAACAAATGTACGTGCCAAATAAGATGATGTAAACCTCACATTACCTATCCTGAGAGCTTTGCTTTGGAAGAAAGGGAAGGAAGGAGCAAGAGAGTGAGTCGTGAGTTAGTCTTCTCCACAGGATGGGACCGACCTGGCACCAGACCTCCTGTTACTCCGTATACGGGCTCCAGGCTGTGTCGGATGAAGGAGAGGAGACTGTGCGGGTTCTCCTCTATACTGAGCACTAGTCTGACCTGCATCAGAAAGTGAGATTAGAGGATTTGGCTCACGTCCAGAGGACAACGGTCATAAGATCTAAAGAAAGTGGGGGAGGGCGGTGCTTGAACATGCTCACAGTGAAGAAAGAAGACGAAGAATGTTGGGCAAAACCGTCCAGGCCCAGCTGCATTTGGTGACAACCAGCAGCTCACCTGGTGATTCTATTTTCAAATTCTTTTTTCTTTTTTTAAAGATGTTATTTATTTATTTATTTGAGAGAGGGAAAGAGGGAGAGAGAATCCCAAGCCGACCCCCGCTGAGCATGGAGCCCGATGCGGGGCTCGATCCCATGATCCTCAGATCATGCCCTGAGCCAAAATCAAGAGTCAGATGCTTAATCAACTGAGCCACCCAGGTGCTCCTATTTTCAAATTCGTTTTAAATAACTTTCACTATTCAATCTTACTACCTCTCATGATGAGAACTGTGATCCACCCCTGTAAGACAGAAATATCTTACGTTCACCATATCCAAGTAACTGCACAATGAACGTAGGGAGCCCTCATGAGATTGGAGGTTTACGGGTCTCACCACTGGCGAAACCCAAAGGATTTATCTCCAAAATGAAGGAGGGCAGTATTTGGCAGAGGAGCCCTCAGAGGTAAGGGGTCTGCTCCGTTCTGCGTGCCGTGGTCATCCTGAGGGAAGGACCAGGATGAACCGTGCTGACATGCAGCTGTTGGAGGACCCTACAGCACCGGGCTAATTCGGGACCACTGCACTTGGAAGTCTGAGCCTGCACAGGGTCTTGCATCCCCATCGGGGCAGGCTAGGCCGGCAGGAAGAACGCTGGCTTGGAAGGCACGTTCTCATCCCAGCTCCGGCACAATGATGCTGATTAACCACGGACACCTGACCTGATTTCATTGTCCTAAGTTTCATTTGTCAAAGAGATTAGGCTAGATGGAATGGCTTCTCCTCTCATGTCCAGGAAACGTCAAATTCGTTTTAACCGTCCCCATGGCCCAAGCTGATCTGGCCCCTTCCCATCTCTCAGGCTCGTCCTTCCTCTGATCATCCCCCTTGCGGTTTCAGGAACACACGAGGACCATTCCCACCTCAGGGCCTTTGTATCTGCTTGCCCTCTGCCTGGAATGCTCCTCCCCAGGATCTTCACATGTCTGGCTTCCTCAAACCTTTAGGAGAGACTAATATCACAATCTCAGCGAGGACACAAGATTGCAAATCCTCTCTCTGCCCCCACCCCCCACAGACATGTACAACAATCTTTATCCCCCACTTTAGACTTAAAAAAATTTTTTTCCTCCTTAGCACTTAGCAGAATCCCACCTACTATATATTTTATGTTTATTGTCCATCTTTCCCACTAGAATGTCAGTGCTCCAAGGGCAGGGATTTCTTGATTCTCTATTTTATTTCTTTATTTTTTCTCATGAGCCGGGATCTCTAACTGCTCTCCTCACTGGTGTATCCCCAGTACCTGGAAGAGAGACTGATAGGTAACAGGAACTCAGGAAGTTCTGCTGAATGGATGCAGGCGTGGATGGATGCAAGGGAGGATGGGAGGGGTAAGGCCTTCTACAGTGTCTTCCAGCCCTGAGGTCTCTGGGCTGCGGTACCTCTGGTGGGAGGGCCTTCCTCCACCACCACGGATGGACTCCACGACCTCCAAACATCGTCTATGAGAAATGCTTTCTATTGGGATTCAGCTCTATTTCCTAGAGTCAAATTAATATCATTTGGGGGGCGCCCAGTTGCATCCATCTCCTCTAATTCCTTATTTAGAACTCCTGGGGGAAAAAAGAGCTTCCCTACTGCTAAGATACCATATTATTTAACCTGAAGTGAAAAGAGGAAGCAGGTGCATTTCGGCCGGCTCCACTAGATGGCAACATGGTCGGCGCACACGGGTCTCCAGGCGTGAAATTTGCTAGCAACACACAGAGAGCCGCTCCCACAAGCCTCTCCTGTCCTCCTTCACACACAGCCCTCACCTCGTCTTCCCTGGTAGCCTGGCGATTTTCAACCACTAATTTACAATCTGCTCTCATACAGTTCACGCTTACTCACTGAATACATCTGACTTAATCACTCCAGCCTTGGAAGCTTTACGTATGCTTCTTCCTTCTGCCAAAGTGTGATACTTACCTCCCTTTGAAACTCCCCCTCCCCCAAAAAAACCTCACCTCTTCCAGGAAACCTTCCCAACCAAACCTGGCTCTGATCCCAATTGCATGTACACCGTGAGATACAGTCACAGGCTTAGAACCATTTTCATACATTTGATAGAATGTGCCTAGATATATATATAAAGAAAGCAGACGGAGAATCACATGCACAGCTCTGGGCGGCTGGTGTGCAAATGTCACATTTAACATAAATGATGTGAAGGTGACCACTTTCCACACAGAAAAAGAAGTCACGGTTCTAGGAAATTGCATTGGCTGCCAAGGTTCAATTAATGGGCCAAGAAACTAGATATAAACTGTGCCTGGCTACGTCTTCCAATTTCTAATCCCCTCCTCGTATTCAGTTGAAGCTCCAGAAAGTCTTTTTTTTTTTTTAAAGATTTTATTTATTTATTTGAGAGAGAGAGAATGAGAGACAGAGAGCACGAGAGGGAAGAGGGCACAGGGAGAAGCAGACCCCCTGCTGAGCAGGGAGCCCGATGTGGGACTCGATCCCGGGACTCCAGGATCATGACCTGAGCCGAAGGCAGTCGCTTAACCAACTGAGCCACCCAGGCGCCCTCCAGAAAGTCTTTAGAGCAGACGAATTTTAGAGGAACTTCAACAAATATTGGGCATAGACTTGAACAAGCGTGCAAATCCCTATGTAACTTTAAGGGCTATTTAAATTGTTCTATTTCCATGCTCAAAAAGTTTTCCAATTTACCTCAAAAATAAAATTAAGTCTACCTGTAGAAGCTTTAACTACGGCTGAAAACAAGCCCCACACATGTTTTAAAAGTACAAAAGCCCATGTATCTGTTGAGTGAAATTGCTTATTGGCTGTTAGGGAGAATAGTATTCTGAGCAACATCTACACAAGAGAATAGAAACAAACACCCCCATGTTTGCAGGTCACTGCCGACGCACTGGGACCCAGAGACATCTTACAGTTAACAAACACATGGAAAATGTAAAAAGGAGAAACTTTAAGGGAAACAACTCTCCAATCTTGTCAGAGTCCCATTTCTGAAGCATTTTGATCCTTCATTTGTTTACAGACAGTCACAATCTCCATGCAAACTTCAGATGCCATTTTTTCCACCCACAACAGTCGTACCTCCCTCAGCTTGACACCAGGTCCCCACACCCAGTCACAGAAAAGAAAAGCAGTGATATGTTTGACACAAACACTTTAAAGCCACGCCTGAATGCTACTCCCTTGCAGACAGCAACACCATGTTCCTGAGTCATGTGAATGTGAGTCTGAGGGCATTCGAACTCACCTAGTTTCAGCATTTTCCCCCGGTCCTCGGTCAGGAGGACAGCTTCACGGTGTCTTGGTCGTCACACGGCCTGGAGGAACGTACACAGCCACCCTGTTGATACGGATTCTATGTATCGCCTTCAGGAAGAGTCAGTCTTCCCCGAGAATAATTCCCAAGAATTTATACCACCCTTAAAAAAAAAAAAAATTCACCGCACGCTTAGCAAACACACAAAAGACACTGGTCACTGAGAGTCACTTTCCAAAGTTGCCTTGCTTGTTATTCTGGGAGCTGGGTTTCATCACCTGTAGTAGAATGCATTAGGTAGCCTTTCACTGTGAATCCAGAGAGGTCCCCACATCCACAACGGGGAGAGACTGGTTGCTGTCTCCATTTGTTCCCCATAAATGAGGGCTCCACAGAAACACAGCGATTACCCGTGACAGGCGAACAGGAGATGTTTCCAAAATCAAGCAGACACAGAAGTCTTAACGTTTCAACATGCTAGAAAACAGGAGCCGACACTTTAAAAAAAAAAAAAAAAGGAGCAGCTCCAATCATAGATGCTGCCTGGGGGAAAAAAAAAAATCAAAAAAGCTCTTCATTCCTACCTGGCCAGTATAAACATGAACGTCTATTCATAGTAACTACTGCTCAGAGGTATTCTGGTTCTCAGAAGGAGAGAACAGAGTTTGGACAATGTTGCGACGGAAAACCATTAGCCTTTCACTTTTGAAAAGAGTATAAGGTCTTTATAAAGAATGTGACTGTATCCAGGCGTACACAATACACACATATCCATACAGAAAGATAAGTGCGTAGGGGCGCCCGGGTGGCTCAGTCGTTAAGCGTCTGCCTTCAGCTCAGGTCATGATCCCAGGGTCCTGGGATCGAGCCCCGCATCGGGCTCCCTGCTCAGCGGGAAGCCTGCTTCTCCCTCTCCCACTCCCCCTGCTTGTGTTCCTGCTCTCGCTGTGTCTCTGTCAAATAAATAAATAAAATCTTAAAAAAAAAAAGATATATGCGTATATACGATCTAATAGTCTCTTCAGAAGCTTGCCGATATTACCTGAGCATCTGACAATCATCACCACCCACAAACTGTTCCCTTATCCATCCCCACTGGGCAAGATTCTACCAGTCCTGCAAGGCCCACTTCCAAGGGCACCGCCTCTATGAACACTTTGTCCCAGCTATGTAGGATCTCAGCTTCCCCCTTAAGCCCCCCTGGCACCTCCCTTGAATTTCGCTGGTAAGACTTTCTGGGTACCTATCACAGTTGTCCGTGAATTATCTTTAGTGGTCTATCCATCTTATCCTCAACTACATGGTAAGTTTCTTGATTTTATTTTTATTCTCCATAGCAATGACACTGTCCCGAGGCTACCAGGTACTCAGCACAACACACACCAAGTGGAAAGCAATGGGCAAATACTCTGGAGTCTACTGGTCCTGGTTCATATTCCATCTACGCCACTTCCTGGTTTGATAGAATTGCAAGTTACGTCACCTCTCTGAGCAATTTTATTCTGTTGTCAAATGCGAATAACATCATCTACCTCATAGAATTGCTCTCAGGATGTAAAGAGAACCATGGGAAGCAAGTAACACCTTGCCTGATGCACAGCGAGGGCTCAAAGAGCAATGAGCATTATTGTCGACCTGAGTTATAAACCAAACACCTACTGCTGATTCGGGGAGGAGGCTGAAAGAGATACCGGATCCACATCACTTTACAAATACATTATCCATTTCTTATGGGTCTGCAGCCTACGTTATCATGTGACTGACTCATGAAGCTTACACCTGAGAAACCATCCTTATGCGTTCCTTGTGTCATCTCCCCAAATTCTCAGGGGCCCCTTCAGGCTATGACAACGTCATCAGAGACTAAGGGTCACAGAAGGTGCCGAGAGACTACGCTCCTCGTCTCGGAAGGACAAGATTCGGAATTACTATGACCTTGCAAACCCTAACCCATTGGCGATTCCAAGCTACACGGTGTAAAATGCCACATCTAAACAGAAGAACTGGTCTCTCACATTTCTTTAAAATGGGGCCTCAGTGGTAGATGCGTGGCTAGGTGGCTACCAACAACCAGTCTGTCCACTACAGCAGGGGAGGGTGGAGCTGCACCGTGAAGGCCTGGTAAGGGAAGACTGGACGAGGGGGCCTCCAGCATCACAGAAAATGGCCGCCAACATGGCGGCAGGGTCCTCACAGGCGCTCCAGGCCTGGTGGCCCGCCGACCGAGGGATCGGTCCAGATTCAGCTGCGCTAAGGCGGTTTGTGCTCAGGAATGCACCTGGCTGTCTTTTCTGGGGAGCACGGCTCAGCACCCCACCTCCCCCAGTCACCCGCTCCTGGCACTGCCGATGATTGGAAGCGCTCTGGAGTTTCACCGTGAGGCTAAATAAGTTAGGCAAGTCAGGGTCCATCTTCTATGGCATTTCTTCACCATCTATCTGCGACCACGTGACTCTGGAACAGCAGATTCTCCTCCTCGGTATGCAGGTGCTCCAGGTTAACTGGGCATCTCAGAGCAAGGCTCTATCACTTACATCCTTCCACGGTCCCCACACCCGGGACAGTGGGTGGCAATCCCAGTTCCCACAGAGACTGGCAGAGCAAGAGGTTGAGCAGCAGAGCCAACAGGACGTTGCAAGCCCTACCCTCCCAGAACCATCTCCAGAGCGCACACTCTCTCTGGCCTAGTTTCATCGACTGCGTTTTACGTACCCCAAGAAAAATACTGCCTGACAGTTACCCACATCCTTATCGGCTGCATGTTCAACAAAATCACCACAACAATCGTGAAATTTGTGCCTGCATGAGCAAGATACCTGCATCTGTCTACTTCATCTGATTGTACAGCCTTAGAGACAGGACTGGAGATGTCTGCAAAACACCTTGACCTTCCCGCTCTGGCATTTCCAAGATGCTCCCTAGTCCCTAGGGTATACCGTCATGGCCCCCAAGAAGAGGGCTAATCCCCTCCCCCCCTTTAGGGCCTCTCCAGACCTCCTCTCTTCTGCCTCCTCCAGCCACCTCAACTCTTTCAGTGGCCTCCCGAAAACCATGGCCCGCACCAGAGCCTCTTCCTCAATTTGACTTGCTTCTCTTTGTCCCTCTGCTCTTCTTCAAGGATGAAGAAGTCCTGGGCAGAGCAGGGAAGAAAGCGGGCTGAGTGGGAGTCATTCTAAGAGAGTCAGTGCCTGAGCTTGGCAAGGTGCTCTAGAAGCATCTCACAGATGCTGCCACGGAGACAGCGGGTAGTCAGACCCACGCTCTCTCACCCAGGGATGCCTGGCATTGGCAAAGAAGCACATGATTCATGCCTAGACAAGGGTGGGAAAATCCCACTGCTGTCAAGCACCCTCTCGATGCCAGGAAGCATGCATGATGCTTTCCCCACGTTCGCTCCTCCTCACTGAAACCCCAGGAGATGGGCGCCACAATCCCCAGGTTACAGGTGAGGAGAGCGAGCGCCACACATGCACCTGCTCAGTGCAACGCCAGCCCAGGAACCCAGGTATGGCTTTCCCTGAATCTGCTGGCTTTCTCTCTTCCTATCATATTCACGAAAGTGTCCTTGGTTGACCAGACAGAAAGCACAGACAGCTCAGCATCTAGAAAATAAAAGGAACACCTGGCAACCCACCTTTCAAAGCCAGGAGAACAGTGAGTGAGACAGCATGAGCGGGTATGAGTATGGCTTCAGAGACAGGACTGGGGGCGGGGGGTGACTTCTCAAATCTGTTATCATGTCTGCTGCCGTTCACAGCCTCCCCCCAGAACGAGCTGCGTAAAAAAATAAGCGTGGGGTGGCAGACCTTTCTATCACATCGTATCTGTTTCCATGTTTTAAGCATAAATTTTATACAATGCTACTCAGAGCCCCTCCCCCCCTAAGAAGACCATCTTTCTCTTTTCTTTCTTGAAATTCATGCAACTTCGGTGTTGGCAGGACCTCCAATATCATCCAACCTTCTTGCACAAGCAAGGAAAAGGAAGCAGCCCAAGGAAGCCGAAAGTCGTGCTCCAAATCACATCGCTAGCTGGTTAAACAGGGCAAGTGCAGTGAGGACCGGACCCTAGGACTCCAGAAGGAGCATTTATGTCTGTCTTCCTCAGACACAGGCTCCAGGCTCTCTTCACACCTGTGCCACCAACGAAAATACTAGATCAGCATTTTCAAGGTAAAAAAAAAAAAAACAGAGCATCTGCTGCAATAAATATGCTGGCACTCGAATGTGGTTTACTTTCTGCTGAACCGAATATAAATGGAATCCTGACACTTTCTAGCATTCTTCCATTTCAAACCTCCCTGTGAAACTGAGCATGAGCCCTAGCGAGAGAACACTAAGCTAATTAAACTTTCTATTTGCCAAGAAAAACTCTCCAATTGCACAGTCAATTTCTCTATAAATTTCTAGAATTTCTAGTTAATACGCAACATATGATATTTCCCGAGCTGAATTCCCCCGCATCCCTCCCCTGCCAAACCCGATTATTTTTCTCTGTGTTTTTAACCTCTCTGCCTTCCACTACCACCCTGTCCCGTGGTCACTGCGGATTCCTCTCTGGGCTCGGATGGTCCCTCATTCACCAAGTCCTGCTGCCTTCCCCGCTGTGCTTCTGCTGTTCTTGTCATGTGGATTCTGTCAAACCCTTTGCTTTAGAGGTGACACAAGCTGGTTTCTTGAAAAGACAACTTTCCAGGGAACGCCACCAAGCAGTTCTACTGGTCCTTCCTCCTTTAGAGGATAGACAGCTTTGTCATTATGCAGTTTTTTAAAAAGATTTTATTTATTTATTTGTCAGAGAGAGAGCACAAGCAGGGGGAGCAGCAGGTAGAGGGAGCAGACTCTCTGCTGAGCAAGGAGCCCAAAGTGGGGCTCGATCCCAGGACCCCGGGATCATGAGCTGAGCCAAAGGCAGACGCTTCCCGGACTGAGCCACCCAGGCATCCCTGTCATTATGCGGTTTTACCCCCCGCAGTTATTTTCAAACCTAAAACAAACAAACAAACAAAACATAACTTTCAGAAACTTGTCTGTTTAGAGAGTCATCAGAAACTACAGCGTGTCTCGAGTAAAGTTCCTCAGATTTTTCCGTTTAGGAAAAACACGTATCAGGTTTGACCGTTTGCAGGGCGAGCGCGCTACGTCACCCGGGTCTGGGTGACATTTGTACCCAGAGTGCCGTGCCCATGCAGCCAACACACAGCCAGCTGTGCTCCACCCCATCCTCCCCAGCCTCACAACGGAACAAATTCACCCCACGGCAAGCTGACACGGACCGGCTCCTTCCACACGTCAGAGGAGAAGGGGGCCGGGGGAGCCCGAGGCCGCTATCCTGTGGCTTATTTCTGGCCCCCCTGCCTCTCTCTTCCCATCACCCGAAGCCCTTCAGGGCAAGGGAGGGCCCATGAGCTGGTTCAGTCTCCAAAGTGCTCAGTCATACAGCAGAGGGGTAGACCCCAACTGAAATCCTATGCTCCCGCACTCTGGACCGGCTTCTCCTCTGGGGCTCCGTATCTCCCCTACCCATTGGTCATGCAGCCCGAAAACCTCAGTGTCACTGTGGACCCCTCGCTCCCCCCCCCACCAGCCCCCAAGCCCTCCTGTTCCCCCGCCTCTGAAATGCCCCTTCTGCCTTCCTTGTCACCCACCTCCAGCCAGACCTCATCCTCTGGCAGGAACTGCTCCTTCCACTTAGCTGCTCTCCCAGGACATCTTCCCGAAGTACGGCTCCATCACCTAACCCCACCATCTGTGCCTAGAACTGAGTTTAAAAAGGGCTTGCATATCCTCATTTACAGGCCATCCTCTGCACGGGACGCGGGGTGGCCCCCAGTCCTGGCCACAGCCGGCTTCCTGCTGTCCTCCCTCTGGACCTCCGCTCACCTGCACTCCCCGGCCTCTATGTCCTTTCCACCATCCTCAGTCACAGACCACGGCCAGTGACCTGAGGCTCAGCTCACACGAGCCCTGCAGGATGCTGGTAGCCAGAGGCCAGCCCCCACTCCTGTCTCCCTGTGCCACCTGGAAGCTTTGGCATAGCATTCAGCACATGTTGCCTCAAGCGACAGCCCCTGCTGTCCCCATTTCCTCCCCTGCACTCCACTGTACCTTTGTAGACGGCAGGGAGATTGCTCCATTCATTCGACAGCGCCCACCTGTATTTATCCAGCACCTACTGGACGCCAGGTACTGACGGAGACTCCGGGAACAGAGCGCAAAGGAAAATACACGAGGTTGCCTGAGCTACGAAATTAACATTCCACAGGGGAAAGAGACGGCAACCCACAAAACACATAAATAATTGCAGGACAGATGGTGAGAGGTGCCAGACTGGAAATGAACGGGGAGTGGTGACGGAGACCACTCTGGCAGGGGCGGCATGGGAGGAGTGTGCCAAGAGCCTGAAGAAGAGCAGGCCAGGCGGCGGGAGGACCAGGTGCACCAGCCCAAGACAGGACAAGCTTAGCACGCTGCAGGGAACGGAGCAGAAAGGGGGTGGTGGGGCTGCATGTTGGAAGCACGAGGAAGAAGAAGGGTGTGAGAAGCAGATGGGAATCAGGCAAAGGCCGGAATAGACAGCGCCATATGGGACATGGTGAGAGTTTTATATGGTGAGAATGTAAAACAGGACCAACGTCTGGAAGGTGGGGTGGCAGGAAAGACCAAAACCTGAAAACTCCACATGTCCTTTGAACCACTTCCAGGACTACATCCAATGAAACGGAGACAAGTGTGGGCAGCTGTAGTCCAAGGGAGCTGTGTGGTGTTCTAATAACGCCGGAGGCTGAAAGCAGCCTGAGTATCCGTCTAGGGGACGGGCTAAATGAATTACGGCACGTCCATATCATGGCACGTAATACAGTCTTTCAGACCGATCGTGTCAAGTAATTAATAACGTGAGAACTCTTCGCAAAGCCTACAAAGCAATAGATAAAAGATATTTTATTAAGTACCATATAATTTTTGTCGAGAAAAAAATAGAGGTGTACAGAAAAAGCCTGGAGTGATATTCTCCGACGTTTTTTCCTGGGTGGTAAAATTAAGGAGTACCTTCCCCCTCCTCCCCCATTTTTCATTCTTTCGGTTTAATGATAGTTGATAAATATACTGCACAAGCATGTGATGCTTTGGTAATAAACAAAAAAAAAACACCTTTGAGTAACAAGGAGGCATAGCAGGGTAGGTATCCTAGGAGATCAAGAAATAAATAGAGGCGGCTGACCCAAAGATGGGCCAGGGCGATCTTCTGTCTTTTTAGGGAATCTTCAAAGCAAAACAGAAAAACAAACCATAAAAACTCCCTAGAACTTAGGGCAGGAAGTGTGTCATTCCCTTCTTGCTTATCCCTCTGACTCAGCATTGACTGTTGGCCCTTCTAAGCCTTGTCATGACGAGGTTACAGATAGGAGTTGGAAGAGGACGGAGACGTGGAAACCTCACCCAGGAGCTCCCAGCCCTGAGGGTGAAGTCTGAAACACGGACCCGAACCTTCTAAAGGAAAAAAAAAACCCTTCCCCATTCTCCTTTAGATTCATGGCAACGGAGACTGAGAAAGTCCCCCGTACGTTCCTACAGGTTAAACACGATTAAGTTCTTGTCTGTTCCTTTTCAATCAGATCGGCTGCAGATAAGACCCAAGCACGCCGTTGTGTTCCAGCCTCCTCCTCCCCAAACAGGTTTGAAAATGCAATCAACAGTTCGGACAAGTCCCAGCACTTCTCAGGCATTCGGATCCTGGCTTTTGCATGCCCACGCTGAAAAAGTTCACTGCAGAGGCTCCAGCCACAGCCAGTCTGCCGCCCTGCCTCCCTGGGTCACGAAGGTGGTTTGCTTCGTCTGCACTGTTTGGCCAGCCTCCCAAGCTCAGCCCTCCATGGCCATTCAAAGAGCACAGACTGCGAATGATTGGCTAGCCGACACCCACCTACTTCTCTTAGTTCCATTTTTTTTTTTTTTTTTTTAAATAATCCCCTGGAAACTATGGAGTGAGGGAAACCCGTATGGACTATTCGACAAAACAGAAATTTTCGACTCTGGAAACCTTTCAGTTTTTAAGGCAAGGTAAATCACAACTGGAAGATGGGTGGTGATTACCATCCAGAGGTACTGCCTTCCCACACGTATTCAACAAATATTTATTGAGGTCTTACTGTGCCCCGTGGTAGCCCTAAGGATTCATGATAAACAAGGGGCCAGAGGAGGTCATGTGCATGTATTCGGGTGATGGGATGGGGGGTGTGGAAGGAGGGAGGCAGAAATTCCAACAGGAACAGCCTGCTGACAAGCAGTGTAAAGATTCTACAGCTATTTCATATTGGCAATATTGATCACAGTGGCAACGGATGGGGCAAACAGACGAGGTAGAGGGAGACGCCTTGCAGATTTTGGAATATTCAACTGCATAATTCACTGGGAGGAAACTGGCAGAGAGGGTAAGTTCACCTCATTTCACATTGAAATTGAGTTGCCTAGTGCTGCTGAACACTCCACAGCTGGACATGCAGGTCTAGAACCTGGACGAGAGATTGGGCTTGAAATATACATTGGGAATGTCATTGCCATAGAGGGAATCTGAAGGCTCAGGAACGCGTAGGATGATCAAGGAAGAGAGTGGAATGAGAAGAACAGCAGAAAAGTCAAACTAAGGCCAACACTGAAGGGACAAAGAAGAGGGAGGGGGCTGCAAAGGAGATGAAAGGGAACAGAAAGAGAAGCAAGAAGATAACCAAGAGAGTAGATCACCAAGGAAAATGGACAGGACTTGCTCTTGGATCAGCTGTGTAGCCCCGAGGGAAGGAGGAGAGGGACTTAAGAGGTCACCTAGGCTTTGAGATTGAAGCTGTATATCCAATGTGTTGATTGAGAAGGGCAAAGCCAGGGGAGGAGCAGGTTTGGGGGGCCGGAGGGAGCGGGTGAAGTGAAGGTGCTTATCCCTAGAGGAAGTGTAAAACAGACAAGAGCATAATTGAGTCTAGCATCTAGGAAAGATGAATTATACATACGTTAATTGGGAGTCATTAGCTGGTATGTGGTATTGATTCCATGGGACTAGATAAATCACCTGGATTCTCAATCCTGGCCACACATTAGTAACAAAAACAAACAAACAAAACAACATTTTAATGACGATGTTCATGGTCTTTCCCTGGGGATTCTGGATTAATTAAAGAGGACCTACCCGGGCGCCTGGGTGGCTCAGTTGGTTAAGCGACTGCCTTCGGCTCAGGTCATGATCCTGGAGTCCCTGGATCGAGTCCCGCATCGGGCTCCCTGCTCAGCGAGGAGCCTGCCCCCTCTCGTGTACTCTCTCTCTCTCTCATTCTCACTCTCTCAAATAAATAAATAAAATAAAAAATCTTAAAAAAAAAAAAAGAGGACCTACCCACCCCCCGCATTTTTTGCAGCCCAAGCCAGGTTAAGAACCACTGCCCAGAGAGTGTGGAGAAGAGCCAAGGACAGAGCTGGGGCGCTTCAGAATGTAGAGAGCCTCCAAAGGGGAGGTTACTGAGGTAAAGTGGAAAAGAGGAAGCCAAGTCAAGAAGACGGTTTAAGAAGAGGGAGGGATGGATGATGCAGAATATGGCAGAGGCTATGAGGATGGGGAAGCGGCCATGGGATTTGTTAAAAAGGAGGTCTCTGGTTTTGGAGAGTGGAGGGGTGAGAAGGGGCACCAAGAAGCGGAGGCTGTAATCATAGACAACTTTTTTGGGGTTTCCACCACAGCTGGAGAGCAGAGAAGCCCAGAGGGAACTGGCAGGCTACTACTCTGGGTTCCAGGAATTTTGTTTGTCATTTGCCTTTCAAGGCAGTAGATAAAAAGGCATGTTCTGATGCTGATGAGGATGTTCCCAAATGGAAAAAGAAGCTGATGTTGGCGAGGAGGGGGTATAATTGCAGGAGGACTTAAAGAAGCTGGAGAGAAAAAACCATTAGGCAGCCTGAACTCTCAAATCTGAAATTCCCCTTCAAATGCTGGTGTCTTCACTCTCTACTTTTCAGGGGATGTAATATGTCCTAAAATTCACAGAATGGCTAGACTGGAAAGGAACTTAAAGATCATCAGGTCCAATGCTCAAATTCCCATGTCCAATCCCATTCATGGTCTTCCTGATGACCGCCACTGGAAGGGAATTCCTACAGTTCTTCACTCCATCCACCCCCTACCCTTCACCAACCCATGCTTCATGAACTCTTTGGACACTCCCTGAAATGAGCTAGAATCTGTTTTCCCATATTTCGATCCACTGGCTCTGGTTATGTGCCTTCAGGATATATGGAACGTGTCTGCTTGCTCGTCTATGCCTTTCAAACATTTTCACTACAAACTCTCGCCCCACCCTTTACATCCTTCATTCCCCGCACCTGAAAATCAGTTCTTTTTACATGCATGGACAAACGGGTCCCTGTTCCAGGAAATATCTAGACAGGGGCTACCCACTGACCTAGTTGATCTTCAGTAGGATAAAGGTATAGACAAACATACCGAAATAAAAGTTATACCCATATATATACGAATAACCCACAATAATCCTGGTTTCTAAGAAACCAAAATGGCTCCAGACTACTTGTACTTCAAGATTTGGGTTGGCTCTACTTGGTCCTTAAGTACTAAACTGATTCTCATCCTCCCATTCTGACCCTAATCTCAGAGAACAACAACCCCCACAACACAGACAAACACACACACACCCACATATGGGACACTCACTCAGACCCTCAGGTAGGAGAATATCTGACCGATTATTATTAAGCACACCTGTTATTAAGCAAACTTTGTATTGGTTCACACGACACTTGAATTTTAGGGAAAAAAATCTCTATGCCATAAGCGTGGATTAATTTCCTACATACTTCATACAACAAAACCTCAAAGGCAGAGGAAAAACTTGAATGTTTACATATGCAAAGAGAACCTCCAAAAATGCAATTATAAATTAAGTTAAAAGCACAGCTACAAAAACTAGACTTGGATGAGGGAGTCATTGCTAAAACTCAATGAAGAAACAGGGTATGTTATTCCAACCCTGAAGTTTGGAATATTCACGCCAAATATCACAGGAGCTGTTACTCTTCTAGCCTTAATTTAAAACATTCCAGACAGTAGGTGTAAAAGGTACACAGCACACGAGAGTATTGGCTTAGTGCCTCAAGTTACACTAAACTAGGCTAACCAAGTTTTAAAGCTATTATACTAATTAATGCAAAATGCACATAGTGGGGCTTGAAATGTTTACCGAATAAACAAACTGCATTACACTGGAGTCACAGTTTATGCACTGGAAAAAAAAACAAAACCCAGGAGAAAACTGAGAAACGACTATAACCCCAGATTCATACACATGAACTGAATTCTAGAACAAAAGTCTGATGCGGTTGAGGTAGAACATTAAAGCTACCACTTGAAATCTCTTTAAGGAACAAAATAAAAACAAAAAAGAATCCTCAGTCAACCCCCTGCATAATAAGATCCATGAATCGATCTTATTATGAGTTAGGGCAACTTCAAGAGCCCTAACTATCCACTTCTTCGTTAGTTTTTGGAAACAGTTTTGAGTATATGTAATATGTTATATGCATATTCAATATTAAAATTCACTGCCTCAGCTAAACACTTTATTTTTTTTAAAGATTTCATTTATTTATTTGACAGAGAGAGTGCACAAGTAGGCAGAAGGAGAGGGAGAAGCAGGTTCCCCGCTGAGCAGAGAGCCCAGGACCCTGGGATCATGACCTGAGCCAAAGGCAGACGCTCAACTGACTGAGCCACCCAGACTCCCCTTAACTAAATATTTTAAACTTCACAAGTGTATACAAACACAAAAACAACTTATTTATGGCAAAGATCTTTTAGCATGTCACACTCTGGAAACTTGGACGTGTCCAGAGTAAAACAAGAGTTCATGAGATTAATGATTCAATATAATTGAATTAATTGAATTAATGATTCAATATAATAAATATAGGTTAAAGTTAACCTGTTATAAAAGTATTTCAGAATGTCTCAAAATCAAAGAAAACTATACTGTGCTAAAATCAAAAAATGCCTTTCCTAGCCTCCTCTTTTCCAGTGGAAAGGAAAGAAAAAGCCAAAGAACTCTTAACAGCACATAAAATCAGACTTTTTTTTATAGCCCATGCATAACCACTTTCAAATGGTTTACGCCCTCACTTTAGAAAACTTCATATTAAAAAAACAAGCGACTCACAAGCTTATTTTAAAATCATTTATTTTGGCTAATTTTTATGGGTTTAATTTTCCTAACTTTGGTCTTCTTCCAAGCCATTCAAGAACAATCAACTCATGGAACCCCAGGAAGAGATCCTGCCCCAAAAATCAGAACCAGGAGGTGCACCAGCTACAAAGGCAGACGAGGAGCACATCATCGGACCACCGTGACAGGAGGCGTGGAGGGGACTCAAGGGGGAGAGGCATTCACGAAGCCATCTCCCTTTCCTCATCTTCGTGGGAGGCCAAAAATGTAAACTTCTCCGTGCTGTGATTTCCTCACCATGGGCATATACATTGCTCTGGCGTATCCTATATTTTAAGTCTGAATATTCTAGAGCACTGTTTCTCAACCTCAGGACTCCTGACATTTTGAGCCTGACAATTATTTGTCATGGTGGAGCTGTCCCGGGCATTGTTAGATGTTAAGCAGCATCTACACACTAGATACCAGTCACATACCCTTCCCTTAGTTGTGACAACCAAAAATATCTCAGATACTGCCAATGGTCCCCTGGGTGGGGGGTGGGACTGGGAGAGGCAAACTGCCCCTGGTTAAGAGCCCCCACCATACTAAAGTGCTGGTTCTTAGTTACACTTTGGAAGCAGAGGAGGAATTTTCCAAAAATACTGATTTCCTGAGAGATTGTGATTTAATTCATTTGGGCTAGGTCCTGGGCATCCGGATTTTTGAAAGCCAGGAGATGCTACTAGGCAGCCAAGTACGAGAATCTGTGCTCTAGAGTACAGCGATGGCACCAAGTGAGCCACCGAATCAATGTCGCACGACACCAAAACGCCTTCTAGTCCCCCAAATTAGAGTAGTCCTTATCTTGGTATCAGAATCGACATGATGACAGTAAATAGAAAAAAGCAGAGGAAACAGAAAAAAAAAAAAGGTTAACTGTAGCTCTGACCTGCAAACTTCTTTGCCCTTTTGATGGGGCGGGAACTAGAGCGTAAAGATTTATTTGAATGCCAACACGGCGTCTCGAAACGGTCTACGGTGTGGGGGATGTAGACACCAAGCTGCAGAGGTAGGAGACACAGAACTAGTTCTGCACAGGGTGGAAACTGCAGCTATCCCACAAAGACAGTTTTTTAGCGTGTGCCACTAACCCAGCCTTGGAGAAATGCTGAGTTCATTAAAAATAATACACAATCTGTGGGCTGGGAAGAAACCCAGAGAACTCTCATGGGAACTCACTCAAGCCCTTCCTGCGGGGGCGAGGGGGGTTCGTGCTCACAGCAGATGACATGACCAGCAACCTACCTGGAGCTGAGGGCAAAGCTCCATGACCATGAACATGGAAATTCTCCCTTCCTCGCTATGCCAGCCTCCTTGGTCTGCTCAACCACATTGGGCCCGTTCCAAGTTTTGCAAAGAACGGCATGCCACAGCCCCCAAGGGCACGGTTCCCCCCCTCCAAGTGCCAGTCTGGCAGCAACCTCCCCATCGACCCTGTGCCAGCCTACCAGTTGTTTCTTCAGGGAAAAAAAAACAAAAACAAGTAGACACACACATGCAAACACATAGGACAGGGATTCTTCCCCCAGTTCAGGAATAGTAAGCATCGGCAAACGTGACTGAGCGTTTATTGTGCATCTGGTACCTTGCTAAGCGCCGTGCACGCATGATCTCACCGACTGCCACCAGCGCCCTCAAGGAGATGCTATTACCATCCCTATTCGATAGACAAGGACAGGACTGTCCTTCCTAGCCTCCTCTGCGGCTTAGGCAGTGTAAGAAATTCAGCCAAGGCAAAATCAGGACCCATTTCTCTCCGACACCAAAGCCCGGGCTCTTCCCCACTATACAATGGCTGTTCTCCCGGTTCTCCAAAAAGAACCCAAATCAGTGGCTGAACTCCACCAACTGAATATTTCAAGCTCTCACTGATTTGGGTTAGAAACGCTAGGTCGGGAGAGAACCTCCCAAATAGAGAGAAGAGGCATAATATCCAGAGTTTGTCCCAGACTCTATCCACGAGACCACAGCGCACTGTGTGGGTCTCTTTCTGTTCTTGCCTTCAGTGAACTTGGCGTTCAGCTTTGACCCCTCACACTCACCAGACTTTACTGGTTCTTTTTTCAAGCGTCCCCCTAGTGCCCTATTTTCCTTACGAGGACTCTCACTTCTCACTCTTGGATTGGCAAGTGCCTCTGGCTGGCTCGTGTAACTGCCATCCACCTTGCACACAGATGTCAAATATTCTTTCAGCGCCACTTCCAAGCTGTCCCTCTTCTGGTCAAAAATCTACCACAGTTCCCTCTGTCTGATAGTCCAAACTCTTCTGCACACCCTGAAGGCTGAAAGCCTCTTTTGCTCAGATCCTGGAGTAACCGGTCAGTGTCCTCCTTACTATTTCCCACTATAAAAACTGCAAAATTCTAGGACTAGAGCAATTTCCAATTCCAGTTGGAAACTGGAATCAATTGATTGGAATCAATCAATACGACCAATTTCTACTACCTTCCACAAACACGCTCTGCTCACACCAACCTCTGTGACCCGGCTCTGAGGGTCCCCTTCTCCACAGGTGAATCAAGTAGTATCTCCTTCACTTTGAATCCTTTCTTGCATTCACTTACCCAGTTAGCCGCACACAAGTGAGTGGATGTATATATTAATGTATGTATTTATGCATATATATGTATAAAGTCTAAGGCAAAACTACCTTACTGGGACACTCTGATCTTTGGATCTGGGGTGCTCTCCTCCCCCTAAAAATTTATTAAGCCGTGCTAAGCATTGTTTTAGGTGCTAAAAGAGGTAAAGTTTCCTATATTCCTGGAGTCTTCCTTCTCCAGATTTCCATAGGACTTTGTATGGCTGAATCAACTGTTCCCAAAGAGGCCGGTCCCATACACATTAATGAGCAAAGGACTTCAGTGAATGTGACAGACCATACCCAGCACGCTTCTTGAAGAATCAAAATGAGAAGTCCTGCAGAACACAATCCTGCTTCACCTGACCTAGCATTTGTCAAGAAAACCCCAGCTTGTGTTCACACAAGGGAGACAGAGACACAGAGAGAAACATCCTTCAGAACGTATCTGATGGGAAAGCTGGTTTTACCACCAAGTCTGTAGGCTCCCAGAGGCATGGACTACTTCTGAGCGTTACTCAGTCCACAGTTACGACTGAATGGTCAGGACTTGGGCTGAAGTCAGACGCTTAACCACCTGAGCCACCCAGGTGCCCGGACACCATGCTACAGCCCCTCTTGCCTCTGCTATTTGCGTGCTAATTGCTTTAGAACAAATTACCCTGTCTACAGGGTGCAAACCTAAACTTTGCTCCTGATTTTAACCCCGGACCTAACATATAAATGCCTAGCATACAGTAAGCACTCAGATATTTGTTGAATAAATGAATCAGTCCACGCCTTGCAATTTAGCACTTCGTTCACAAGCTAAGCGACATACACGAATGTGTGTCATGTGCTTGAGCCTTGTCTTCCGGGCAGACTATAAACTGCTTAACCACCAGGATCATGTTCTACTCATACACAATAACTAAAACCACTCCATCTTAAGCCGCTTCTTAATACACAATCGCAGAATTTAAAAGAAGCATACATAGTTCTTTCTTCTTTCTGTCATCTGGCAGGGCCACAACTAAGCTAACCTTAGTTCAGTTAGGTTCGGTTAAATTTGATGATCATTTAGGCCCTTTCCAATTTTTTCTATTACATGTAATATTGCAGTGGCTAAGCTCGGGATGGAGTATAATACGTTCACGCATGCGTCCAATTATTACAGAAGAATTAATTCCTAGAAGTGGAATTGCTGGGTCTTTTCAATCTTGATACCACAGTATTGACAGACTGCTCCCTGGAAAGAAGTCAACTTGCAATCTTTTCAATAGTGTTTGAGATTGAGAATACCTGTTTCCCACTTTCCCTCCAACCCTGGGCTTTCTCAAAGTCTGCCTATCAGATAAGTAAAAAACGACACCCCAAAGCACACAGCCCCGGAACCACTCTGTAGTTACCTAACATGTTCCTCCTGATAAACATAATGCCTGGGTTCCCATTGAAAATGTTCTAGATAAGAGTTCCATTTAAACTGATCCTGAGTTACAATCACAAGATTGTCAGCGATTGCTATTTTCAATAGCCCATATCATGACGCTACATCTATTTTCCACAACAAAAAGAGCCCAGAAAAATAATGCAATAGAAAGGACGCAGAAAAAAGAGAGAATCACAGATGGGAGGAGTGGTTCTCTAAGGACGGACATGGTGGAAACTGGATAAGAATCCCTGTGCCATGAGGAAGTCAGTCCCGAACTTTATAATCATCCTGGAGAAACAACAGAAGTCACCTTCTGCCCATCCGGGGATGGACCACAGGTTTCCACAAACTTTTATTCCTCTGCTTAATACCCAAACCCCACAACCCAGAGCTTTGTTCCTCCTCCCTGAGTGAATACCCACAAGGTCCCTTCATCAACACTCCATACCAATTTTACTCCACGTTTGCTAATCATCCTTTTTCCTATCCCATCCAATGGATCGCAAAGGGCTCATTCATTAGGCTCTTAATACTCATTTTAACCTTTCAAAATTCATGTTGTCATTTCCCCCTTTTGTTCCCTTTAAAATGAATGCCAAACAAAGCTAGGAATGTTTAAGCGTTTGGAGTATAATGTTTTTGTTCACCAACTCTCAAGTGGATCGATGTTTTTGTTCAAAACCTCTTAAGTGGATTTTGGAGAATAGAGAAGGAAAAGAAGAAGGAGAAGGAAGGGAAGGGGGACCCCTGCTCTCAGAGCATTTTCATCAGCCTTCAAGACTAGGCTTTGGCCATGACCGAGTCTGGTTCTCTCTCTTCTCCAAGATTTCTGAGACCTTCCTTTCCTCCACTGTGGAGAGCTGGGCTGTGATCCTCCAGACTCAGGCTCTTCCCAGTGGTGTGTCCCCTGCTGGAGTTACTGTCCTGGGCGAGGCTCAACTTCTGAGAGTGAGCACAGGGGTGCTCCTAGGGTGACCCCACTCCGTTCCAGTCTTCTGAGACAGTGCCCCCCAGGGGCATCCTGTGTGTGTGTTTGGTGGGGAGGCGGGGCTCTGAAGAGTAACATTTATTTCCTAATCTCTGCCAAAGCATGTGAGTCCTGAGAGAGAGAATTCGCCTCAGTGCGGTAAGTGCTATTTGTTGTTCAGAAATCCATCTCCACACTAGAGGAGAAAACCTCTCCTCACTAAAGCAAAGATGGACACAGGAGGGGAAAAGGACAGCTAACTGCTGAAATCCCACGATGTGCCAGGGGTTTTATCCAGGTTATCCCCAGTTAGGCCTCCCATAATCCTGTGCACCTGATTTTCTCTCTTTCACTTCTGATGGAAAACTAGCGGCTTAAAAGAAGCGAGGTAACTTGACTGGCCCAGTGACACGCACGTCTGGGAAGTGTTACAGCTCAAATTCAGGTAGTGGTCAGCACGGGGCTTCCTGGCCCACAGGTAACTTCCATCAAGCTGGAGAGCCGAACTTTCTAACCTGAGACCCACAGACCCCTAGCAACCCCTGGGTGTGCTTTGAGGGTGTCAGAATGTCTCAAGTCTGGGGTGCTGTGCCTTTTCTGGGAGGGTCATTTAAAATGTTCCCATTTCGGGGCATGTGGGTCGTTCAGTCGTTGAGCGTCTGCCTTCAGCTCAGGTCATGATCCCGGGGTCCTGGGATCGAGTCCCACATGGGGCTCCCTGCTCAGTAGGGAGTCTGCTTCTCTCTCTCTCCCTCTGCCCCTGCCCCTGCTTGGTCTCTCTCTCTCTGAAATAAATAAAATCTTCTTGGCAGGGAGTCTGCTTCTCCCTCTCCCGCTCCCCACTCTTGTGCTTGCTCTCTCTCACTCTCTCTCTCAAATAAATAAAAAAATAAAATCTTTAAAATAAATTAAATCTTCAAAAATAAATACATAAATACATAAATAAAATGTTCTCATTTCATCTCCTTTGCTTCAATCATGTGGGGCCCTGCCCACCCCTGGCCTTCACCTATTTTTTTTTTTTTAAAGATTTTATTTATTGGGGCACCTGGGTGGCTCAGTTGGTTAAGCATCTGCCTTCGGCTCGGGTCATGATCCCAGGGTCCTGGGATCGAGCCCCGCATGGGGCTCCCTGCTCAGTGGGGAGTCTGCTTCTCCCTCTCCCTCTGCCTGCCTCTCTGCCTACTTGTGCTATCTATCTGTCAAATAAATAAATAAAATCTTAAAAAAAAAAGATTTTATTTATTTATTTGAGAGAGAGAGAGTGAGAGAGAGCATGAGAGGGGAGAGGGTCAGAGGGAGAAGCATACTCCCCACTGAGCGGGGAGCCCGATGCGGGACTCGACCCTGGGACTGCAGGATCATGACCCGAGCCGAAGGCAGTCGCTTAACCAACTGAGCCACCCAGGCGCCCGGTCTTCACCTATTTCAGAGCAATTTTACTGTCATCTTCTTGTTAGTCTGAGAGCAATCTTGTTAACCTGTTATTTATTTATTTATTATTTATTATTTATTATTAACATATAACATATTATTTGTTTCAGTGGTACAGGTCTGTGATTCATCAGTCTTACACAATTCACAGCACTCACCATAGCACATACCCTCCCCAGTGTCCATCACCCAGCCACCCCATCCCTCCCACCCCCCACTCCAGCAACCCTCAGTTTGTTTCCTGAGATTAAGAGTCTCCTATAGTTTGTCTCCCTCTCTGGTTTCGTCTTGTTTCATTTTTCCCTCCCTTCCCCTATGATCCTCTGTCTTGTTTGTCAAATTCCTCATATCAGTGAGATCATATGATACTTATCTTTCTGTGATTCACTTATTTCATTCAGCATAATACCCTCTAGTTCCATCCACATTGTTGCAAATGGCAAGATTTCGGGGGTTTTTTTGATGGCTGCATAATATTCCATTGCATATATATACCACATCTTCTTTTTCCATTCATCTGTTGATGGACATCTAGGCTCTTTCCACAGTTTGGCTATTGTGGACGTTGCTGCTATAAACATCAGGGTGCACGTACCCTTTCGGATCCCTACATTTGTATCTTTGGGGTAAATACCCAGTAGTGCAATTGCTGGGTCGTAGTTAACCTATTATTTAAACAACCCTTGAAGGGGGATCACTTTTGGAGAATGTGCCAGGGTGAACCGCGGCTCTCCTCTGTTAGCAAGCATCACCCCACCACCCTCAAGCTTGCCGCAGATTCTCTGAAGGGTCCAGAGAAGTCGAAAACCAGCGAGGCCTACCTCCATTAAGACTTATCTCCCTTAAGGGGCACCTGGGTGGCTCAGTCGTTAAGCGTCTGCCTTCGGCTCAGGTCATGATCCCAGCGTCCTGGGATCGAGCCCTGCATCAGGCTCCCTGCTCCGCAGGAAGCCTGCTTCTCTCTCTCCCGCTCCCCCTGCTTGTGTTTCCTCTCTCGCTGTGTCTCTCCCTGTCAAATAAATAAATAAAATCTTAAAAAAAAAAAAAAAAAGACTTATCTCCCTTAAGACAGAGAGACTTCTCACTCTCCCTCTAGATGCCTCACAAGACGGTCTGCTCACAGGTACCCAGCAGTGACCGGCGAAGCAGCCCACATGTCCTGTTGGTGTGATGCAGATATTATTTGCTACTCGGGTTGAGAAAGTAGAACTCGAATGTGCGTTGCAAAAGCTCTGAATACAGAGGAAGGAAACTGTGGTTTGAGAAGGGGAGGAAACTGCAAAAAAGGTCTTTGATCTTTGTATTTCACAAAAAGCAACTGAACCTGCAAAGAACTGTCTTCAGCAATACCAGGTGACCGTTAACAAGAAGCAGTTTAACAATTTTTATCACGCACGTGCACAACGGCCCTTGCTTTGTGACCAGGCAGAGGACAGATAACCAGCGAGAAAATGAGTCGACTTCTGTGGGGCAGAGAGGAGCACACACGAGCTCAGACACCCCGCCAGGGCACTGTCAGAACGGCCTGAAGAAGGGCCAGGACCGCTAGGGCAGCCAAGAACATCTATTAAGTGCCAACTGCTTAAGACAAGGACCAAGGCCATCCCTTGATGTCATGGAAGCTTCCTGGTGCCAAGAGGCAGGCGAAAGGCATACCAGCTGGAAAACCAAAAAGTAAAGGCAGAGGAAGAGGGGTAGAGAGGAGAATACAGATCTCAAACCTAATTAAACAGAAAGGGAGAGGCAGATGTGAGGGGCTGACTCGCCCACGCCGAGCCCCTGGGAAATAATGGGGACCCCACGAGAGTTCACAGGTACAAGACTGCCAGAAAGTCAGCAGGACAAGGGACAATGCTGTCGTCTGCACCAAAGCTATCATTTCCTGACTAAAGGGTGCCTTTGAGCTCGGCCACGTTCACTTAATAATATTATTTTTGTATCGTTCTCTTAGGGCGCATGTTGAGCCCTAAGAAGTTTCCTCCTCTGTACGTTAGGGGTGGGGGCTGGAATCCGCTTCTAAGTTCTGTATCTCCAAGAGACATGGCATCACTGTTTGTCAAGCTGCTGTTTACGACTTGATTTTTCCTTGAAATAGGGCTCTTTAGTAAAAGAAGTCTTGCTTTCAAATTACAGGTGCAAATTCAAAAGGAGAGCAGTCGTTGCTGATAAAAAAAACAGGGCATCTGAAAAACTCTGGCTGGTTTCCAAGACTGCTTCAATGGGAAAAGAATAAAACTCTATTTTCATCATTAAATCAGAGTGAAAATCATTTCCAAATAAGTCTTGAAGGGCATCTACATACAAACACAGACACTTAGCTACATCGTATTCCATCAGTTCCAAAATGCCATTGATTGCAAGATACACAATTTATTATTATTAATATTATTATTATTATTATTATACAATTCTCTCTACAAAGGACCCTGGCAGAAGCTATTCATCTGTGTGTGGGGTTCCTTTCTAACACTGAAAACAAAAGGAACTAGTCAAAGAGTTATAAAAGTTGCACCAAAAAAATAAAATATATTGCGTGCATACCTTTTGACCCAGCAATTCTACTTCTAGAAACTTACCTTATAAATATAACTGCTTGTATACAGTGACATACAAACAAGGATATCTGCTGCAGGATGACGTGGAATATGGAAACCTCTAAGTATTATGAATGTCCAATAATAAGGAAATTCTTTTTTTTTTTTTAAAGGTTTTATTTATTCACTTGAGACACAGAGATACAGAGAGGGAGAGAGAGAGCATGAGCAGGGAGAGAGGCAGAGGGAGAGGGAGAAGCAGGCTCCCCGCTGAGCCAGGAGTCTGATGTGGGACTCGATCCCAGGACCCTGGGATCATGACCTGAGCCGAAGGCAGATGCCCAACCATCTGAGCCACCCAGGCGCCCCAATAAGGAAATTCTTAAACAAATCGTGATACATTCATAAATTTGGAATACAGGTATGTATTTGAATACAGATTTGGAATATGAAATACCATGGAGTAAAAAAAAAAAAAAAGTGAGTCTCAGAAGAGTAACTGTCTTTATTTTATCAACAGTAAAATGCACATTTGTTCACATCTCACCATCTGTGAAACTGGAGTATATTATATAACCAATGGCACCTTAGGGCCCATGAAATACAGTGGTGTGATCCCTCATGTACATACACACATGCATAGGAACTTTCTGGAAAGCTACTTGTAACTCTAAAGTAAGGAGAGGAGAAAGATGTTTTATTTGTTTTATTTTACTTTACCTTATATTCCTTAAGCTTTATTTTACTTTACCTTATATTCCTTAAGCTTTCATTAAACACACATTATTTCCAAATAAAAATGTAACAAACCAAGTGTTAAGTAGTTTCAAGCTTCTAAAAGGTAGTTGCTTGGACAACCATTGATAGGCTGTCCCTTTTGGGAAAACCACCCCCATGAGACTTTTTATTTTAGAAAAAATGAAAAGCAAGGACCGAAGAAAGGGGATCTTCACTAGAAGGGATTCTGAGCACCTAGTAGGGTTTTGCTTCTTCTCTGCTTCCTGATCATTCAGTAAGTCTTTCCAAAAGCTAGAGCCTGGTGTCTGTGCTGGGGGTGGAGAGGGTTGGAAATTCAGAGGGAGTCCTGTCCTCTGGGAAATGGCTCTGCAAAGCCCAGCAAGCGTTCTACTCTGAGGGAGAGAGGGGGGTGGGAGACAGGTTCTGGCCAAGGCCAAGCACACCCAGCAGAGGATGGCAGCCAGAAGGACAGGTTCAGGACCCAGGCACAGGCAGTCTGGGGCCCTGAAGAACCCCCAGAAGGTGAAGACCTTAGGCCAGTGTTTCCCACCTGTGGTCTTCCATCCTCAGCCTCACCAAGGGAGGCTGGTGAAAATGCAGATTCCTCTGGCCTACCCAGATCGAAGGCAGAGTAATTCCTACAAACCATCCAACAGTGGCCTGCGCTCTTATGATTTCAATATCTGTATTCGTGACCCAAGGTGGGCAACCTTTATAATTCGTGAAAAGTAGATCTAAGGCAGCAGAGTTTCACAAATTTCGTTCCCAGTGACTTTTAAAATTAGAAGTGATACTACCATTCAAATAGGAAGGATCTAGATCTTAGGAAACACACATGTTCTCCAACATATTCGGTTAAGAAAAATGGTCTCTTAAAAAATCAGTTCTTTTTTTTTTTTTAAAGATTTTATTTATTTATTTGAGACTGAGAGAGAGCGAGAGAGGGAGAAGGGGCAGCAGGAGAGGAGAAGCAGACTCCCCACTGAGCAGGGAGCCTCATTCAGGCTCAATCCCAGGACCCTGAGATCATGACCTGAGCTGAAAGCAGACGCTTAACCCATTGAGCCACCCAGGCACCCTAAAAAAATCAGTTCCTTTTTAGGAGGAACCCCTAACATGAGTATCAAAAAGATGCTTTAAATACCCTATATTTTCTCAGACCTCCCATTATCTTCTGCAGATCAGCTTATTAAGATTCTGCTCATAGGGTGAGCCTGTAACTGGGAGCTCAGCATCCCAGAACTTACACTTCAAATGGCTCTTCCTCTGTGTTTCAGCTGAAGTCTAAAGATTTAAGTTTACCTCACTCCCTCTAAGTAATGTGGTATTATTTTCTCCATCCATCATGATAGAAGCCATAGCACATTAGCTTACTTGCAAAGGATTTAATTATATGTCCTGCTTCAAAGATAATTTTCCCCTCACCATTCCTCAGGACTTGTCTGTTCTGCTGAGATACAGTTTCAAGCACAGGGTTAGAGTTTAAGAAAATGAATCATTTAAGTTAAATTGTATTAAAGAGAGATGTGTTGATTTGCTTCCTGACGCATCCAAAAGAGAAACCTATGCTGCCAGATTTAAACAGAAGATGACTGAAAGTAATTTCTAAAAAGATACTGTCAGTTTATTGAAAAGAAATTATTCCCTGAAAAAAAAACAAAAACAAAAACAAAACACAAAACCAGAGGTAGTTATGCTACTTTCATCTGATAGAAGTGAGTTCATGTAATCATGGTCCTTGATGTCACAACGTTCCCAACGAGACAAGAATGGTGATGCCTATACATCGGATATGGTATGGATTCTGAAGGCTTTCAGGACTTTGCCATGAGTTGCAGCAGGGAAGGGGTTCAGGTTTCTCTGCGGGTCATGGAGGGCCAAAAGTTTCCAGAAGGTCATCACTACCTTCCGCTGTAGTCAACATTCTACACACACCCCCCAACACACACACACAAGCCCTTCTCTCTTGACAATTCAGTCTGTGTGTAAATAAGACAATAAAGATTTTTCTTACTAATCAAGGTAAGAATAGTAGGGGTCACACCAAAACCTGACAACCACCTATGAGGAGGCAGTCAAGTTAAAGAGAATTTTATTTTTATTTATTTATTTATTTTAAGATTTTTTTATTTATTCGAGAGAGCAAAAGAGAGCACGAGTGGGGGCCGGGAGGGCAGAGGCAGAGGGAGAAGCAGGCTCCCTGATGAGCAGGGAGCCTGTCACGGGGCTCGATCCCAGGACCCTGAGATCATGGCCTTAGCTGAAGGCAGACGCTTAACTGACTGAGCCACCCAGGCGTCCCTAAAGAGAGTTTTAAACGCCAGTCTGGTATATCCCTTGTTTCACACCATCCCGGCTCTGCAAGCTCACAGTGCAACATTGCACTCACTCATTCATTCGTTCCTATAAATATGGCATGCCCACTGGGTACCCTAATGAGGGACCCAGCCCCTGCATACAGAGGCAGTGGGTACGGTGGTTGACGCTGTGAAGCCAGGATGCCTGAGAGCAAATCCTCCTTGTACCAGCGGGTAGCAGCAAGACCTTCGTTAAGGTGAATAGCATCCCGTGACCCAGTGTCCTCATCTTTAAGATGCAGAACACAATAGTTTCTAATGTAAAGGGTTCCTCTGGGGATTAAATGAGTTAACACAAATAAAACCCTTAGAAAAGCACCCAGTGTTTAGTAACTGCTCAATAAATGCTAGCAACGGACAGTTCCCAACTTAGGATGGTTTGACGATTTTTCAACTTTACGATGGTGCTGAAGTGATACGCGGTCAGTACAAACCGTACTTCGAATTTTGAATTTTGATCTTTTCCCAGACTAGCGTTATGTGTACGATACTCTGTCAAGATGCTGGACGGCAGCAGGGAACCCCAGCTCCCAGGCAGCCACATGATCACCAGGGTAAACAACCGATGCACTCACAACCATTCCATTTTTCACTTTCAGAACAGTGATTGATCAATTACACAGGATCTTCAACTCTTAATGATAAAAGAGGCTTTGTGTTAGAGGACATTATCCAACTATGGACTGATTTAAGTATAAGTATTCTAAGCACATTTAAGTTCGGCTAGACTAAACTAGGATGTGCGGTAGCTTAGGTGTATTAGATGTATTTTTGACGTCATGATATTTTCAACTTACAATGGGTTCACCAGGATGTAACCCAGTGAGGTAGATCAAGAATCGTCTGTATTATGACTGTTAGTGGGGAAGGCAGGCCAGGAGTCCCACATTTACAGCACAGGAGTAAGTTCATGATAGAGGTCCCAGGGGAAACTGGAAGAACAGCATCCAATTTATTTGGGGGCACCAGGGATTTATAGGGGAGGGGGGCCCACTTGGAAGCATCTCAAAGCTTGAATCCAGAGGAATTAGCCTAATGAAGGTCAGGCAATCCAAGCAGAAGAAACAATATGTGTAAAGGTTTAGATTCATTTAACCGTAAGAAATAGTTCGTGGCTGAAGCACAGAGTGCCTTTGGAAGAGGGGAAGGAAATGAGGCTGGGAAGTTGGACTAGACCCAGATCATCAGACCTTTATTATGTTAGGTGAAGGAGTTTGAACTTCATCCTGAAAACACTTTTGAGAATTTCAAGCTGGGGAACGACAGAATGGGATTTGTCTTAGAAAAATCCTTGAGCCCTTGGGAGGAAGAGCCAGGGAAGGCAGTCTCTCTAATTATAGAGAAGAAAAAAGTTGACAAAATCTCCACTCAAACTGGTTGAAATGTTGACACTTACCTGTTAAATTTACTTAGGTGAAATATTTCACCCCCTAACAAGGCGGCGGGGGGGGGGGGGGGGGAGTATTGCACAAGGTGCCAGAAACTAATTGTGGCTGTTTTGTATTTACTTCTTACTATTGGATTCACTTAAACAATGTGACCAGTAAGAATGTGCAGAAAGGGTGACCATCTCATGAATGCATGTGCCCCTTTGGGGGGAGGTTCACCCTTTCTCCCCATCAGTTCCTGTTGCTGCCCATGATGACTCGTTTTCCTTAGCACACGCCCTGAGAAACTGCTACTTAAACTCAACTTGTTTTTCCTCTCTGTTTTATTTGTCTGAAGCAAGCATTCAACCTTTCTGATTTCATGCCGTTATCTATTGCTTTGGATTTACTTCACTCACTTGCACCCACAAGATGGCGGAAGAGAAAGTATTGTCTCCAATCTCTGAGGGATCTGGGATTCAAGCCAAGATGCACAGTTACATTTATCCACAAGAGGCGCAGGTACATCTAACTGAGCCCAGCCCAGAGCACACAGTTGTGCTCACACTATACACCTCAGGAGAGAGCAGAGGCAGAAAAAAGGAGCTCAACTGTTTTCTGCATAATAGGCTACCAGCAGCAAAACATTAGCTGGGAACCAATTCGCAGGCTTCTGAACTCCGAGCATTTTCTACCAGACAACACACACTTTAAACAAAACACGACGCTCATTAAAATGAGCATATTCTTCATGACCTCACTAGCATGGGTAATAGAAAACCAAGAAGTTATCGCTAACCGAACCGGAATGTTTATTCTGGCTGCAGAGCTGTTCTCCTAAAGGAATCCACCAGGAAAACAGACCCTGGTTCCCCAATTTCCTAGTTTGTGGTTTCGGCTTGGTAGGACTCTACAGTGCAGGAGTCTTTCTCAGAGAAGAGAAGAGGAGACAAGTGGGGCTTTTCAAGCAGATTTCTAAAACTATATAATAAAACCAAATGAATGAAGACAGAAATTATAGTCTCCAATGACTCAAAGCATAACAATCTACAGTATCAGCTCTCCACCCAGAATTCGAAATCCCAATTAGGAGCTATCTCTCAACACTGATGCAAAATTAGGGCAGGGAGAAGGTCCAGGAATATTTTCACTTTTCTTCTTCTCTCCTCGGCGTATGACAGGAGACTTGCTTGGCTCTGCAATCTTGGGTTCTCATTTTTGTGGGTGAACCCTCTTAGATCATACGCTTGTAAGTGTTAATTAAGAATGAAATTGAACGCACGGATCCAGCTAACCTCAATGAAAAAAATGACAGTCAGATGAGGAACACCCTCCAGGTGAGCTCATAAAATGCCCACTGGGGGCGTCTGGATGGCGCAGTTGCTTAAGCATCGGACTCTTGATTTCAGCTCAGGTTATGATCTCAAGAGTCCTGAAATCGAGCCCCTGAGGAGGCTCCATGCTCAGCAGGGAGTCTGCTTAAGATTCTCTCTCTCCTTCTTCTTCTGCCCCTCCTCCCTCTCTATTAAAAAAAAAAAGATAATGGGAAAAAGTTGTGAAGCAACTGCGGAACATCAGATGCTGTCCCACCTGATACAGGTGAATAATTTGACAGCTCTGCAGAACCATTTCTCAAGAGAAATAAAACTCATTTTTCCCATCCTTCCTGAAGAAAGGTGTATGTTTATTTTTAACTTTTACCCAGTGACTAAGAAGAAATATACTAGAAGCAGAGGAGAAAAAAACAAAAACAAAACTAGTCAGGGTTCTCTAGGAATTACCTTCTCTAATAAAGGGATGTGCATATTTCTGGATTATCTCTGGAATATAAGCCTTGGAGGCTGTCACCCCTGAAAGCATGGGGGTCTCTAGTGCACAAGATGCCAGTAAGTTGCCAGAGAGCTACACCTAAGAACCAAATGACCTGGACATACAGGGGTTTGAAGGTCAAGTTCAATGCACTGGCCAGTCTGACCCCAAAGAGGTCACCAAATTTGACTCTGATTCCAAATATCTAGAAAGTGAATAATCAACCCTTCCTTTCCCTTATTTGCTAAGATGAGGACTGAAACCACTCAAAGTATTTTAGGGTTTGATGGGATCATAGAAATTATGTAATCTAAGTGTTGTCTTCTTTCCAGAGGACAAAGTGGAAAATTCCTAGGAACATCTATCCCTCTCCAGTTCCTGGATTCACATTTTCTTCCACTTTCCCCAATACAAAAGAGTTAGATGTGACACTGGACAGGGCGGGGCACAGCGGTAAAATCCTTGGTATCTTGGCTAATACTTGGAACATATTTTACCCTAAGAAATAGGACTACATTTCTGGTACATTATGAATATGTGCCTTAATACTTCCAGATTAGTTCCAATCCTTTTCCATATAAAAATGATTTGTTAAAAATCTTTAAAAATCACCAATGACAGGGCACCTAGGTGGCTCAGTCGGTTAAACGTCTGCCTTCAGCTCAGGTCATGATCTCAGGGTCCTGGGATCGAGCCCCATGTGGGGCTCCCTGCTCACAGGGAGCCTGCTTCTCCCTCTTCCTCTGCCCCTCCCCACTACTCATGTGTTCTCTCTCTCTCTCTCTCAAATAAATAAAGTCTTAAAAAAAAAAATGAAATGGAATGTTGTCTCTAGGTTTCAGGCATAGAAAAATCCAGCTATCAGAGCTCTTACAAATGACACGGTTTTAGAAGGTCTACTTCTCTAAGATTGAGACTTCCCTTGAACTAAAGCTTACTTTAATTTTATCCTTTCCAAAATGTATCACACTTACTAAAACAGAATATGCCTATGAAAATATAACCTTCTTCCTGATGATGTGATCACCATGATTTTGTCAAGTGCCTGCTAAAGGTACTGGGAAAAGCTAACACAGCTAACACATTAAAAGTGACTTGATATTCTGTGGATTTGGTGTCAGTGGGGGTTAAATCATATCCCAAGAGTGTCTAGGACATTCCCCACTGTAAAATGTAAAACATATGCTGTAAGTGTTATCCGACCGCCACACAGTAACAGCCTTGTGATTGCCTTTTTTGCTTTATCCTTAGGTTTTTTAAAACTCTTTTATTACGCAAAATTTCAGACACATGCAAAAGTAGAAAGAAGAGTATAAGGAGCCCTCATTACCCCTTAGCCACCTTTGACAATAATCAACATATTGCCAATCTTGTTTCACTTCTACCTCTCCCCCCTCCTCCCCCTTGTTGGTTACCTTGTCCTTTTCACAGCTTTATCGGGGTATAATTTACAAGCATACAATAGAAGCACATGGAATTGTAACTGTACGATGCCATAATTTTGGTAAATTTAGAAAGTTGTACAACCATCACCACGAGCCAGTTTTAGAACATTTCTTCATCCCCAAAGTGCCTCCTTGCAGTTAATTTCCATTCTCATCTCAGCTTCAGGCCACCAGTAATATACTTCTTGTCTTCATACATCTGCCTTTTCTGGGCATTGCTTTAATTAAAGGGAACCATACAATACATAGCCTCACGTCTGGTTTCTTCCACTCAGCGTAGTGTTTTTGAGGGTCATCCATGTCGTAGCCGATAAAGCTCTTTCTTCTTTTTTTAGTGCTGAATAGTATTCCCTTGTATAAATACCTAACGTTTTGTTATCCATTCACCAACAGGTGGCTCTTTAGACTGTTTCCAGTCTGGGGATTTTATGTAGAATACGTCTATGAATATTTGCATAGAAGAGTTCGCGTGGACATAGGTTTCATTTCTCTTAGGTAGACGCTTCAGAGTAGAACTTCTGGGGGTTTTAGAGCCTTGTTTACCCAGTAGAATCCCAACGTATCAGAGTTTGGACCTTAAACATTATATGTTCCAACCTTTTTGTTTTTTTTTTTAAGATTTTCTTTATTTGTCAGAGAGAAAGAAAGAGAACGAGTAGGGGAAGGGGCAGAGGGAAAGGGAGAAGCAGGCTCCCTGCTCAGCAGGGAGCCCCATGCGG
Source organism: Phoca vitulina (assembly GCF_004348235.1). Classification (NCBI taxonomy): domain Eukaryota; kingdom Metazoa; phylum Chordata; class Mammalia; order Carnivora; family Phocidae; genus Phoca; species Phoca vitulina. The sequence continues at coordinate 18,866,797 of NW_022589735.1, forward strand.
GACTCCATCCCAGGACCCTGGGATCCTGACCTGAGCCAAAGGCAGATGCTTAACTGACTGAGCCACCCAGGCACCCCTGCTCCAACCTTCTTTTTTAACAAACAAGGAAAAGGAAGTCCAAAAATACTGATTTGTTTACATTCACAGATCGCTGGTGACAGAGACAGGATTCAAACCCAGAACTTCCCATTCTTTCTTTTTTCTTCTTTTTTTCATCAGTTTCATTGTTCATCCCAGAAACAGCCCTCCGGCCCACTGTCCGGACTGGCTGCTTTATTCCAGAGCTGTCCTGGAGGAACTTCCCTGCTTCGTTATCATGAGAATCCTCCTCACTCCTTGCCCACTCTGACACCCCCCTCTCCCACCCTGAGGCCCTTGGCCTCGCCTCTGGAACCCAGGCCATTTCCGGGCCTTCCTGGGACTCTGCGAGCACGGCCTGCTCCCCTCCCCCTCCCACAGATATTCTCTTCTTGACCCCTTTCTCTCTGCAAGCTCATTTGCTGCCACCTCGTCTGCTTTCTCTCTTCAAGTCCTGGGTGGTTCAAGGTTACGGAGGTCTGCAAGTTTTTGACAACAGAGTCTGCATTCCTGAGTTTTTGCTTGTTGGGTTGTTTGATAGAGATTTTCAAGAGAACACTGTCTTGGCTAGCTTGAAACCAGACCTTTCCTGCTTTCATGGGACGAGGGTGCAATCCTGACTTGCTCAATGAAAATACATGGACAATGATCATTTCATTCAAACTGAGTAAGGGGGGGAGGGAGACAAAACCCGGCCCCAAATTCTGAACAAGAGCTTTATTCCCTAAACGTCTTCTATGTGTATGAATGAGCCTGCCCTTCACTAATGAAAGAGGCAAGCAGCCCATCTTTCGCTCTGTGGCTGGTTAATACGTCACTTGCCTCATGGAGGCAAACTAAGAACTCTCTTTGAAGCTGAAAATAAGCCATGGGTTTTTAAAAAGAAAACTATTATTCCAAGTTTCCTATATTTTGGCAAATGCCAAGCATACAAAACTGGTTCGAACCACTTTTTCCAGCTTACATAAATCAAATCCACCACAAACTGCTCGCTCTTTGGAAAAAAGTTTCACTGTAAATTAGGCACCTCAGGCCGGAAGCAGGGGCTGTACCCACATGTAGTAATTGCTTGCTATTATCCAATCAGTGAGCAAATATTTATTGGGCACCCAGTGCGCTAGGCACAGCCGGGGAAACAGAAATCGATAAAGATATGGCCGTTATGGCCCTTGTAATCTACTTATGATAAGACAGAAACACGAAAACCTAACAGTCCCAGGTAGGAAGGGATCAAGGGGCACAGGCGGAGAAGTGTTACAGAATTTTCGAAATTACAGGACTGCCAAGCTGGATGGTACAGAGGGGCCAAAGGAAGGAAGGGAATGGAAAACCTAAAGCTCGCACACAGATTAAAGCTAAAACAGGCCAACGATGAGGTCACTCACCTGCTCAAAAACTTCCCATGACTCATCCCTGATAATCAAAGAAAGTCCAAACTCCCTGGCCTGGCCTTCGAGACCGCACAGTCACTGGTTCCTTTACCTTGCCCGGCTTTGCTCTGGCAAATGCTCCTTGAACACACAGATACCTGTCTCTGCCCGACCTTTTTTGCTCTTGATGCTCCATCCTTCTCAATAGTCTCTCCCACCACCTCAGCTACTGAAAAATCCAGCCGTTTCACAGTCGGACTCCTCCCGGAGGCGCCCCAACACTGACTTTTCATTACTACACAAGATCTCTGCGTCTTGGGACAGCCAGTCCCCACGACGGCCTGCAACGCTTCCCACATCCCCAGCATCCCCACCCAGGATGGATGGATGGTGAGAGCTGTGTAACCAATGAGATATTGTGCAGGTGACGGCGTGTGACGTTCAAGGCTTGACTGTGAAAGACGTGAGAGGCTTCCACTTTGACGTGTGCAAAGCCATTCACCACATCATGAGGACACTGCGTGGAGGTGGAGATGGCTGCATGGTGAGGGACTGAGGCCTCCTGTTCAGAGACAGCAAAGACTTGTAGTCGTGCAAGCGAACCACCTTGGAATTACATCCTTAGGAGAAAACGTGCATGAGCGCACGCACACACACAGAGAAAAAAAAAAAAAACAGAAAGATCTTCAGATGTCTGCAAACAACTTGCTGACTCCTGAGAGAACCCAAGTCAGTATCGCCCAGCTAAGTTGCTCCCGGATTCCAGGCACTTATGTAATAGATGCTTATTGTTGTTTTTAGCTGCTAAGCTTTAGGGCAATTTGTTACGCAGCAATAGATAACTGATAGACCTCTTTGATGGGGTCTCCATCAAATTCCAATTATTTGTATCCTAACCTTTGTCTTAGAACTGGAGGAATGTTTCCCAGAGGGCAGGGACCTCCTTTGTTGTTGTTCAGTTCTCTGCTAGCTTTAGTAAGTCACTCAGTCATCATTAGTTGATTGACTGAATGATAAGAACAGAAAAAGAAAACAAAACCCTTGGTGAAGTTGTGCCTTGGGCTGAATTCAGAGCGGCTTTGGATAGTTCTGTAATTTTTAATTTTCATTTCTTTTCTTTTTTTTAAATATATTTTTTTAACTTTAAGGACCTGGTCATGTGGAGGGAGTAACAATTGTAGTCTGGCCTCTGATCCCAGCCCTGGATTTTAAGAAATCCCGCCAGGAACACAGAGCGACCTCGCCTCACCTCTACCCCAGGACTCGCCTCCCACCCAGATCTCCCTCATTTAACTCAGGGCACGAGCAGCTGTGCAGTGTCCAGGTGATGAACAGGCCAGAGTCAGAGAAGGTAATGAGGGTAGGAGGCCGGCAATAATAAACGCAGCCCCTTTCAGAGGTTTGCTCAAAAACTTTGTCCCAAAAGCCCGAACCTGGCAGAACCCTCCCGTCGCAGGCACCCTGGTCCCACTCCCAGGAACTGAAGCTATTTCATAGACTTCTAATTAAGAAGATTCTGAATCCTCCAACATTTTAAAGAGGATTCCAGCCCAGTGCAGGTCCTCTCATGAATTCAGGAGTAAGTTAGGATCTAACAGAGTCCTTCTGGTAAGGACTGTCCCCTTTGGGACTCATTGTAGCTGGTCTGGGTGGCTAGCAAGACTGAATACCTCTCTTTACGCCTTAAATTAAAACAAAAAATAACCAGGAACAATGTTTTGAGGGTCCTTTTATAGACCAAGCCGTGGGAGCCACACCAAGATGCAGTCACCCCTCTGGGAAACACAAAGAAATCTGATCATCATCTCTGTGCTAAATTATAAGAGATGATATACAATAAGTATAGACAAACAACATAATTATAAAGTATATTATTCCTGATGTGGTAAGCTGACCAGGAAGGCAAATTTACCTTGATCATCATTTGTATTAATGACTATGACTAATGATAGAAATAGCAAAATAATTAAGAACCCCCATCTAGCTACATCATCATGTTAGGAGACAGTTGGTTAACATGGTAAAAAGGAGTCAATGTGGCTTTAAGTCAACAAAGGGAGTACAAATCTAGTCGATTTAGCCTAAGGCCAGAGCAAGATTCGTTCCAACAAGGAATGTAGAGTGCTTGTTAGGATTCTGTGCAGTTAATTTTAAAGGCCCCACTCTCTCTTTGGAGACTATATGCACAGACCTCAAAGAGATTCTGGTACTTAGCCCTAATGACTTCCTTCTGTACAACACACCTCATTGCCTACAGGTACCCGCCAGATGAGTTTCTTCTGAAAAAGGAGGCTAGAGATTGATTCTTCTATGTAAAATTATTCCATTCTATTAGTGCTGGAGCCCTGAAATTCATTAGCAAACAACTTGGGGCTGATAAGGGAAGGCTGCCTAACCATCTGTTCCCAACAGGCCTTTGTAATATAAAAAGGCATTGCTTGGGAAAAACTCTGTCTAATCTCTTAAAGATGTGTATTTACTTAAGAAAATGATTTAAAGCAGCTCATGATCTTAATCTCATTTACTGTGCTGCAAACTTCAATCAAATCGTGTGTTCCTATTTGTGCTCCGGTACATCTCAGCATTATCAGAAGAAGATGGCAGTCTTTTTAAAAAAATACACTACGCTGCCATTCCCCCAGGCTACAGCTGTGTTCTGCAGGCAACAATCAACTGAACTCCAGTGGTTTCATAGAGAACCGGAATCAAATGTCCATGAAGACATGGGAAAATGTGTAGGAAATTATGTAAAGAGAAAATAAGAATATTAGACTGTGTATACCCTATGGTCACCGCTCTGATATGGATTAGAATAGAGATCCATGTTCCGTCTGTCTGTCTCTCTTTTTTTTCCCATGAGAAATCATTGCTGCAGACTGCCTGTAAATTGATTCTAATAAAATGCAATCTTTTAATCTGTGAAAATTTGAATTGAAATAAACGTGTATAATTTAAAAAAAAAAAGAACAGGGCGCCTGGGTGGCTCAGTGGGTTAAGCGACTGCCTTCGGCTCAGGTCATGATCCCAGAGTCCTGGGATCGAGCCCCGCATGGGGCTCCCAGCTCAGCGGGGAGCCTGCTTCTCCCTCTGACCCTCTCCCCTCTCATGCTGTTTCTCTCTCTCTCTCAAATAAATAAATAAATAAAATCTTAAAAAAAAAAAGACAGTCAGAACCTTTAAAAAAAATAAAAATAAAAAAAAAAGAATAGAGATCCATGTAACTGTGGTAATGTTGGAAAGAAACAGGAAGATGAAACAGCAGTTTTCTCCCACACATCTACAACCTTACTACGCAGTTTCTTTCTAAATTTCCTTTACGTCTGCTGGGAGTTGTCTTAATAGTGCGTGTAGTTTGTTTGCTTTCTTAAAATCATCAGGATAAGATCTCACCTCATCAGACAAGAACTTGTGAGCCAGTTACTCTCGTAAAGGGTCGCGACTGCCTGGACCACCCTAGATAAATGTCTGCCTGTCTCTTCCTGAACATTCTTCAGGAACAGCAGCTCTACAGCTTCCAAGTTTAATCCCTGCAAGGGGAAAGGAACTCTGTCTAACCTGCTAAAAATAGTGCATTTCAAGGAAGTGTCCCTTTTTTTTTTTTTTTTAGCTTCAAACTAAAATAATCCTTTAAGTGAAAGTAAAATAATACTTGGGCAAATCATAAAAATGAAGTCACTCATTAACACATACTTACTGAGAATGTGGGAACAAAGATGAGGTCTAGAGGTGAACAAGACTTAGTCACTGCGCTCAGGAAGGCTATCTAGCAACGCTCAGACGCTGTAAACTAAGGAAGATGTCACCGGTGATATAATCATTATAGAGACCAGAATGAGCTACTCTGAAGAGAAAGAGAATACAACTGGCCTTTCCCCCCCGCCCCGGTAAAGAGAACCAGGAAAGGTGGCGTGGAGGCCACATCTGAAATGGATCCCGAAGGATAGTCTAATTCTGTCCAGGAAGGAGAAGTGTTGGACCTTGAAGACTAGGGAGATACAGTCAGCAAAGACAACAGCAGGGAGGAATGGGGTGTGTTCTGGGACACTGCAGTTTAGGAATGGGGACCAACGGAAATATGCAGAGGAGAAATGGGGGTCAGACTGGGCCTTGAACGTGGAGGGAAGGGTGGGGCAAGCGAGCAAATATTGTTCTTTGGGGCCTGGGCAAGGAGCCTTCCATTTGGTGCTGTATTTACTTCTGACAATGAGTTTTTTACAAGGAGATTTTTTTTTTTTAAAGATTTTATGTATTTATCTGAGAGAGTGCGAGAGAGCACGAGCAGGGGGAGGGGCAGAGGGAGAGAGAGAGAAGCAGGGTCCCCGCTGATCAGGGAACCAGATGTGGGGCACTATGTGGGGCTCCGTCCCAGGACCCCGGGATCATGACCTGAGCCGAAGGCAGACGCTTAACCAACTGAGCCACCCAGGCGCCCACAAGTAGGAAGCTTCTAAGCTGAGGTTCCAAGAAGTCAGACATTGTCTCTGAAGAGCATGTCATTCTCCTACATCCCCCAGCAGCACTGTGCCTGGTCCTTGACAAACACTCCCCCAATATGCACTGAAGACAAACAGACCATACGCCCATGATCAGCTGCTCCATCCTACTGCTCTCCTGGACTGGTTTTTGTTGGACATTGGGAGCCACCGACAATTCTGCGTTAGAGGGATAATGCAATCACTGGGGAGCTGTGTGTTGAGAGGAGCAGACTAAAGGCTAGGGAGGTGGCGGTGGGGGGGGGGCTGTTCCCAATGTTTAGAGCCTCAAGTGTTAATGGACATCTTGCTTTTCCTCAGCAGGCTCTGTTGAGACAGATTTTTCTAAAGAAGTATTAGAATGCCATAAAAACCCAACTGAAATCTAAATTCTCTCCTCTACCAAATGTACTTCTACTGTGAAATGTAAGCACTGTGGAAACGTACCAGATGAAAAGTTCAACTCCTTCCCAATCTTCCAACCCACAGCTCCACTCTTCATAGCATATTGTTCATTACTGTAAAAAAAGAAATGCTTGTGCACTCATAAGCATATAATATGCTTTTTAAAAACATAATGAGATCATTATTTTGCTTTTTTATTTAATCTCTCTTGGAGATCTCTTCCTATCAGTGCACAGAGACCAGCCTTGTTGTAAAAGCGCATAATGTTTCAGCTCAAGGAAGTACCGTAATACATTTTAGCAGCTGATGCATACTTAAGTTGTTGAGAGATTTTCTTCCCCCCTTTTTAAAATCAACACTGTAATGAACTCTTTTTGTCCCAGAATGAATTCACTCGTGGTTAGCTGTATCAGCGTCTTGGATGGACACAGATGGGCTCTCTCGTGTAAGACATAATTCAGCCCATTTCCTCATATGTTAATGCAGTTAACAGTTGCTTATCTTAGCAATGAAGGGGAACATAAAGATAATCCAAAAATAAATTCACTCGCAAGAGTATCTCAGAGTATCTCAGGATGTTCTGCCGCCCTGGAGCCTCCTGGAAAGACTCAGGGCCAGAGTTCTGCCTTCTGAGCCTGAGCCCCCTCGTGCAGAATTCTTCATTCCATACTGGGGCAGGACAGATTTCCTTCCAGAGGGTCCCAGGGCTCTCCCCTTCTTGCTCTACCAGGGGCTTCAGGCTCCTTGGTTGACAGGCTTCAAATGCCAATGAAAAGTGCAGGTGATAACAACCAGAATCATAGAATTGCAGAGCTGGGGGCGGGGGGGCGGGGGGGGGGGAGGTTCGAGATTATAGAGTGGACACCTTATATTTCTTAGATGTGGCAATCTTGACCCAGAGGTTTGAATATCCCAGTGAGATGACACAGCCAGTCACCCCACAGCCCACCTTCCACGCTCCCGTCCAGAGCTTTTTCCAGTATACAGTAAATCTGCATGCTCTTCTTAATTACTTCAAAAAGACCATGGAAGCAAAATTTGTCTATACTATTCCCTTGGGTAGAAAGAATAATGCTTAAAAAAAAAAAAAAAAAAGAGGGGAGGAGAGTAGGGGAAGGGCAAAAGAGGTGAACGGCACTAGGAGGTACAAAAACTTGCAGTTATAAAAGTAAATAAGCCACGAGGATGAACAGTACAGCAGACGGAATATAGTCAATAAAATTGTAATAATTTTGTATGGTGACAGATGGTGACTCCACTTATCATGGTGAGCATTCTGTAATGTATATATTTGTCAAATCATTATGTTGTAGACCTAAAACTAACATAATATAATACGCCAACTATACTTCAATTAAAAATTCAAAAAAAAAAAAATACAGGTCTACGAAATAAGGTTTGCTGCTCGTGCACGGTACAGCCTCAGAAGCACCATTTAAATTATAATCTTTGCGGATGGTGTCCCCTGCATTGTGCAGTGCACAACCTAAGTGGCCATACATGGTCATCCTGAGGGGGAGAAAAAAAAAAAAAAGAACATTCTGAGACCATATACCTACAGAGAGATGGCACACATAGTAAGAAATCCAACAACCTCATTTTTAAATCATTTTAACTTCCTTCTCCACCGAATTCACTACTAGAATGTCTAGCAAGTTTCAGAATTTACACATTTGGGTTTCACCTCGGTCTCCTGTCCCCTGTTGAGGTGTTAACAAGCAAGTGCCGGTAAGACTGCTGACTTGTAACACTTGAGACAGCCAGTTCTCCACAACGGATTTTCAAACCTGGGGCGACATAAGGCTGAGAGACTCTAGAGCCATATTTGCTTTACTCCCCTCCCGTTGATGCTAGAGAGTCTAAATCAGGGATCTCGAACAGCTCCGAGAACAGTCTGTTCAAGATCTAAATGTCATAGAGTAGCCGACTCCACCTTCCAATCCTTGGAGCCCAGCTCTGTCACTTACTGCAAGCACCTGCAAACCGGAGAGGTAAAAATCTGCGTTTTTGCAAAAGGAAGTACATGATGTGGTTAAGAACCAATAGATTTAAATATCAGCTTTTGCTTCTGACTTGGGTAACGACTTTGACTCTTGCGGTCTCAGTTTCCTCGTTTTTAAAATGGGTATGATAATGAAGGAACCTGGGACTTGGCAAGGTACCTAAAAGCTTAGCATAATGCCCGCCATACAGTAAGAGCTCAGTAAATCCGGAGCCCCTACCACCCTGGCTGGTTCACACCAGAGGCAACCAGAGGCAAAAGGCAAAAATACAGGCACCTAGGAGCAGGAAAAGAAGAAGTCTTCAGTATGGTTTCTGCTGAATTAATAAAAGCAGACTGGAAAATGCTTCCATTTTCACTCAAGTCCATAGTCATCCATGGAAACTCCTAGGAGCAAGGAGTCATTCCTAGGACTGTTTTGATCGACACTTGAAATGCTAGATCTGGGGAAAACCTCACAAGGGCAGGTCAGCCTCGGGAGTGCAGAGCCCGAGTGCAGTTCCTCTCCTCAGGGCCACTGACCAAGAACAGAAAAGTGGGGCAACCAGAGTAATTTCTCATGTCATGGGCAGTTTTTCCATATCACTGACTCATGGGTGCCAATGAGATTTCTCTGATGTGCTCCGGGCAACGGGATTCCAGTCTTTCTGCATACCTGAGATCACCTCACTGTTCACATCCATTGGAGAAGAGCCACTATTCCATTACTTCTGGAATCTTCTTCTTTTTTTTTCCTAAGATTTTATTTATTTATTTGAGAGAGAGACACACACACAGCATGCACACAAGTTGGGGGAGCCCCAGAGGAGGGAGAGGGGGAGAGGGAGAAGCAGGCTCCCCGCTGAGCAGGGGCTTGATCCCAGGACCCAGGGATCATGACCTGAGCTGAAGGCAGACGCTTAACCGACTGAGCCACCCAGGAGCCCCTTTCTGGAATCTTCTTATCATTGCTTTTGTAGGGTGAATACTTGTAAAAGCTATGTATTATAACCTTTTTTTTTCTGTTAATTTCGTGGCACTGAGTTGATCAAGAGGAAGGGGAAAAAAAAATCCTGCAAGGCCCACAGGCCAGGGCCTAATGAAAAGAGCCAGGGTAAGGATGTTGCTGAACCAGTTGAGGCCAGGCATAAAAGTGGACAGCCCATGGGTCATGCCCAGTGGCAAATGCTCTGAGAAGTATGAGAGAGCAGAAGTCAGAGGTTGCAAACGCCAAGGAGGCAGGCAAATGAATGAAATGTGTGACTGCCCAGGCTAATTCAGCAGCGAGGCTTTGGACAAACTGGCATGCATGCCCCACTCACTGGCATTTAATTTTTACAAGCGAAACACAGGGCGCGTGTTGAACCAGATGCATCGGGCATCACATGTGGGCCGAGGGCATCCATTTCGCGGTCCTGCCGTGGGTTCTGGCAGCCAAGAAGTGAAGAGCAGAAAGGTCAGCCAAGAAAGGAAAGGACAGGTGGCAGCTCCAGGCCCGTGAGAGGCTAGGGTCTGGGCCCATATGCCAGGGGCCGGGGCCTTAAAACCCACAAGAGGTCAAGGTACGGTCAAGGGGAGTGCAAGCAGGCATGGGGCCACAGTGGCATTCGGGGTGGGGCCAGACCCTCTGTGAGCCAGGGGTTCCCAGGGCGCTGGGAACGTGAGAACTTGGCCTGAAAGCCCGACCCCAGGACAAGCCGGGGCCCCATGGGCGGGGCAGCCGCACACCTGCTGCTGGGGGCGGAGCCTGCCTCAGTGCGCGCGGCCGGGTCTGGGCCAAGCCGCGCCTGATTGGAGGAACAGAGCTGAAGGGGCGGGGCAGTTCCTGACAGGCTAAAAAGGAAAAAACCCACATCCTTCCCCAACGTTTATTTCATAAACAAGTATATATTTAGCGCTAACTCTGTGCACTTTACAAGGTACAGCTGAGGTTACAAAGATAAGAAGCTATACTTACTCAGAGTAAGTGGCTTATTTTGGGTTAACAGGAGAGAGCAATTATTTGGCACCAGGGCTGGCCAAGTCATTGACCTGGATTTGGTAACATTTTAGCTCACTAATCATTGTATTGGAAGAGTAGGTAGATAGTCAATGGAAGGGAATAGGAACAGGCATACAGCTGAGGCTCCCAGAAGTGCTAAAAGAGTAGGTCATATAGAAGGAAAGAAAATTAAATTATCATCATCAGAATTTTGACAATACTTGATCAGAAGAAAATGGGCTTACGTATTTAAGGTTCTCAAGAAAAGAAAATGTGGGCCAAGGACATTACTATAAACGTCACAAAGTGCTATCAAGAAATTAGGGGATGGGGAACCTGGCTGGCTCAGTCGCTGGAGCGTGCAACTCAGTCTTGGAGTTATGAGTTCGAGCCCCACATTGGGTGTAGAGATTATTTAAAAATAAAATCCTTAAAAAAGAAAGAAATTAGGGAAACAAAAAAAATAAGGGAATTACCTAAGGAATCTATCAGAGAAAGAGCTACAATCAAAATGTCTAGAGACACTGATATGAGGACTGATAATAAGCAAGACATACATAGTTACCTGCAGGAATAAGACTAAATGAGCATTAAAAGGGAGATATTTTACTATATAATGGCTATAGGATCTGACAGTGGAGATATAGTACAGCCTTAAAAAAATACTGGAGAAGAATGAGTAGGGTGTATGCCAAAGACATTATTTTTACTGTTTCAGTAATCAAAACTGATTATGTGGAGACGGCTTATGTATAATGCAAGAAAATCAAATGGGTAATTATGACATTCTATCTCCCCTGTGACTAAAAAACCAGGATTCAAAGTCTGTAAGAAAGAAAATACAAATGTAATAAAGAAGAGGTTAAACAAAAACCCTTAAGCTTAAACTTGCCTTGGAAATATCATTATGAACTCACAGTACATTTTATTTTTATATGTGTATATATATGCTTGTATGTAGATATATATATGTCTATATATGTGTTTTCCCAGTTCTGACCAGTAAAAAGACCTAAAAACAATGACCACTCCAGTGAATAAGCATCCCTAGTGCCCGGATTATGGTCCTGAAATATCATTTCTCATTAAACAAACAAACAAACAAACAGGGATTCTTGAAGAAATGGCTGATTCCAGGTCTAGACAGGAAATGTACAAGACAAGCCTGGATAACCTGAACACACCAAATAGCATGGAAGCTATCAAAGATTACCAAGATCATGTCAGAAAAACTAAGGATCCAACTGGAAGAAGATCCCACTGGTGAAAGGTGGGACTAATCTGAGTCCTGGTAAAAGTTAAAATTTCAGTGGATTGCAACCCATCAAATATATTTAATTCCACAATTATAACAATAATAAAAAAAAATAACCCACCAAACTGGTCACCTTTTGAAAATGACAGGAAACCAATTCTTGAAAAGTGGGTAAATCAAAGGAAAGAACCAAACATTCACTCTGGTTTTTCTATGTGAACTGTACCACTGGGTAACCGAATAATAGTTTGAAGGGGAGTCTATCCTTATAAGATGATTGCAGCTAAGAAATGAAATCAAAATGGTGCAATTAGAATATACCAGTCTGCAATCCCCAATGAACTAAAAGATCCAGACAGCGAGGATCAACAGCTGCAAACAGCAAAAAAGAGTGGGAGAAGAAGACGTCTTATGCCTCCCGTGAAAGAATCCAACAGCACCTGTCACCTTGCCCAAAGGGATCAAACCCAAGTCTGATCAAGCCTCTGGATCCAGATGCAGGAAACACACAGCAAAGGCGCAAACTGAACTTCACCATGAGTGCACATCTTGTTATCAACACCGTGGGAAACTCTACAGATCAAACAGCCCAGGTCCTTCAACAAAAAAACAAAAAAAATTATTTTTTTAAATGGTGGAGGATGTTAAGGGAATCTGTAGATTCAAAGAGATCTAAAAGACACATCAAGTTTTTTAAAAAAATGAGCAAGACTCAGCTATCATGACTATCATGGGTCAGACTGCTCACTTGGGTGATAAAGACATAAAGAGATGCAAGGAAGTGATTACTATAAAAGTCAGGATGGCATTTGCTTTTGGAGGGACAAAGGAGAATATGACCTGGGCTGGGTATGTGAAGGCACTTGTGGAGTGGCTGGCCAAATGGTATTTCTTGCCTGGAGGGATGGTTATATCAGTGTTTGTCTTACAGTAAGTCAGTAAGTGTGTATTTGCTTTGTGTGGGTTTTGGTATTTATGTTTCATTTTATAATAAAGAGGTTAAAAAAAAAGGCATTGAGAAAATCTAGGCATGTCAACAGAGAAAGAGCCAGCTGCTGGAGGGGATCACAAGGTGTAGAGGGGAAAGTGTCCCAGCAGCAGATCAACTGGGAGCAGGTGTCTGATGAAGGCCTTCTGTTTCAATGAACTTCTCGTGTTTAAGGTAAATGACTGCATCTATAATGTTTTAAAATTTGCCTTATAACACTTCCAATAATCTCCTAAAGCTTATAGCAAATGATGTGCTCCAAAATATTCCAAAGGCAATCTCAATGCAAAACGTTCTCCTGGGTGCCTACTGGAATGGCCAAAAGCTGCTGGATATTGGGTTCTTACACATGTGAGAGTCTTCACTTGACTCAAAGTCGTAGCTTCGAGTTCCCAGAATTAGACAAGGAAGGTACACCCTTTACTCTCTCCCTGACTCGGCTCCCCATGCAAGCTATTAGCAACAGGGGATTAAGAGAGCAAATAAACAGAACCTTTCCCCCCAAACTTTAGCAATCCTCAAGTCTAACCGACCTGTCACACCCCAGTGCTGTTACAGCTTTAGCAACGTGAGGTCAGGAACTAAGTGAAGAAATACAGGCTCCCAGGGTCGGCCCTGGTTCTGAGCTGTGGGGATGGGACATTGGAGCAGTGGGTCTCTTGCGTTGCTGGCCATCAAAACCACCGGACGAGACACACACAGAGCCCTGCATCTACTGTGGCCGACCCCCAACCGCCCAGGTATTCCCCGGGGGGCAGGCTCTGCAATACAAGAACCTGTCCCCGCTCTTAGAAAACGTGCCTCACACCAAGACTCTATAAACCGGAGGGCACATTTGCCACCACTCAGACAGGCACTCGGCGGCACGAGCCAATGACAAAAGATGAATTTCTCTGGGTTACGAAATCTGTCCACCTTTTTCCCTTTACAAAATAGGACATCAGAGTTATCCTCGCAACTTGAGAAGCTCAGTTCCATGGGTTTTGGACGTCCACGCTCCTAACTTTGAAAGGTGAATTATATCTGAAATAATCCTAGGACTTTTGTCCATGAAGTAGACAGTGGCTGGCTGGAGAGAGAACAGCTTTTGAGAGTCCACAGGAAATGAGGGAGTTTGTAGCAGGTTTATTGAGGGGTAATATGCTGTAGCAGCTCAGAGCTCATAAGGGGGGCGGGAGAATTTCCACGGTACCAATCCCAGGGCGGCCAAGCACCTGTGGGCTTACTTAACTTCCCCAAACCTCAACTCCTCATCTGTAAACACAGGTTAACACTCACACCCTTCTCATACATCCGTTTTGAAGATGAAATTAGACAATGTGTATAAAGCACTCAGCACAGCGCCTGATCCGCTCTAAGTACTCCATAAAGGCGTGTCATTATTGCTATTGTGGTCGTGAACGTTTCCAGAAACACGAAGCACTCTCTATTTGATGGACATCTTCCAGGTTTGAATGTAGGATGCTGTCTCCAAAGTTAGTTGTGCTATTTTTCTAAATCCATGACCCTTCACATTAAAAAGTCACTACTAGGAGTAATTAAGTATATGCGGTGTTCAACACCTCCTAATCTTCTGTTTTTCTCCCAACTACTCATCATGGGTGGTTAGTTTTAATTCCAATGAAACCTGGTTTTATCATTCTCATTAATAATGATGGCCTTAACTACACAGCTTCTAGAGCGTGGGAGTCTGGGGCCAGTGCAGATGCTGTGTGCCCGCTCGGCATGCCCTCTGCCTTCTTCCTATTGGCACAGCCAACCTCCCACAGTAGAGTTTTCCTTTAACGACGGCTACTCACTTTCATAGGTTTCCTTGTAACCATGACTCAGTTCTGCTCCGTGAGGCCTGAGGAGACTTCAGGAAAGATTCTACCCCTGGATAGAAAGACATGGACACTGCAGGGGAACAGATTCATCATCGCCCTCTCTGTGCCCCACCTCTCCCCTCCATATACACACACACTTTGTGCCTTTGGATGGAGTTGGGGGCAGTGTGCAATACCTGGTGCTGAGGACGCCCTTTTCTGCCCATGAGGCAGCAAGTCTGCCAAAGAAAAGGTAACATGCTAACGATGGGAGAGCGGAAGGACGGAAAGAACCTGGTCCCTGGTGATATTGTCTGAGCCACTGGTTCAACATTGGATTGGACCAACCACAGACTGCCCTTCACAAAAGATAATTTAATGACTTTACTGTTCAAACCTGTTAGCTGGGCATTCTCTTACATGCTACCTAAAGCATCCTGATTGTTACGGCCTACATTGCGTCCCCCTCACAAATTCAAATGTTGAAGTCTGAACCCCAGTACCTCAAAACAGGACTGTATTTGGAGATAGGATCTTTAAAGACATGATTCAACTAAAATGAGGCCGTTAGGGAAAGCCCTAAGACAATATGACCGGTGTCCTTACAAGAAGGAAATTGGACACACAGACATGAAGGGCACACACACAGAAGAAGTTGAGAACATTTGTTGCCAGCAGATCTGAGCTACAAGAAATAATAAAGGAAGCTCCTCAGGCTGAGAGACAAGAAAACACCCTAATGGAAACGGGTCTATGCTAAAGAATCAAGAGCCCCAGATACTGTGAATAAGTAGGTAAGTAGAAAAAAAGCTTTTTTCTCATGTTTTAATTTTTTCAAAAGATAGTTGCTTAAAGTGAAAAATAATAACTGTGATTTCTGAACACTCTACATAGATGTAAAATGTATAATGCTAACGTAAAGACTATCATTTGTAATACCCTTTACAAAGGTCATTGTTACAGAGAGACTTCTGTCCCCCACCAAATTCATATTTAGAAGCCCCAAGCCCCATTGTGACCGTCTTCGGAGATATGCCCTTTAAAGAGATAATTATGGTGAAATGAGGTCACAAGGGTGGGGTCCTAATCTGACAGGACTGGTGTCCTTACATAAAGAGAGAGAGAAACATCAGGGATGCCTCGCAGAGAAAAGGCCAAGGGAGGATATAATAGAAGGTAGCCATTTGCAAGCCACAGAGAGAGGCCTTGGGAGACACCAAACTTGCTGACACCTTGATCTTGGCCTTCCAGCCTCCAGAACTGGGAGAAATACAGATCTGCTGTTAAAGCCATCCAGTCTGATATTTTGTTACAGTAGCCTGCGCAAACCGATACGGTGATATAGCATACTATTTATCATCAGGAATATAAAAACCCTAAGGGCAACCATAAAAGGGAACAGAACTTACAAAAGAAGGATGGAAGGTGAATTTGGAGTAGGTGTGCCTGGAAGGAGCCCAGAGTCCAGGGGTAGGAAGCCCAACTTCTTACAACCATCTCTTCTCCCAAACTGCGAGGCTCGAAGGCCATCCCCCTGGTGTGCTGCAGGACGGCTGCCTAGAGAGGGGGGCTCAAGCATGACTCAGAGTCATCCCTTTTCACCCTTGTTGACCCCTGGTCAAATATTTAAACCTCCAGGGAAAGACAGAAGCTCTACTAAAATGACTATTATGTATCATCAGAAGCAGACCTTTAATATACTCCATGGCTCTTACTAGAATGATAAATTGAGAAGTGATCAGAATTCAGAAACGGGGAAGAAAGTCTCAAGTACTGGCCCAGCTCAAAATGCAAAAAAAGAAAAAGAATTTAAAAAAAGAAGAAGGGGGAGGAGGAGGAGGAAGTGGAGGAAGTTACGGAAAGGTGGCTTCAAAGAAAGAAACTGTGTTCTCCATCTTGCCATTACCCACCATTTTGAAATGAGAGGGACACCCCAAGAACAGGACAGCCCTGGAGGTGCCGGGACCTCAGGACAGGGAGGGGACCTAGGGTAGGCTTCACCGGCCACTCGGTGACCGAGTCCTGAGCCTGGAGCTCCCCCCATCATCCGCCACTCTTGAAAAAGGGGCGCCCATCCCATGAGTGATCTACAAGGAGATGGCCTCCAGTCGGCCGGCACCAGCTGATGACGTCAGCAGAGCCAGTGACCGGTAATCCAGATTTTTAACTAACGAACCCTGAGCAGATTCCCCAGGGTCCCTGCTTCATGGCTCTCAATTCCTGGATCTATTCGTGGGACACCACTGTTGGTTTTGGTTGTTATTTTTTCGTCTCTGACCTCATCGTTGGTCAACATTTCTCTACCCGGTGAGGACCTACGAGAAAAACCACTTTGTTGTTTCTTAGGATGGGTACCCAGGTGTTCATTTTGTGCGAGTTCATTTTAATCTTCTTTAAACTTTTAAAACCGCTCTATACTTTCAAGAGATTTGCTCTTTCCACTGCCAAAACCACCCTCGGCCCCCCCAAAAACAAACAAAAAACAACCCTACAGATCATCTGCTGCCTGAATAGTCTTCTTGATAGAACAAGACATTAAAACTGGTCTTCCAGGCTAGGGGTTTAGAATTTGCTGTGCTTCAGTCAAGGGGGTGGGGTCAGAAATACAGAGTCCCAGGCCCAGCTCTTGTAGGCGGAGCCCAGGAATCTGCCCCGTTGGTGTCAAGGGCCCCAGGGGATCCTGCTGTGCAGTCAGGTGGGGAGCTCTGGCCCCTGATGGGCCCTGCACTACAGCGGCATGCTGGAAAAGTTCAAAGCTTCATTTGGTCTCTCATCTTTGTGGCTGCCCAGGTACTCACACGTTCAAACCATCCCACTTGGGGCACACAGGCCAGGGACCCCCAGAGCCCCTGCTTCCTCAGAAGGCGGTGTCTGACCCTGGCAAGTCAGAGCAGGCTGAGCATTCCGGGACAGAGAAGCAAAGGAGCTCACAGAGGGGAGGTCTGAGCCCCCTCACCTGTCCCAGGTACCTCTGTGACTTCCTGGGAGCCTGTCCCTTCACCCAGGCACAAGGGGATTCCACCACTAAATTAGGACTGCTCTGCCCTTGGGCAGTGATAACATGGAATCAAACACCAGCCTTTCCCAGAAAACTACCTCATCTTTGTAAAGAGAGAAGAGGGGGCGCCTGGGTGGCTCAGTCAGTTAAGCGTCTGCCTTCGGCTCAGGTCGTGATCCCAGGGTCCTGGGATTGAGTCCCGCATGGGGCTCCCTGCTCAGCAGGGAGCCTGCTTCTCCCTCTCTCTCTCCCTCTGTGCTCTCTCTCTCTCAAATAAATAAATAAAATCTTTAAAAAAAGAGAGAGAGAGAAGAAAGAAACACAAAGGAGTTATTTCCTGATCACTGAGTGGTGGAACCGAGTCCGAGACTTATTCCTTAAAGGTTTGGATTGTCAAAGATTGTTCTGAACTCTGCAATCTGTTGCCAACATGGCATCTGCCAATTTTCTCAGAAGACTGGCATCTCTGCAGAATTCTTTTGTCACTTCTGAGTGTGTGTGTGTGAGAGAGAGAGCCTGAACACAGTCAGCTCAAGGGCTTGAGGGAGGATGAAGACAGTTAGGTCTTCACAAACACACATCACAACCTCTGCCTCCTTCATTTTGGTATTTTGGTTACAGTCATATTGTAAGAAACTTTTTTTTTTTTTTAATGGTCAGGAGTGGAGAAGGTTGGCTCATTTCAAATATACATGAGGGTACTGCATGCCCTGCACAGAGAGAGAGAAGTGTGCCCAGCAGACCCTGACCCAGAGGACAACTGTGAAGATGCATGCCTGCTCTCTGGAAATCTCACAACTTCCCCCAAGGACGTGCCAGCCCGGGTCCCTTTGGGACACCGAGGACAGCTGAGACATACCTGCCTGTCTGTCTTGGATAATTGGGTTTCATCCAAGACCTGTTTTAAACAAGGGCCTCCAGAGGTGAAAGGCCAACTGACTGCTCACATCTTAACTGTAACAGGTTTTTTTTAAAAGCTTCCCTCTTGGGGCGCCTGGGTGGCTCAGTCGGTTGAGGGTCCAACTCTTGATTTCGGCTCAGGTCATGATCTCAGGGTCATGAGATCGAGCCCCTGGGTTGGGCTCCAAGCTGGGCGTGGAGCCTGCCTAAGATTCTCTCCCTCCCTCTCCCTCTGCCCAGTCCCTTGCCCCTGCGTTCTCTCTCTCTCAAAAGAAGGAAGGAAGGAAGGAAGGAAGGAAGGAAGGAAGGAAGGAAGGAA
>NW_022589735.1:18885358-18937669 GCF_004348235.1 Phoca vitulina
AGGAAGGAAGGAAGGAAGGAAGGAAGGAAGGAAGGAAGGAAGGAAGGGAGAGAAAAGCATCCGTCATGCCCAGGGAGGCTCCCAGGATGCTGTGGTTCTTCTCATGCTCAGATACATAAAGCCCAAATGCCCTGCTCTGGCTCATTTCTCTTCAGCAGCAGAAGCAAGATTTCCCTCCATAATCACATGACCCTGCAGCTGGGAATCATTGAAATTGGGCTATATTCACCCCATTCTCTGGGCTCCTCTGGCATCATTACAGGGAAAAAAAGAAAGTTCATGCTAAAAACACATGTGGTACAAGTTATCACTCTTCCTCTCCCCTCCACTCTGACCCAGTACAAACACCATCCTCTTGAAATGAGCCCAACTTGGCCGATCCAGGAAAGCCCACCCTTTGCTGGGTGCCTCCTGGTCCCTGGAGAGGGACCTTCTGCTTTAATTCACATCACAAAACCCATGATGTAAATACTATCCCCAGTTTTGAGCTGGAGAAAGAGGCTCAGAGAGCTTGTATCCAAAGTCACACAGCCAACCAAGTGCGGCTGAGACCTGAACAGCTGAATCCTGCAGAGTCATGTGAACCAACCACATCGTGACTAAACGAGAAGTCATCCTTATTCCCAATATTTATGGAAACTACAAGTGGAATTTTGGATTTAATTCCATTCTCTGTTATTAAAGAAACAAACCTCGATTTGTTTATAAGTCAGCTTGGGGTGCTTAAGCAGAGGCCCATTCCTGTGTTCTCTCATCCATTTTTTTTTTTTTTCCTTTTTGGTGGGACAGATCACTGTATGCCTGGCTCCCCAGTCACCTCAAGAGGAACATCCCCATGTTGGTCTATCACCTCTCTCGTTCTAGATATAAAAGCACACCCTCAACAAACTTGTAGATGCCCATCCAGCTTTGCAGCTGGTTCTGAACCTCCACTACCTTGGTCCTGAACCATAAATACTTGCCTCTAGAGAAAAAGCAACAGCTCTCAAAAAGGACAGGTGGGCATTACTCGATTACTGAAGAGCCTGTGACGTACTGAAACAAGTTTCTCAGGTAACTTCTCTGCTCGACCGGAAAGGCCAAGGAAACAAAGTCCTAGGAATCACGCTAATTACAATTACACCCCTGGCTATCTGAAACAGACATCAGAAGAGATGTGCTTATTTCAGTTTCTTATCATTTTGAGATAAAAGTATTTTGAAAATGGTTCTTCTATCCTAAGGAAGTGCCTTTACTTCCCTTTGTGAAACAGAAGAATTCTAAACCCACTTTTGCCACCATGGACTTCCTTGCGGGGGGCCGTTCTTACCAACATTTTCCGGCAAGTTGCCAGCCCTCCTGTGAACACGAGAGGGTTGTTCAGTGCCGTGCACACACGAGGAGCTCTATCAATGCCTGCTGTGTGAATGAGCGGTGCTCCCCGCCTGCAAGCTGGGCGAGGGATACACCCCCAGATTTGTATAGACGTTCTGCTCTTAGACTCGTAGGCCAGATGGTTTTGCCCGTGCCTAGATGCCTCTTGTTTCCAGAATTATCTATCCTCCACTTGTAGCTCATTTCCTCCTCTTACTCTGAAATGTCGCATGCAATCTAATGTCCACTGGATACTATTTGACCTCATTTACGTTTTAAAACGAGGTTCGCTGAATTTTTTTTTTTTTTTTTTACCCTCAAAGAATCAACCATTTTCAGCTGTTGGTAAGCACCACTTGCAGACAAAAGTCTAGAAACTGCAGTCAACTCAGACTCCAGGGCCAGAGTCATCAAAATCAGGGACAGGAGAGAGGAAAGTAAACCGTTACCCACAGGGAAACATAAAGGTTGGGTGTTAAAAGCTCCTTTTTAGTGTTTGTTGAGTTCTTACTGTGTGCATTTGGTATTAAATGCAGGATGTGGGCAGTGTGAGGAGGGGCGATGTGATAAAAGTTAATCCAGCCCCACACACAGTGTCTTCCGTCAACTTCTGTCTCAGCGCTGAGATGACTTACAATGCCAATAGGGGATCAAGGGTCCACTTTTTTTTTTTTTTTAAACCCAGGTTGGCCCCTGCGCACGGCCCCAGGGCCCAAGTCAGTGGTCCTGGGACTGGCGTTGCACTAAGGCTGCCTTTCATCTCTGTGAGAAAACAGGTGGCCCTCACTTGTTATCACTGATCCTCCCCTG
The DNA here is from genome assembly GCF_004348235.1 of Phoca vitulina. Classification (NCBI taxonomy): domain Eukaryota; kingdom Metazoa; phylum Chordata; class Mammalia; order Carnivora; family Phocidae; genus Phoca; species Phoca vitulina. The sequence goes on from NW_022589735.1 coordinate 18,887,522, forward strand.
CCTCCCGAAGGTTCGCCCATGTTCCATCCCTTCAATGTGTGCAAACATGGAGGGGATGGGGATGGGGATGGGGACGGGGAACGAACGGCAAGGAGCTACTAGCTGAAATTCCCCAGGCCAGAAACCATCTAGAAATCCGCCCCTCCTCCCGAATGGCATTTCCTAATGAGCGCTGTTTGGATGCAATCATTTCTCCCCACACACCCTTTCCTCCAATTTCAACAGAACGAAGAACTGCAGAGAATAGGTCTCATAAAACACTCTTCCAGCGGGGGCGCGCTCAGCCTCAGTTTCTGGGCCATTCTGTGGGGAACCCACAGCGGCCTGCACCCACAACACCTCGCTACGAAGACGAACACTGTATCTGGCAATATAGTCAGAAACGGAAAATTCAGGGACAACGAAGATGAGATTTTCCAGCTCACGCCACCCCATTTCTCAGTGAATTTAAGCACACGAGACCAAAAGCCACAAGAGATTAAAATCTTCCTTAAAGAACAAAATTTCTGGGCCCACTTTGTGCAGAATCACTATGCTTTTGGGGGACTCTTCTCAGATGTAGTGATTTCTCAATGATTCTTTTTTTTTTTTTTTTAAGATTTTTTTATTTATTTATTTGACAGAGAGAGAATGAGAGAGAGAGCACATGAGAGGGGGGAGGGTCAGAGGGAGAAGCAGGCTTCCTGTGGAGCAGGGAGCCCGATGCGGAACTCGATCCCGGGACTCCAGGATCATGACCTGAGCCGAAGGCAGTCGCTTAACCAACTGAGCCACCCAGGTACCCTCAATGATTCTTAAATTATCTGATAATCTAGATGAATATAATGGCTTATGAATACAAAACAGTCAATATCTAAAGCATTCACATTTTACAGGGAGGTAGGTGGTGTCCATTTCCCGAAACTATTTACTCAAATAACAGGTAGAAACTCAAAAGGTGGGCCAGGGGTGAGGGAGGCAATTAATGTGTACCGAGGGGGCACAGCCATCCACAAAATCTACAAAAAAGCTAATTGTGTTACCAGCTAGAAAATTAGCAATAACTTGCTGACTTAACTCCTCATGACAGATCTAATTAGAAGGTGGCAATAAATGTTTCCAGGTGTTTAATTAAGTGTGATAATTATTTCTTTCCTTTAAGAGAGATGGAGTCATATGTTTACATTTCACAGCATAATGTTTCCTTAGTTAAAACACTGTGGAAACACTTTTGTGTAACACAGGATTGAAACCAGGATAAAAATATCTGCTGTGATAAGCAGCACTTAAAGTGATTTATCAGCTCTTGCTTTCATACGCCAATGTACAATGGCAACGTAAGCCTGCTCTGTTCTGGTGATTTCCTTTAGCCACATAGCTTTCTGCCAACCTTACATCTCAATGAAAAATTTGTATAAATGAATTCTTATCAAGGAAGCAGGGAAATTTTATGGGGATCTCTACTTTCATAGTAAGAACATAGCAAGAATAAAATGAGATACAGGAGAATTCAGAGACTATTAGAAGTGGATGGAACCTCCTCAGCAACCCAGGGAATCATTTTATGGATGGATTCAAGTGCAGTGCCGCTATCAATTAACCTTTTTTTAAATGCAGAAATGTACTCTACATTGAGACAGTATTGAGCACCCCGCCCCCCATGAAAGAATTTACAGAGGGATGGAATTATCAGTCTTAAGTAACTCAAGGATTTTGTTGTTGCAAGGCTGGGCTCTCAACTATTGTCCCCTTCCTTCCAACATCCCCCAGGGTACTGCTCTAACTACTGCTGTGTTTTAGGAAATCAGCTGGCTTTAGCATTACCGTGTCACTGAATCAATAAACATCCTTTAGGTATCAAAGTTCGGTTGGTCAGCCTGGTCTCGAACATGCCTATTAGCCTCCCTGGGTCCCAAGGCGCATCAGGTGTTCCTCCATCAGGTGCTTAAGGCTCGAGTGTCACACGAGCGCGCACAAGGACACACACACACAAAACTTTCTTCTTCAAAGGCAGTCTCCACCGAACGATCTCAAGGCGAAAACTCTAGTGTGCCCGTTTGACAATGCAGGGTTCGATTACAATCTCGGGCCAGCATCTCGGTCTGCAATCTGGGGCGTTGTGATAACCCGGGCAGTCCTTTGGACAGCATGAGCTGTTAACAGGCGGCGTGACACATAGCGGGGGCCGCGTCTACGCAGGGAAGGAAGGAAGGAATCGCGAGTGGGGCTCAGAGGAGGACGTGGAAGTGAAGGAAAGGGTCGGCCCGAGTAGGTAGGGGCTGCTAGCCGGAGGTCTAAGACAGTCGCCGCGACGCAGAAACTGGGTAAAACTTCGGGGAGTTTCCGGGGCTGTACGCGCCTGCACACACACTTCCACACACTCGCTCACATGCACCCACTCACTCCCACTCACTCCCGAAAGTCTGGGGGGGGGCGGAAAGCGCGCCCCCAGCAGCAGCCGGCTGCCCAGCGCCCGGGGAAGCCCCGAGAGGTTGTGTGTGCGAGACCCGCGCGCCGGGAGGCACTTACTCGGAAGAGAGGGCGCGGCGGCGCCGGGACACAGAGGCGAACCTGGTGATCTGACGGCGCGGAGTTCCCTAGTGGCTCGAACGCTCGCGGGCTTCCGCGGACCGATCAGCAGCAGAGCGCGGGCCAGAGCCGGCGGGAGAAAAGGAGCCAGGGGCCGGGGGCGGGGCGGACCCGGCAGAGGGAGGCGCGGAGCGGCCGCGGCGGGGCGGGAGAGAGGGAGCCAGGGGCGGGGCTATGGGGGGCTCGAGGAAGCCGGGGCGGGGCCAGGAGGAGGAGCTAGAAGGCCGGGGGCGGGGCCACGAGGAGCTAGGAGTCCGGAGGCGGAGCCGAGAGGAGGAGCTAGGAGGGTGGAGACAGAGCGCGTCGAGGAGGAGGGGCCAGGAGCGGGGATACAGGAGGGGCTAGACGGTCGGGAGCGGAGCCGGGAGGAGGAGCCTGGAAACTGGGGGCAGAGCGGGCCAGGTAGGAGGAGCCGGGGGCGGGGATGTGGGAGGAGCTAGATTGTCGGGGGCGGGCCATGAGGAGCAAGAAGGTCGGGGGCGGAGCTGAGAGGAGGAGCTAGGAGTCCCGGCGCAGAGCCGCCAGGAAGAGGAGCCAAGAGGCGAAGAAGGCGCGGGCGAGAAAGAGTGGCGGGGCTAGCAGAAGGACCTAGAAGGTTAGGGGCGGGGAGGAGGAGCCAGGTATCCTGGACTGGGCGAACCGAGGCTGACACCGGGTTGGCGCGGCAGGTGCTCCGAAGAAGGCGGAGCGGGGCTGGGCAGCGTCCTGGGAGCTGGATCCGGACTGGAAGGAGGGTCCTCTAGACGCGAGAGATCGGGACTGGCTTGAGGGACACGTTCGCGCCTCGGTTTCTTCAGTCGCAAAAATTAGATACCAGCCTCAGTGTGCTGAGATGATTAAATGAGCTCATGCATGTTTACCGTGCCTGGCACGAAACAGGCACGCATGACTGTCACCGACTGTTGCCATTATTATTGATTAGAACTATCCATATAAGTCCCTAAATCCCATCTGCTCTTACCTTGCCCTCCGCCCCCTTTCAGCTTCCACTGGCCTCAAGTCTACCCGGCGACGTCTGACGCACTCATGATTCCTGGTTGCCATTCGCGGAGATTGCAGGGCCTCCTCTCGCAGTTAAAGGCTCATTGGCTCCTGGGAGGCCGGTCTGGTCTCAGCCACTTCCGCGGACTTCACTGTGACTGCTCCTGGCTGTGAGGGCAAAGGCTAGCTCGACCCCGGGATGGGACAGAAGCTGTGCCTTCCTTCTGCGGAGGAGCCCGGACCCGGGGTAGCGGTTCATGAAGGTGCTGACCTTCATGGGAGCACGATGAATCCATCCATACCGCAAACATCCATTGAACACCTACTGTACGGTGGCTCTGTGCAGAGGGCTGTTAATAATACTAGCAAAACTTAGTAGGTGCCGGCCAGCGTTCTGAGCCTCACAACAGCCTATAATGTAGATCCTATAGCTACCCACCTTAATTTTACAAAGGGAAAGGGGGGCATAGTGAATTAAAATAGCCTGCCCAAAGTTACACATTTAGGAAGTGGCACAGTATGGCTGGGAGACAGGTAATTAAATACTTTGTAGGTGAAGTAGACCAGAAAATCACAACACATTGTGTTTAATGCCCCCAATAAGAATATGCACAAGGTTCAGCGGTGTTTAGAAAAGAACACTGTCCTGTGGTTATAGCTATGGGGAGGGGAGTGTCAGGAAGACCTTCCTCAAGGAGGTGATGTCTGAGCTGGGTTTGAAAGAAGGAATAGGAGTTCAGGAGCAGCTACAGGTGGAGAAATGGGCACAGTGAGGATTTTTCAAGCATTCAGAAGGGTTGGGAAAAAGTGTAGATTGGAATGAAGCTAAAATAACAAAAGAGGACAATTTAAATCCAAGTGCTTCCCCCGCCGCCCCCCCCCCCCCGCTATAGGAGCTAATGAGCATTAATTTGACCCTTGCTTAGTAGAAAGCCAGAAGGATTTTAATCATGGGGGACATGTCAATTGTTGTTCCAGAAAGGTTAATCTGAAAACAGCAAAGAGAATGCCAGAGCCAGGAAACTTGCTTATGAAGTTACTGAAATCTGACAGGTTGGGATACTGTGGTAGGCAGAATAATGAATCCGGGAAGGATGTCCACTCCCTAATCCCTGGAAGTTTAAAGACAATGAGATGGGGAGCCTATCCTGGATTATTTGAGTGAGTCTAATCTAATCATGTGAGTTCCGTAAAGTGAAAGAGTGGGTCGGAGAGATTCAAAATATGAGAGGAACTGGACCTAGTTCAGAAGCCAAGCATTGGGTGGTCTCTAGAAGTTGGAAATGGACCTCAGCCAACAAAAAGTAAGAATCTCAGTCCTACAGCCACAAGGAAGTGAATTCTGCCAATAACCCAACTGAGCAGGGGAAAGGGGACCCTCCCTTAGAGCCTACGAAGGGAACTCAGCTCTGGAGGTGCACTTTGATTTTATCCTGTTGAGACTCACACTGGACTTCTGACCTACAGTACTGTAAAATAATAAATCTGTGTTTTAAAACCTTATATTGGTGGTAATTTGTTGTGACAGTAATAGGAAATTAACAGAGACGCTGAAGGCCTAAACTAAGTGGTTGGAGAGAAGGTGGCTCATGCAGGCCCTGGAAATTGATGGGATGTGGGGGTTGAGGGAAGAAGAGTCATCTAGGTTGATTCATGGGATTTCTGGTTTGGCAGGCTCAGTCTTTGGTGGTGCCACCCATTAGAGGGAGGGACAAAGGCATTTAATTTCTAAACACTTTTTGAGTCTGCAGTGATGCAACTAAATTAGAAGATTTTGTACACTCCCATCCTTCCCCACCCCCAAATAATTAGAAATGATTGCTGCCTGAATGCCCATGCGCAGTGATATTTGTCACCACCAAGAACTGTAGTAATGTATCTGCCGCGTGTAAACTGGATGACTTAGGACAAAGCACAAAGCGTTAAGGAGACCTGGTGTCTGCTGTCCGAGATAGAAGGAGGAGCGGGGCTGGGCTGCAGCCTGGGAGCTGGGAGTCTGCATGACTGCTGTGAAAGTCAGCCACTCAGCTCCAGGACCCATCCCCATTGCTTCACTTCTGTCTCCCTTGTTCCCAGCTGCACCCTAAAACAGCACTGCCCAGAGCCCCTTCTGTCTTTAATCTATCTTCAACATTCTTTTTTTTTTTTTTTTTTAAAGATTTTATTTATTTATTTGAGAGAGAGAGACTGAGAGAGAGAGAGCATGAGAGGGGGTAGGGTCGGGAGGGTCAGAGGGAGAAGCAGACTCCCTGCCGAGCAGGGAGCCCGATGCGGGACTCGATCCAGGGACTCCAGGATCATGACCTGAGCCGAAGGCAGTCGCTTAACCAACTGAGCCACCCAGGCGCCCAACATTCTTTTTTTTTAAAGATATTTATTTATTTGACAGAAAGAGAGAGAGAGAGAGAGAGCACAAGCAGGGGGAGTGACAGAGGGAGAGGCAGACTGTCGGCTGAGCAAGGAGCCCAATGCGGGGCTCCATCCCAGGACCCCGGGATCATGACCTGAGCCGAAGGCAGACGCTTAACCAACTGAGCCACCCAGGCACCCCTATCTTCAACATTCTACACCCGGACTAGTCTCTTATCCTTAACTTAATTTTTGACTCTTCCTTTCCCTGACATACACTTGCACTTCTCCCAGTCTGCTTCCTCTCCTACCCAGCCTAACCCCACCAACCAACACTTTAGCCACTCACTGCTAGTGCCTCCTATTCCTTTACCTCATCGTCCTTTCCTTGTACACACTTGGCAAATCTTCCTGGCCATCCACATTTTCGATATGGACTCAGGAAGAACCCAAAAAGGTGACACTTGATTCTCTACAGACTCATGACCTCCAATCTCAGCTAAGTCTGCGTGCAGCCTAGATATCCTCCTGCATCACGAGTGGAATGAAGGGGGTTCAATATTTACCCCTTTCCTTGAGACATCTTTCCCACCCCTCGCCCTTCCTGCTCTTAATATACCATCTTACCTCCTAATACAAAATAGATCAGCAATAGCGTTTTCTCAACTTCCTGTTGGAGCTAGCAAAAATACCATCTGCATCCACTCATCTTGGTTTCCTTTCCTCTCATCCCAGTGGATCCAGAGTAAACCCTCTCACCAGTTCTCTGGGTCCCCCCAGAGCCCTCGCTTCTATCTACATGGGCTGCATTCAGTCAAATATCCTTTCTCTCTCTCTTTCAAGATTTTATTTATTTGAGAGAGAGAGAACAAGCAGAGGGAGTGGGGGAAGCAGACTTCCTGCTGAGCAGGGAGCCCGTTTCGGGACTTGATCCCAGGACCCGGGGATCATGACTTGAGCCGAAGGCAGCCACTTAACCCACTGAGTCACCCAGGTGTCCCTCCCTTCTCTTTTATCCTCAACCTCTCAAGTTCTGTTCTTTCCTTGCAAAACTTTAGGGGAACCTGGGTGGGTGGCTCAATCGGTTAAGTGACCAACTCTTGGTTTCGGCTCAGGTCATGATCTCAGTGTCATGAGATGGAGCCCCATGTCAGGCTCCATGCTGAGTGTGAGGTCCGCTTGGGATTCTCCTCCCTCAGCCCTTCTCCCCACTTGCACACTCTCTCACTCTAAAATAATTCTTTTAAAAATGCTAAAAATAAAAAAAAATAACGCAAAGTTAAAAATTCTCCATGGACCCTGCCACCTTCTCTCACTTCAACATACTTTACTAGGGCCATCTAGACCTGACAGGCCACAGGTGCTGCTAATAGAAACAATGCAGAGTGGCCATCACCTCAGGGCTTATTTTAGGGGGCTGGGGAGGGAAGGGGACTCTACAATCTCAGGCAACGTGCATTACGGTCTTAAAGAACTATTCTTCCACCATATTTCACAGTGTGATAATATTTAGAAGTTAGCAAAGTTATTACCTTTCCTATCTTACTTGAGCCAATAAACACTTGGATCACTTCATTTTCACATTAGCTCTTGTGTTATTTCCAATGTGGAGCCACACACAAAAAAAAGTATTAGAATCTAGGAATCTTCTAATCACTAGTCTATTAGTGAGTGGTTAAATATATTTTTAAGTACTTGCAGCTCTGTCTGGATTAATGAATCCTCCCAGACCAAAAACCCAAGACACAAGACACCAACACCCTATAAATCACATGAAGTAGAGATAACTGTAACTCTAGCTGCCTGCCAAAAATACCTCTGTGCGTGCCTGTTTTTGGTTCGACCCAGGTGAAGGTAGGAACTAACTTTAGACACATTTGTAAGTTTTAAAAAATCTTCTGATCCTGTTTCTCCTGTACTCTCCTCTCTCATTTGAAGCCTCTACTGTGCTTACTGAGCTGCAGTTTTTTGTTTTTTTTTTTTTTTTTAGTGCAAGCAAAGAACTACATGGTACCATGATATGTGCAATAAAAATGTATGCACATATACTCTGGGAGGAGAGTGGAAGTGACTCATATTCCCTGGGTGAACGGGGAAGCTTTCACAAAGGAGCTTCCACCCAACCAAGTCAAGAAGGATGAACTGGAGTTTTCCAGGCGGACAGAAGGGCTCTCTGGGAAGTGTCTAGAGAGAGAAGGAAAATCAGGTCTAACATTTTCCAGCAGGCTAAATGCACTGAAGCAAGGCTGTGCACCTTAAACACAGCCAAGGGAAATGCCTATGTGGCCTTTGGGCACTAACCACATTTTCATGAAAGTCTGTGAAAGAACGTGCCTGATTCAAAACATGGCTATAACTTCACCAGCCTCCAAACTCATTTTCTGACAGCCTGCTGCTTCAACTCTTTCCAGGCCTATTTCTCTTTTCAGAGCATTATCATAACATGTAATCTTTTTTTTTTTTTTAAGATTTTATTTATTTATTTGAGAGAGAGAGAATGAGAGAGAGAGCACATGAGAGGGGGGAGGGTCAGAGGGAGAAGCAGACTTCCTGCCGAGCAGGGAGCCCAATGCGGGACTCGATCCCGGGACTCCAGGATCATGACCTGAGCCGAAGGCAGTCGCTTAACCAACTGAGCCACCCAGGCGCCCCATAACATGTAATCTTGTCCTTAATGTAACCACATGAGTAAAAAGTATATACATTTTTCCAAATAAAGGTGCAGACTGGGTTGGGTAGGAGAATTGTTCAATGTCAGGCAAACTAGAAACTCGAGGATAGAATAAAAATTTGGGGATCAGTATCTTTTCCTATTACTTCCATAGACCACAACCCCAACTCATAGCTAGTACAGATCACTGGTGATTATACATTCATCACAGAGCATCTTTCACTCTTTATTCAGAATTACTTACCTCCTGTAACAGTCACTGAAATGCACCTCTTCTGAAGAAAGCTTGCTAGAACTTTTGCCTATATCAAAGGGCGACTTTATCCACAATCTTAGCCAATTCAACCAACCACCCTCCCCATGAAACCGAGCTCTCTCCATGTTTCCAGATTTTCAAACTTTGAGGCATTCTGTATAGAAACTAAAGTGCTGCTCCTAGTTAGAACCCTTAATTTTCTGTGGTTGCATCACTGGACTCCTTGTCTATGTAGGTTCTTCCTCACCTGAATTTTCTTCTTTTTGACTGTCTCAAATCTCACTTGAGCCTATCCCAAATACTACAAAGCTTAGTTTTGTTTTGTCTTGTCTTTGGCTGTGTAATTCTACTTTGAAAAGATCTTTTTCTACAAATACGGTCTAAAACCCTTGGAGTTCTCCTGTGTACTTACCCATGAAATGCTAGTCCAAGTTGGCAACCCTGCACTTGATTTTAAACCAGGAAAGCTCCCACCTTACTACTTGAACACTCCCAGCACAGCACCCTCACCTGGTGGGCTCTTGTTCTCCTATAATAGCCTCTCACTTTTCCCTCCGACTACCGATCTTCAGAGTAAAGATTTGCTGTGCTAGCTCCTTGTGTATGTGTTATCTGTGTCCGTGTGAGCACACATGCATCTGTCTCTCTACATAGCAATGGCCTCATGGATATTTTATTTTTATTAACATATAATGTATTATTTATTTCAGGGTACAGGTCTGTGATTCAACAGTCTTACACAATTCACAGCGCTCACCATAGCACATACCCTCCTGCATGTCCATCATTCAGCCACCCCGTCCCTCCCACCCCCCTCCATTCCAGCAACCGTTTGTTTGGCCTCATGGATATTTAAAAAAAATTATCCAACATTGTAGTGGATTATAAATTATCTTGGAATCGAGATACGGCCAATGTTGTGTTTGTTAAGTCCTTTCGTTGAGATCTCAGAAAAATTTAAGGGTGTGCCATGTAGACCCTTTTCATGAGATACTAGAATTTCTAAGAATCTTAACGTGGTATACCACAGCAACCTTGGAGGGTAGCTCAAGGTAGCTCAGAGCGCATTTCAGAAAAAAAGTCTGAGTGTGCCTTTTCTTCTGAGGGGATGAAGTTAATACAGAAGAAACAGTTTTTTAAAGCAATTTTACTAGATTGAAGTATAAGGGACAGGGATAGCACAAAATGTAAAGAGGATTCTGAACCCTGAAACAACTCTTGCCAAGGAACAGGCTGACACTCTTTTCAGTTAAAAACATGGGCCACTTTTACAGAAAAAAGCTCACTCAGAATTTAAAAGAAAAAACAGCCCAAGGGTGGAGTCAAGAGTTGTGGAGAATTAATTCAAGGATTACTCATGGCACTGGTGACTTCTCAGCTAAACTTCAGAATCTCAATGGACCGGGTACCGTGTGACTCCTATTTCCCCTCTTTTAGAGAGGGAGATAGCCATACTATCTCTCACAACTGTATGTTTGGTGAGTGCAAGGCTCATAACTTGTCTCCTTAGTTCGTAGGTCTTTAGACTGAGAAGTACTCGACACAAGGAACCTCATTCAAGGAGCCAAATACACACTAGGACCTGATTTCAATAACGGGATCCTGGGGATCATGCCTGACCTGGGAGCAGTAACAGGATGAAAACACTGGGGTTTTGGTGAGTATTTTGTATGTGGGGAGGGATATAGATTTTAAAATGATTTAACACTTATCCAGGGCTGATGTACCGTACTGCTTAAAATCTGTTACACAGGTCATACCTACACTTGGGCGGACAATTACGCAGGAGTAAAACATCTCTACTGTGGAAAGAAATGTTTTGTCACACCAATGATTTCTATCACCCATGTGTATTTGCTGTGGGAGAACCTAAGAAATATTTATTCCCAGGAGCCTTGTTAAACATTTCGATACTCTGACTGCATGAGCTTCTTCAATTATTGGCCACATATACACAGGAGAAAAACAAGCAAGCAGAAGGGGCGGGGGGGAAGTCACGAAAAACTAAAGAACAGGGATGCCTGGGTGGCTCAGTCAGTTAAGCGTCTGCCTTCAGCTCAGGTCATGATCCCAGGGTTCTGGGCTGGAGCCCCACATCGGTCTCCTTGCTCAGCGGGGAGCCTGCTTCTCCCTCTGCTTGCCACTGTCCTTGCTTGTGTTCTCTCCCTCTGACAAATAAAATCTTTAAAAAACAAAACAAGGGGCGCCTGGGTGGCTCAGTCATTAAGCGTCTGCCTTCGGCTCAGGTCATGATCCCAGGGTCCTGGGACTGAGCCCCACATCGGGCTCCCTGCTCCGCAGGGAGTCTGCTTCTCCCTCTCCCACTCCCCCTGCTTGTCTTTCGCTGTGTCTCTCTCTGTCAAATAAATAAATAAAATCTTTAAAAAACAAAACAAAAAGCTAAAGAACAGATCTGAAAATAACTATAGCAAAAGCTATACACATTTCTATAAGACATTTAAGTAACTATGTTCAACTTTTTCCAAGTACTCCGAAGGGCAACATTTTAACCTTTCTAATCAAGCATCAAAATATCTCAATCCAGAGTATTCTTGACAAGGCCACTTCATTCAACAGAGCAGCTCTGTCATTAAGTACTATGTGGTTTAAAGATACAGATTTTCTGTCTCTCCTGTTACTCAGTGAGGTCCAAAGGAGTTTGGAAAAGTATTAGCTCCTTCTTCCCTTCTCCCATGTTAAACTTTTGTGTATTCCTCCATACATATTTGTCTGTATATACATATAGGACTAAAAAACCTGAAACAATATGGGATATTTACCTTTTAGCAATTTTTCTCACTAACCTCTTTTTAGATCAAGTTACAAATCTGGCATTCTTTTAGTGCCGGATGTTCGACAATTTTATTTAACTATTTACCAACTAATTAACATTTAATTTCTAGTTTTTTTTCTCCATATAGCTCAGTAAACATCTATGTACACATATTTATGTGCATAGGTGCTTTTATCCTTATAGGATAAAGTAAGTAAGTAAGACTTACTTAGTGAGTCTTAGTGTAAGACTCTTAGTGAGACTGCTTAGTGAAAGTATGTGTATTCAAATTTGACATGCATCTAGGTGACTCTGGCAACTTACTCCTACCAGTAGTGTTTCAGGGTGCCTGTTTCCTTGCATCTCCACCAAACTGATGTTGTCCCTTGACTTTATACCAACCTAACAGAGACAAGTGGTACCACATTGTTTTTTTTTTTTTTTTTAACATTCCTTTAACCATTAGTGAGGATGAACATACTTTATACCTGCTGACTTTTTCAATGTCCTGTTCTGTGAACTGATTTCTCCAACAATTTCATTTTAAAGTTCTCTCTGCATATATGGACATTAATAATTTTCCTATTACTATACAAATAGTTCTGATAGTCTACCTGTTCTGTTAACTTTGACGATGGTCCCCTGCCATGCGATTATGTTTGTTTAGTAAAATATGTCTGTCTGGCTTTCCAACCCTGTTAAAAAGGTCATCACCACTTTAAGATCATATAAGGACTTTCTTAAAGTGGGTATCTTTGTATTGTACTCTGACTATTGAGACCAGAGTGAGAAATTGTTGCAATTTTTAAAAGTAATTTTTTAAAAAAGGAGAAATTAATTTGGGCAAAACAAAGAGAACAAGAAAGGAGGACAGAATTGACTGTCCCATGATTCTACATAAGAAAAATCCTCCATTTCAGAAAATGAGACTTGCAATGTTGTAAACTTTTCCATCATTTCAAAGCCACATTCTCAGAAAATGCACAATTTAAAAAACGTATTTTGATGAACCCATTCCATTAATGTGGATAAAATTTTACATGTATGTACATCATTTTATACTTAAATATACATTTCAACTTTTTATTCTCACCTTTTTTTGAATAATGCTTATATATTAAGTTAAAAAGATTATAGAAAAGGAAGAACAAGGTATTTAGGAAAATTACTCAATCCTTCCTATATTTACCAAATATAAATACAGAAATTCTCTATTTTAAAATGTCACATATACTTTAAGTCAACTGAAGTTGTATAAATATTACTTAAAACAATAGCATGCTAAAAAAAAAGTCACTGCATGATTGTTTATTTAAAATATTATGACTCTGATGTAAATACATATGGGCTTACATTATTTATTACTCATATAAACCCTCAATTAAAATGCTTAATTGTTCATCCACGATGCCTTTTTTTTAATAAGCATAATAAATTTTCTCTCTCACTGAAAGTGTTTAAAGCCTTTTGAATCTTGATTTGTGCAGTTACTGAAAAATAACTTAAGCTGAACTACATCACACAGCAGTATCGTTCGCAATGTTGCCACGGATCTCTCTTAGCCAAGCAGTCACATGTGGTTACTGTTACTGGACGGTTGTAGACACAGGTTATGATGTGCACACGAACTCTCTACATAATCAATGACAGTGTTTTCACTGCAACTAGCTTAACACATTTAAAATTATGAATACAATTTACAAAATCTTTAACAATATACTTTTAAGATAAAAGTATCCTGAGGATATTACAAAATTCATTTTACCAGCCCTTCATTTCTTCACTTTGACTCTTTAATTTCCAAGTTAACAGTTGTTCATATTTTGTCACGTAAAAATGTTTTTATAGTTCCTATTAAAATATATTTAAGCTACATAGTATATAATTGTCCCTTAAACACTTAGTCCCATCTGCCTCCAGTCTCCTTGGCTAAAATCAAGTATTTATCAAGTGGCCTATAATTTTTAATCAGAAAAGATATAGCACAAAACAGACAGAAATAGGGTTATTAGCACATTTAAGTTAAAAGCACTGTGCATTTTTAATATTTTGGTCATATTTTATAGTAAAATAATATATTTTGGCAAAAAATAATAAAATATAAGGTTTAGTTTATTTTCTATTAATGGCAGATCTGGCAGGTATTTTACATGTGTAAATATTATCTATTTAATTTGTTTTCACATTTGTTTCTAAAAACACTGCTATAAGGTGTTCAGAACTTTGAGACTAAAAGCACCTAAAAAAAAAAAAAGTAAAATGTTTGGTGCTCTAAAATCCTTTGACAATTTTATAAACTTACTTTTAAGCGTCTCATATATGCCAGCAAGAATCGTTATTGCCTGCGAAGACTTATTTGACTCAAGATAATCTTTAAAATAATCATCTCAGATGTCTTCCTGAAATTATTTGAAAATTAGGATGGGAATTCAAAAATTAAGAACAAAAAAACACGGAAAAAAACAGTTGCAAAAAAAGTTATTCTAGTGACAGGAGTTGCTATGGCACAAAAACACATGGAAAGACTTGTAATTTTCTCTGATATATACACAGACTGAGCTCAAATAAGATGTGTAAGATATATTACATATATACAAACACACTTGGGCTCCAGACAGGAAATGGGGAACCTGATCTAATGAGCCATTTGGGTCCTAATCACTGAGGTCCCAGTGACAGTTTTTCATGAAGATGTTCATTATGGTTTTTATTCTTGCCCAACTGTTAATCTATCATGAACTAACAGAAGAAGAGTTTGAGATCCATCAGTTTGACAAAAGAAGTAAGGGGGTGGTGAATGAAGTGATGACTGATGTCAACTGTCTTTATAGAAAGGGTATTTTTACTGTTAAAGAAATTTATACAGAGACATCTGCAGAAGAGTTTATCAACAATAAGAACACAAAACTCCTTTAACACTATGACATACTCACTATAACATACTATAAATATGCATTATTACAGTATTATTTATGCAGTCTACTTTAGGCAATATAGTCTAATTCTGAATGACCTTGTTAATTTTTAAGGCATCAGTGCATCAAGGGCAAAGCTCCATAAAATAAATATGAAAACAAGAAAGCATTAGCTTATCTGTGGCAGAGAGAGTGATCACTGTACATTATATGTGTTAGCTACTTCCATGGAAGAGGGAATAAATTATACATCTTATTGTCAAAATGTTATAGCATAAATTTCACATCATTTTTCAACACTTCATTTAATGGGCTAAACTGATCCGGCAGTATCCTCATTTTCATTGTTCCATCAGCTCCACATGAAAAAATGTGATTTGCTGGTCCTGTCTCAATTTGCATCACTCCAGTTCCAATATTTCTGAAAATGGACTGCCGGGCATGTTCATTGATAAAAGTGTGGAGAAGATTAAAGGTAGACAGACTCCAAATCTGAAAGACATTAGGAACAAAATTAAAAATTGAGGGTGATGGAAAATTTAGGCCTGCTTTCTTGTGCAAATTAAGGAATTTCTAAAACAAAGATGGAAAAAAACCTGTGTAAGCCTAAGGTCATAACCTTTTGACTCTGTGTTGCAATTTTCCAAATCCCTTTGATATTATTATATTCTTCAAAATCCATCCATTTAGAAAGGAAAGTATTTTAAACCCTGCATTGGAGAGAACTTAGGTAGAGGAGGTTAAGTGTACAATGCTATAGAAACTTGTAATATTATAGGGATTCTCAGCAAAGCTTGTGCTCTGTAGTTTAAAATGGGGTAATCCTTTATTATACCCAGGAGGGATTAGAACCACTGGAAAGAGGGCCTCAGAAAAGGCAAAACTATGTTCCAACTGTAAGATAAATTATCACAACTTTGGTATACTTAATTTACTGAGATTTTCTATTTTCAGCCTCTACCAAAATAAATGTTCCTGTTATTAAAGTAAATTACTTATAAAGTAATTTATAAGCATCTTCACTTATGTGAAGGACCTAAATGCTTTCAGGACATCTATTTTAAGTTTGGGGAAATCCCATTAGTTCCTGATTTTTTGAGATCCTTGTTGTTTTTTGTTTTGTTTTTAATCTTTCTTTTCCCTAAGAAATTCTTTAGTTCATACTACTCTGGACAGGATTGTTAAGTTGTGACTTCTGAATACTACATGGTATAGTTTCAAATCTTTTTTTACTTGATTAAATAATAAACCTCAGGATCAGAGCACAAACTAATCTGAAGAACTAATCTAAAATATAATACATCTTATTCTAAACTGAAGGCAGTTCAAGTAAGAAACTAGCTTCAAACTGAAGGAAAAGAACTCTGTATGGAAGTTGGTGTATATAATTGATTGAAAAGCCTTTTCAGAATTCCACATTTCTAGTTAATTTTTTCTGGCTGATAATTATGAAAACAATATGCAGGTTCTAACAAAGTAGCCCAACTTATTCTTACTAAATAGTCTCACGAGGGGTTAAAACAATGGAGTCTAAGAATGCAGGCACATACTGCATGGAGCATTGGGTGTTATATGAAAACAATGAATCGTGGATAACTACATCAAAAAACTAATGATGTATGGAGACTAACGTAACATAATAAAATTAAATTAAATTAAAAAAAAAATGTAGGCTCCTTCAGTGGGTTGCTGACCATTACAATAACTTATGGATGAGTCTAAACTGACTTATCCCTGCAGATCTTTCCAAGTGTGGCCAGAGGACCCTCCATCAAGACTGCTAGGTATTTATTATAAAAATGCAAATTCCTGAGCTTGAGAGTTACCATCTGAGTATCTCTGGGGTGGGACCTAGCAACAGTATTTCTAGGATGGGATGCATTTTAATAAGCTGCTTAACATTTTAAACAACCTCTAAGATTTAAACACAGCAGAGTTTGAGAAGGACAGGGTTTATCCAGGTACATTCAAAATTCTTGAATCAGGCACTGAGTGGCTGGATGCTAATGCTTACAAATGAAAAAAAAAGGGGAGTAATTCAGGATAAAGGAAAATGTTAGTATATTTCATAGTACCGGAAACTGAATTCAGTGACTCTGAAAATGGGAGTCAAGACTAATTCCAATGCCTGAAATATGTTTGTTATCTATGGAAAATCATGTTCTTTTGCACATTAGTTAAACATATTTGACAACAACTGAAAGAGACAGTTTCAAGTTAAACATCATTTCATTCATTAAAAGGTTTATTAAATAGCAACTAACATGTTGACCACAAGTAGGAGTTAATATTTCTATTATTTAAATAGACTGGTATCCTCAGTATGATTAAAGACTTAAGGTTTCTGAAGATTTCTTTTCATTTTGTAGATACTGTGGCATAACTGTATTTACCTTTATGTTGCCTTCAGCAGATCCTGTGACAAAGTACTCTTCCGTCGGATCAATAGCGATGGCTTTAACAGGAGAATCATGGCTCTGGAAAAGCTGCCTCTGCTGTCGTTGCCGAAGGTCAAATGCACATGTAAAGCCTTTTCTGCCACCTGATATTAGCAGCTGATGTTTTGGAGCATATGCTAAAACAGTAGCTCCACTATCATGGCATGTAAAAGCTAAAAAATAAAATAATATAAAATAAAATAATAAAATAAAATAGAAAAGGAAAAGCCATTTAATGGTTAAAGAAACAGACTTCTGGCTTCTGGCCAAGATAGAATGATAGATTACCAGATTCAATTTAAAAAATGATATATAGGAAACAATGGTTTGAGACACTGGACATCAAGCAAAGAGAAAATGATCTCTAAGAGATGGGAAGCAAACTTGGGTGAGCCATACAACTGCCCCTGTTTATTGACTACCGAGTGTTTTCTGGCCATGGCACAAGGGGACCCCAATCGGTCTGGGTTCCTATTCCCACCAGCCATAGTGGAAAACCTTGTAATTCACAAGGCACAGAATACTCAGAAGGGTTTGCCTCAGAAGTAGGTAAAATTCATAAAGCCGGCATCTAATAAAAAATTAACAGGCATGGAAAATACAATCCATAAGAAGAAAATCTGAAACCAACCTAGAAATTATACAGATGATAGAATTAGTAGATAAAGAAACTAAAAGTCATTATAACTATATTCCCTATGTTCAAGAAGCTTGATGAAAGACTGAGCTTGTTAAGTAGAGACATGAAAGATACAAATAAAAGGTCCCGAGATTAAAAACTATAATATTCAAGTGAAAAATATACTGCATCGGATTAAGAGCAGATTAAACAATGCCATAAAACAAACAAACCCCAAACTGGTGAACTTGAAGACATACCAATATAAGTATCAGAAATACATATATACAATGAATATTTTTTTCTTAAAAAAAAAAAAAAAAAGTCCAGCCTAACAAATCTTAGGGAAAAAAAAGTCTGTAAATAGCTCAAAGCTAATATGGCATAAAGATGAAGAATGAAGATTTGGGAGTTAGAATGTCAAGATTTAAATCTTGATTTTTTGCATGGGTTTAAATGTATACCTTAGGTGAATTTTTTTTTTTTTTAAATATAAGTCTCAGTTTCATCATTTGTAAAAAGAGATAATCCAGCCTGCCTAATAGGTTTTTGTGAGGACTAAATTAGTTAATATATTCAAAACATGTAGAGTGCCTGGCATATACTAAGTACTCAATATACTTATTGTAAGAATCTGAAGAAAAAATTATAGAGAAGGGTTTTTTGAGTTTTCCCAGTACTTTGAGATATAATTAACACAGAGTAAAATGCAGAAATTCTACGTGTACACCGTTGATGAGCTTTGATGAATGGAGACATCTGTGTAACCATCACTCAGGTCAAGACACAGAAAGACACAGAATGCTGTCATCATCCCAGAAAGTTCCCTCACGCCTCTCTGTAGTCAACCCTCCTCTCCCACAAAGGCAATCACTATTCTGATTTCTATCTGATTAGGTTCACTTGTTCTTGAAATTCACATAAATGGAATTTTATGGTATATACTCTATTGTGCCTGGCTTCTTTTCCTTCAACATAATATTTTAGAGGTTAATGAATATTGTCCCATGTATCAGTAGGCCATGCCCTTTTTAATTGCTTAATAGTATTCTATTACATAAATAGACCAGATTCCTGTTGGACATATTTGCATTGTTTCCAGTTTTTGGCTATTATAAATAAAACTGCTAACAATGTTCCTATACAATCTTTTTGTGGACATGTGTTTTCATTTCTCTTGGGCATATATATAGGTACATGTTTAACTTTGTTAGAAACTGCCAGTCAGTTTTCCAAAGCAGCTGTACCATTTTATACTCTGTCAGCAATCATTAGGGTTCCAGGTTCTCTACATCCTCACCAATACTTGGGATTCTAGAATCACTGATTTTGGCCATTTTAGGGTATAGAGTAGTATCTTATGGTGAATTTAGTTTCCATTTCCCTAATGACTACCGATGTTAAGCACCTATTCATATGCTTACTTGCCATTTAGACACTGAGAAGAGGGTAATTTTTCAAGTCTTGGATTGTGCTGTAGATGTTGTATCTAAAAACTCATGACTAAACCCAAGGTTGCCCAGATTTTCTCCTGTATTTCCTTCTAGAAGGGTTATAGTTTCTGTTCCATGATCTGTGTCTCTTCTTAACTCATAATGTCTTTTATTACTGTAGTTTTAAAGTCCTGAAATCAGGTAGTATGAGTTCTTTGTTTTTCTTCAGAATCCAGTATTCTAGGTCTGCTGCCTCTCTATAGGAACTTTTAGAACCAGTTTGTTGATATAGACAACACAGTTTGCTGAGACTGTGATTAGGTTGCATTTAATCTGTAAAGTTGGAAGGCAGGGACATCTTAACATTGGATGGCAACAATGGATGCTAGCTCTCCATTTATTTAGATCTTTGATTTATCTTTTTTCTATAGTTTTCACCAACAGAGGCTATACATATTTTGTTAGATTTATACCTCAGTACTTCATTATTTTGGATGCTATTATAAATGGTGATTTTTTTTAAATTTCAAATCCCAATTGTTCGTTGCTAGTATATATAAAAGCAAATGATTTTTAGTATGTTGACCTGGAATCCCATGATTCAACTACACTTGCGCGTTAGTTCCAAAAATTCCTATTTAAAATATTTTGGGTTTCTTTTGTAGATTCTTTAAGATTTTCTATATAATTATGTCATCTGTGAATGAAGGCAGTTTTATTACTTCTCTCCCAAATGAATACCTTTTAATTCTTTTTCTTGTCTTATTGCATTTGTTAGGACTCCCAGTACAATGCAGAATAGGAGTGGCTATCAGATCCAAAGTAAAAACATGATTTTTATATTATCTATGTTCTACTACTGTCCTTCATAGTAAAGAGTTAATTCTATATATTGCATTTTTCTGCTTTCAAACTCTGTGCCACTGTGGGCAAAATAAACCTCACAGGCTAATAAATACGTTTCACTAAAGACAAATCCATTGAAAAATTCTTTTAGTTTATGAATTTCTTGACTTCCAAAACTTATAAAATGCTTTCAAAACTTACCATGGACTAAACTATTGGCAGGTGCTACGAGAGTATCCCACAAACATATGTTCCTGAAAAAAAAAATTACTTCTTGAATGACACAAAATTTTAACAATAAAAAGTAAGCTTGTCTCGTATCGTTACATAACCTTTGAACCTTGCTCTCACAAAAAGTTCTTAAATTTATAAAAGATCCAAATACAAGTAGCCAATATATTTATGCATGATTGATTTTCACACAAAATTTAAAAAACTACTAACTTAAAAAACTGAGTAACTTTAGACTGACATGTATTTACAAATACTATATAAAGCCTGAATGCAGAAACTACTTTTTGTATCTCTTGATTCTCTAATCTAACAGAGGGACTGACATACACAAATAGCAGGATACACTGAATTTTTCGGAGCACATAAAAAACTTATTTCTGCTAGGAATGGGAGAAGCTTTTACTCCTTTCTATGAGTTGCAAAGGAGGCACCAATATATGTAAGAATTTCTATGCAAGATGGGCTGAAGACTCCATATTCCTACAGTCCGAGCTCTAGTACAAAGTAAGGCCTCACAGATAAATAGAAAAGTTCAGCAACCTCAGTAGGCATTTGCTCAGAAGTAAAAGCAGTCATTTACTCAGAATTCCACTATATGAGGGAAGTGAAACAGGGGGTTGTGGAGATTGAGGCAGGAGGAGACATCTTCTCACATATTTAAGGTTTTAGGGGAGATGGCAATAGGCTGCCAGTCACTAGCTACTGTTCAACTAAAAAGTCTTCTGAGTTTCTAGTTTTCTTATCATGAAATGCTGATAATACCTTAACCTAATAGAGCCACTGTGAGGATTAATGAGGAAGGTGGACCAATAAATAATAGTTCTTTTTTTTTTTTTTTGCCTCAAGCTTTCTTAACACATAAGGAATAATATGGAGAAAAATTAATTTCACTATCAAATCCTTTTCTCCTAAAGTCTTAACATTAGAATATTAATTAATACAGAAGGAATGGATTTTGTTTTTAATGCCACCAGAATTTCCCTAGCTTTACAATTAAAACACTAAAACTGCTCTAAGAAACAAGTCTTTACAATAAAAATATTGAAAAGCATAATTGTGAAAACATTCTTTTTTTTTTTTTTTTTTGGGAAAACATTCTTGAGACACAAAAATATAAAGCAAATAAAAAAGTTCAGCTATACAGATGCACACTCACATTTCAGTTATAACCTCTTACCTATTGTCAGTTGAAAGACCGGCCGTAGCTATCAAAGAGGAGGAACTAACAAAGACAAAGTCATTGGCTGTTTTGTTGTGACACTGCCAAGTCTGGAACAGTTAGAGACAGACCAATGTTACTGCTGTCACTAGCAACTTTAAAACCAAGTAGATGCATTAATCAAAAAGGGATCATGTAATCTGTGGCTTACTTAAGCTGATTTAGTCTCCCCTGCCAAACTTTAGACAAGTTTCAAGAGTAATACAGAGAATTCTCATATACCATTTATACAGATTCACCAATTTTGAACATTTTGCAACACTTGTTTTGCCTCTCCTTCTCTTTTTCTCTTTCTCTCACACACTTTCCCTGAACCATATGCATTGTAAGACTTTACAAGACCCTATGCTTTTGTTTATCTAAAAGTTCAAAAGAAAACAAAAGGAGGTTAAATGTTAAATATTTCTCTTAGATACCTGTGAAATTTTTTTTCTTAGAAAAACTAGAATTTTAGATTATCTCGGACTAAATTATTTTATTTTCAGAAATGTTTAAACTCATAAATAATTTTTTTTAATTTAAATTCAATTAGCCAACATATAGTATATCATTTGTTTCAGATGTTCAGCAATTTATCAGTTGTGTTTAACACCCAGTGCTGATCACATCACGTGCCCTCCTTAATGCCCATCCCCCAGTTTCCCATCGCCCTACCCACCTCCCCTACAACAATCCTCAGCTTGTTTCCTATAGTTAAGAGTCTCTCATGGTTAAATAATTTTTCAAATATGGGAATAAAAACATATTATTAAGTCAACAAAACTAGAAAATTTACAATATTTCTGAATACTCCATCAAACAGTAACTTAATATGAAAGGTTTAGTCTATTACAAAGATTTCCAAGCTATATTTGTTCAAATGTTTCTCTTCAAAAAAAAAAAAAACGATTTTTTTTTTAAGTATGTCAAAATCATCACATAAGATTTTTCCTTTGAGTCACTTCCCCATTTCCCCTGACTACCACTGGAGCTGGGCTAGATACGTCCTTAAAACAAACAAAATATACTTTAACCCCACAAAACCAATAATGTACATTTTCAATCCAATTTATCTTTTTAGAACTTAAACAACAATAAATAAAGTCAGCCCCTAAGGGAACATAAACATATATTTAAATCCATTGGCTTAATAAAAATATGAGGAAAAATATGCTTTCAAAGTACCCTCACCAACCCTCCCCTTGCTTACTTTCACTTAGATCAGCACCATATTCCAGAATTTAACCTTGAGTGAATTACCAGAATCTTAACTCATATTCTTAATATTTTCCTAATAGGTATTGCTTAGTCCTATGAAGGGCTTCATTAAAGAATATATTAAATACAAACTCAGTGTTCTATGAAGCTGTAGAAGGTTCATTAAGCTTGTGCAGTCCCGTATAGCAATGTATCAATTTTTTTTTTTTTAAGACATGGGCAAGGGGCACCTGGGTGGCTCAGTCACTTAAGTTCTGACTCTGGATTTCCACTTGGGTCATGATTTCAGGGTTGTGAGATAGAGAGCCCCATGTTGGGCTCTGCACTCAGCGTGGAGTTTGCTTGTCCCTCTCCCTCTGCTCTTCCCCCTGCTCTCTCTCAAATAAATACATAAATAAAATCTTAAAAAAAAAAGACATGGGCAAGAAAATAATTGTGCCAGCTACAGCATATCCTTTCTACTTTGTTCATAAGGGCTAAACACACAAAAAAGAAAAACACCAGATGCGTGGTCTGTATAATCCCCACTGTAGCTTAGTGAGGCTGGAAAAGGGCTTGAGTAACCCACATGTTGCTCTGGAGGTACCATGTTTCTTCGATACAGGTTAATTTTCCAAGTTACCAGAGACTAAGAATTTTTATACCTCACAGACTAATTTTCACATAACACAAGGACAGTAGCTTATAGTAAAGTGGCTGAATACACAGAACTACGTAGATTTTACTTTTTGGCTTTAATATTTATTGCCTCAAATACATATTCTTGATTTCTTAAAAATAAAAATTCAAGGGCTATCTAGGGGGCTCAGTCACTTCAGTGTCCCCCTCTAGATTTTGGCTCAGATCGTGATCTCGGGGTTGTGACATTGAGCCCCACGCAGGGCTCTATGCTGGGCATGAAGCCTGCTTGGGATTCTCTCTCTCCCCCTGCCCTTCCCCCGACTCTCTCTCTCTCTCAAAAATAACAAAAATAAAATAAAATAAAAATTCTAAAAAGTTTAAAGGTAAGAATTTTTGGCTTACCAGGTATGGCTTAGGCATGCTTCCAGTTACTGGGCAACATTTCCAGTTTGTTTGATATAAACTTAAATATCCATCAGCATCAACTATTCCAAACTTAGAGAAAAAAAAATTTTTAAGTATCTAATACTAATACAAAAGCATGTATCAACCCATACTTTCACTGTGAATCTCATATTTTGATCTTAAACATTTAATTGATAAATTGACTTTTACTTCACCTTTGCATGGATTTAGTCCAGAAAAACATTTAGCTGCTGCTTAAAAAAACTCCAGGTGACACAGAAGAAACAAACATCAGACACACATTTTATTATACTAACCAAAAGCAGAGTCTATATATTCTCCAAAAGTACTCAACAAATAGGATACTGGATTTACACATTAAGTCTTGCAACTAACGTTTAGTATATATAAGATAGCAAACTGTCATTACGACAAAGAAAAAAATAAGGATTTCCAGATATATGTAAGAAAAATGTGTCAACAAGAGTGGAAAGTAAAATGAAAAGATTGTTACAGTAAAAGAATTCCCACTATGGGAACTCAGAGTAATCTGATTGAGAAAATGTCAAAATTATCCAATGATGGAGTATATGTTACAGATATAAAAGGATGAGTAAGACTAAGCATTTTCTTCTTTAGATTACAAAAATAACATATACTTATATAGTTTATAAAATAAAACGAATGTCTACTTTGGACTCCTGCCCTCTCCCATCTCCAGATCTAGCAACTATTAACAATTTGATGTGTTCCATTTCAAATTTGTTCTATGAATAGTCAAACATTCATACAGTGTTTTTAAAAAAATAAATACACAGTTCCACAATCACGTTTTTTACCTATTACAGCCATCTTTTCATATCAGTACGTTTAATCTACTTCATTCTTGTGCCGTGTAGTATTACACTATATAGTTGTATTATAACTTTTTTGAAAACTCGTTCCTTATAGACAGTTTCCATTTTTCCCTATTACAAAGTGTTGCTTTAAATATTCTGGTACAGGGGCACCCGGGTGGCTCAGTTGGTTAAGCGTCTGCCTTTGGCTCAGGTCATGATCTCAGGGTCTAGGGATGGAGCCCCGTGTTGGGCTCCCTGCTCAGTGGGAGAGTCTGCTTCTCCCTCTGCCTCTGCCCCCACCCCCGCTTGTGTCTCTTTTTCTCTTGCTCACTCACTCTCTCTCTTGCTCACTCTCTCTCCCTTACTCTCTCTCAAATAAATAAAATCTTTAAAATAAATAAATATTTTTATATTCTATAAACCTTTGAGTATTTATGTAGGATAGATATCTAGAAATGGGAAAGCTTTGTCAAATGGCATCATTTAACATTGGCAGGTGAAGCTAAAATTTAATCCTAAGTGGTAATATCAATTTACATATCCATTTTTCTTACACATTAGTCAACACTGCTTATTACTAAAATTTTAAATATTTGTTGGTATATAGAAAAATTTTAACATGCATTTCTTCAATTATTGGTCAGGATTGTTGGCCATGCATAGTTGTTTTGTAAATTGACCTGATCATATCCTTTATCTACTTCTCTATTAAGTTGTCTTTTAAAAAATTTGGGTAAGGCAAATATCAGAAACATTAACTCATTGTTTACTATATTTGTTACAGATATTTTTCCAAGGTCTATCCTTTTTGTGATTTATCCTGTTTTCTGGAGAAGATCTACATATGGTCTTCAGAAAGGATATATGGAATGTGTTAAGTCTCTGCACAGTTAAAAATATATTTTTTTAATATATTTTTCATCAAATTTGAATGACTGTTTGGACAGATAATGACACCTAATTCCCAGTCATTGTCCATCAGAATTCTGTGAATATTGCTTTCCTATGTGTAATCTTTATTTTTGAGTAGGCGAATGCCATTAATTTTAGAGGGGAGGGGTGGAGAGGTTCTAAGTAATCATTTTACCCCCACCCCTTCCTAGAAGCTCTCTTTATTCTTGGGTTAAAAAAACAAAAATCAAATAATCAGGATGTGTCTAAGCATGTGAAGTTTCTCAACACTTCTGCCTAGTACTTGGTAGGTTCTTTTCAAAAATTCTATTTTTGTTTTGGGAATATTTTTATTCTAATAATTCCTTTGAATATAGTGCTTCCTTCTACTCCATCATTTTCTTCCTTCTTCTGAAATACCTTTTTAATGTCTTTTATAAATTTTCCTGGGTCTAGTCTGAATTTGTTTCTTGTGTTATTTTTATCAAAGGATAATTTCCTAATTTGTTCTTCCAGTCACAAACTTGATTTTCAACTATTTTCATTCTGTAATTCAGCCCTTATAATGCGTAGAAATTCTTCTACTAACCCAATTTTGGGAATCACACGTTTTAAATTTCCAAGAATTCTTTCCTGTTCTTCTGCCTTTACTTCATAGTAGCTTATTTTTATTTTAGAATGCAGTATCTTCCTGAATCTGAGGAATTGTTCCTCACAGGTCATTTATTCTGCTTAATGCCTCTTTTTAGGCTCAATAACTGTTGGCAGCCCATTTCTGTTCATAATTGACAAACTGACCAGCATTACTGTCCTCTGTTCTATTTACCATAGCAGGCTTCCCTACACTAAGGGAAATAGCTTGTTTAGGTGTTGTGCTATTTGGCTCCATCATGCCTATGGTGAATGGACAGTAAGTTGACTGCCTGTTAAATATACTTGGGCAGGTAATGAAGAATAGTTTTTTGTGCCTTAAAATAGTATATGTGGAAGGCTATAATGAGTGTTAAGTCTATAAAATAATTCAGACTACAGAAGGCACTGAATACCATGCCAAAGAATATGGGCTTCTAGATACAATGAGGAGGCTTGAAGGGCTCTTGAAAAGAACAATGTGATCTTCCCTTACAATGTGGTTATACAACTATATTATTTGTTGTTATATAACTGTGTTGGCAACATGAAGAATACATTAGAAAGGTAAGAGTTGAGGTACAGAGCCTAGCTTAGGAGCAATATTGACAACCAAAGTAGAAAAGCAAGAGCACTAAAGTATATGTTATACAACTGAAATTACAGTAGAACTCTAAAAGCTTTTCGATTAAGTCCCCTCAATTACCCCTTAAGGAGCAAAGAATGTTGCCAATTGGTATTAAGAAACCGTATGCTCTCAAAAGTTTGTTTCATAGCTACGTGAAAAATTACCATTAACTTCAGTGAAATGATAACACAGCTAAGTGATAAATGTGGTAGGCAATAAGGTTGCAGCACACCAAGATACAAGCAACACACGAGGAGAGTTGAAGGTTTGGAAGTCGAGAGAAAAGGAAAGGCAAGACGGACCATCTGTGAGGGTGCCATGTCTTTTTAGTGAAACACAGCTCTGAAGACAAAAGAGCAGGCTGATTTCCCCTGTACCTGTTGTTTAAAGTGATAGTGAGACACTAGGGGGGCAGAGAGGCAGTCTGAGGAAAACAGGACTATGGGAAGTGAAGACAGTAAGGGATATTCTAGAGGAGGGTTGAAAAACTGTTTCTTAAAGGGTCATATAGTAAATATTTTAGGCTTGCCGTCTATAAAGTCTTTGCTTTTTTGAACTCTGCTGTTGTAGTGGAAAGGTAATTAAAGAAAACAAATAATGAGTGAGGTAGCTGTGTTCTAGTAAAACTTTATTTACAAATAAAATGTAGGTAGGCCATGATTTGTTGATGCCCTGTTCTAGACCAGTCCTCAGAACGTTTAATGTATGTACAAATCACAAAAGTATCTGGTTAAAATGCAGATGGTGACTCAGCAGGTCTGCAGTAGAGTTAATAATCTGCATTTTTTTTAAAAATATGGAACACTTTACAAATTTGTGTGTCATCCTTGCGCAGGGGCCATGCTAATCTTCTCTGTATCATCCCAATTTTAGTATATGTGCTGCAGAACTGAGCACAATAATCTGCGTTTTTAATAAGCTCCCAGATTTTACTTGCTAATTGACCATACTTTGAGTAGGTTCCAGAGGACAAAGAAAGTAGAAGTATTTAATCAAAAATGTGTAATATATGGTGGTCCTATAATCATTTGGTCCTTAACATCATTTAAGTGAATTTTAATGGATATATACACATATACACACACAACACGCCCAGGCATACACAAAATGTCATTCGAGAAAGAATGAAATGAATATAAGTGTTCTTTGAAAAGACTTTTATAAGAAAGACTTCATATAGATTAATACTTTATCCTTAGCTCACTGAGCTGTTCTCTTCAGAAACACAGACTAGTTACATTTATAAACTTCCAACATAATCAAACCATATTCCCATTTATATTTTTATATACTACCTTATTTCCTTGGTAGTTAAATCTCATTCTCGTAACTCTTGAATTGCCACCAGATCGAAAACAGGTTATTTGTTGAGAATGGCCCCATTCAAACATTCTGACACTTCCATCTTGAGCTCCTGTCAGATCTGCATTATGAAGGGCAAAAATGGCAAATTTATTGCATTAATCTTTGGAAGGTTTATTTTTGAATCCAAGTGAAAACCTTTATGAAAGAAACACTTTTGAAATGAATCATAGTCAATTTACATAAACTTACCTTTATGAAATTTTGTTTGAGTGTTTTTAATCTTAAAAACAGTTTTATGATGTACTTTCATTTGACTAAGAATATACCCTCACACTACACAACAGAAGCAATTAAATCAGACCTCCGTAAATTTTATTTCCTTCTGAAATTATCTCAGTGTTATATAATAACGTAAACAAATTCCTGGGTGAACTAAAGAGCCAATTCTTATCAGCCCTACTATTAATGTTTAAACTTATACATCTTCTCTGGGAAAAAAAAAGACTGTAGAAAGTCTTGAATGTCATGCATGGTAAAGAAAAAAATCACTTCTAATAGTTATTCTGATTGACTGGATAGCTCAAATGTGTTGTATGTTTCACTGAGGAATGTGAACAAGCTAAATAATTATTAATTCATCACTTTGCCATTTACTGATTTTGTGATACGAGGAATCTTAATTAATCTCTGAGCCCATTTCAAATTGTCCTGTAAAAGGGGAATAATGATATGTAAGTTAATGGACAGCTATGAGAAGTAAACGAGATAATCCATATAAATCATTTAGAAATATGCTTAGCATGGACGACTCAATTTATGTTAAGTATAATTATCAGTAGTAATATGGTATTCAATGTAGTAAAAACATTGATAAATTTTTACATTAATTTTTACATTATTTCACACCTTTAGTAATAAGTAATGGAAGTTACGCTCTTCATTTTAAATATATGGTTCTCTTGAACCCTTCTGCTGGACACTGGTACGCATTTTGATGATAGCTGCTTGTAGTACTTAGGACAGTGAAGTAGAAAAGAACACTGGTTTTGTCAAATGTATTTTATCAGATTATCTCTCATTATAAAAGTAGTATAATTTTTTTATATGTTATGAAATTGAAGGAACATGAGTATTTTTTAATTAACAGGCACTGCGCTTATTACTGTGTGGTAGGACAACTTGATGACAGGCACAACTTAAAAATCATATTAAAAAAACCTGAATACTGAGATGCCAATACGAATACTGATTCCAACCCAAAAGTATATTTAAAGTTGTCTTTTTTGTTTTTTCTCTGCTTCAATACATCCAAATAAATTCCCCATTAGTTAAGTTCCTTGTTAAAGGAGAAAAACTTTTGAGATTCCCAGGAATATTAACCATTAGTGTGTCTGATAAAAGGCAAACTGACAAAATATTAATAAAATACAAAGTGACTATGATGAGGCAATAAATGACCAAGATAGGGTTCTGATCTATGTAATAAAAGATGGGAGTGATCCTATTATTAAAACAATTAATTATGAGTATAACTTATAATTGTGTAAAGAGTCCAAAAATGTTAAAAAATAAAATGTTCTAACTTAGAAATAGGCAGTCAACATAGTGAAGAGTTAGTGCATCAAGTTAGCCTTCTCTATTAATTCAGGAAAATTTCTTTTTCTATTGTTATCCAAATTTGAAATGAAGATTTTATTTGCTAGCAGACATTCTCTACAAAAAAAAAGTAAAATAGTTGACTACCTTTCAAGTGAAACTAAAAACCTGCTTTAAATTCCTTAGAACACTGGCTAATTATTATCAACTTACAGTAAGGAAGAGTTGGATGAGAAGTCATTCTTCTGACATTATTAATGGCTTTCTTAATCATCTGTTAACAAAGAAAAATCATTTGTCTATAGTTACAAAAAGTAGTATTAAAAATACAAAATGTGACAGAAAATTCAACTAACATTTATTTATTTACTTTTATGTGATTCCTAACTACCATTGTGGGTGCTAAAACTATTAAACGTAGTAACAGAAATTAAATTTAATAGCTCAGCTCTCTTATGTTTAAGTGCACATACATTTTCTGCATCATTGACTAGGCTCTAAGAACAAATTCACCTTGAGAATTTAGTCTTACCTCCTTTCTTGCCAATTCTTTTCTGATCCCATTAATTTTATTGGAATAATCCTGAATAGTATAAGGTTAAAAAGACAGGCAGAAGCATGTGAAAAAAAAAAAAAAGAGGTAAACAGAAAATTGTATAAATTTTTAATTGATAATGTGGAACTGTTTATACATCCATTTTTAAATCATATTTTCAATGATTTAAGTAGCCTGTCAAATAAGAATATGTGAAATTAAAGAGAATTTTAATTAATAGAACAATTCCTATTTATACAGCACCATAACTACAATTATATGTTATCCTAAGTTTGTAGCATCAATCCTGAGTAGATTTGTTGTTGTTGTTGTTCTTGTGGATTTTAAATTGTCCATTAGACTAAAGTTGTGAGTTAAGTGGGGATTGGGTAGGGAGGAAGAGAGCAGGCTAGCAGAAGCGGTGAAGGACAGAAACAATGAAAGATGGTTATGATTGTAATTATACTGCAAAACAGAAGTTGGTCATAACAAGTATTCTTTTTTGTTAGAATGAGTAAGTCAATGAAGTAACAGAATTAAGAAAATATTTCGTTAATTCTCCACAAAAAAAAAAAAACTTGCTGAATGTTATGTTTAGCAAACTTGTTGAAATCTTACGTTCCTTTTTAATTAAAGAAATGCCTAAATATTCCTATTCTTTTACTTTTCTTTCTGACTAAAGTATCAAAGTAAAACCATTAACAAAAAAATACATAAACACAGGTTTAATAAAATTTCTAAGAGCATATGCAGAACATTATAAAGGAAAGAAACCATAACTTATTTTAGAAGATCCTTATAAAAAAGAATCACCTGATTATACTGGTGTCTTTTTCTTGAGGATGGAGTGGGACCAATTAGATTAATTATGCTAACAAATCACAATGATCCCCTCTAAAAAGAGGTGCTTCTGGGGTGCCTGGGTGGCTCAATCGTTAAGCATCTGCCTTCGGCTCAGGTCGTGATCCCAGGGTCCTGGAATCGAGCCCCGCATCGGGTTCCCTGCTCCACGGGGAGCCTGCTTCTCCCTCTCCCACTCCCCCTGCTTGTGTTCCCTCTCTTGCTGTGTCTCTCTCTGTCAAATAAATAAAATCTTAAAAAAAAAAAAGCGGTCCTTCTAAGATGTAGATAGAAAGAAAATTCCATCCTAACAAGAACGACAAAGGTAAATTTCTGTATTATAATGCTTTGTAGTAAAAACAAGTATTTTTTGAGCACTGACTATATGCCAAACGCCATTCTAGTTAGAGATCATCAGTGTCTAAGGCAGGCATAACAATCTCTCACAGAGTTTACATTACAGAGTACATTAAAAAAGACAAAACTGGGCGCCTGGGTGGCTCAGTCAGTTAAGCCACTGCCTTCGGCTCAGGTCATGACCCTGGAGTCCCGGGATCGAGTCCCGCATCGGGCTCCCTGCTCAGCAGGGAGTCTGCTTCTCCCTCTGACCCTCCCCCCTCTCATGTGCTCTCTCTCTCCTCTCATCCTCTCTCTCAAATAAATAAATAAAATCTTTAAAAAAAAATAAAAAAGACAAAACTGATACAGGCCATTAAAGATGATAAAATGGGCGATAATGACATATAGACTGACTACGGATAGAGTAGGGAGGGACAGATGCCTTCACTAGAGAAGCAAGGGAAATCCCTGGGAACCTGAGTTGAGATCTGAATGGTAAAAGAAGAACGTTTGAAGCAGAAAGCAAGGCAAAGGCTCTGACAGGGCAATGGAGCTTGATGTTTCTGAGAGACAGAAAGAGGGCCACTGTAATTAGAGCAAAGCGAATCAAGTACAGAATGAAGAGAGATGAGGCTGCAGAGGCTGCCAGGGGTTAAATCACAGTAGACTGGAGAGGCCACCTGAAGGACTTGTTTTTTTAAAGTTGTACTGGGAAATCCGAAAGTCTTAAACAATGGAGTGACAACCTCAACGATGCTCTAAAAAAGAGCAACTCTGGCCGCTGTATCCAGAACACAGGGAGCAAGAGAGACCAGCAAGAAATCTGTGACAGGAAGAAAGGTATTCTCCAAAACTGGAGTTACAAAAACTGCCTATCATTTCTTTTTATATATTTTGTATATTCTGTTTAAGTTTCCCTTTAAAAGATGATAATATCAGTAAGTTTTTAAAGAAAATAACCACACCACCAGAAAGCCAGAAAGAATTACTGGTCCTGGGTTTCTCTGACTCCATGTATCATTAAGTATTAATAAAAGAATCTCATTGAGGGATAAACATGGATCACATCTTAATCAGGGCTCAAGAAGATCCTCAGACAAAATATAAACAAATGACTGTGGCTATGTTCCAATAAAACTTACTTATAGATAACGAAATCTGAATTTAATATAATTTTCATGTGTCACAAAATACCATTCGACTTTTTTTTTCTACCACTGAAAAATGTAAACACTATTCTCAAGCACGTTTATACAAAAATAGTTTGACCCACAGACCATAGCTTGCTGATGCCTGATTTGTAACAGTAGGTTGCAAATAATGTATTTTAAATTATTTAAAATAATGTCATATTTTTTCATATGAAAACATATTATTCTTCACAATCTAAATTTATAATTTCCAGCAAGTCTGACTTACTAAAAAGTTAAGAATTTTTAAAAAATGTTTAAATCATCCTTTATTAAACTAGAGGGGAAAAAAAGACATTTAAACACAATATTTTTACTTTGTGTGTGTGTGTGTGTTTAAGTAAGTAGGCTCCATGCCCAGCATGGAACCCAATGCAGGACCTGAACTCAGGACCCTGAGATCAAGGCCTGAGCTGAAATCGAGAGTCGGACGCTCAGCCGACTGAGCCACCCAGGCACCCCTGTGCACAGCGTGCTGCACTCTACATACCACAGATGCTCCTCTGCCAGTCTGTGTACTGCCGAGCCACGGCATGTTGATTGGAGTGCCGGGGTTGCTGTGCGTATATGGGGTTGTACCCTGCACAGCTGTTAAATCATCACGAGCATGTATAACCAAGAAATCTTCTGATCTACAAAAGAACGTCAGCTGGAATGAAAGCAACCCATCAGTTCTTCATTTCTTCTTCTTTACGTGAAAGCTCTAATATATGCCTTTGTATTTCCCTCTAAAATTTTCTTCAGCTCTTAACTCCTAACTCGTAGACAGTAACTTCATATGTGAACAACTGCAGAATCTCTCACTTTTTTTGTTTGTTTCTTTATTGTGTTTTTAGATTCCACATATGAGTAAAACCATATGGCATTTTTCTTTCTCAGTCTGACTTATTTAACTTAACATAATTCCCTTTAGGTCCATCCATGTTGTTGCAAGTAGCATTATCTCATCCTTCCTTATGGCTGTGTAATGTTCCTGTGTGTGTGTGTGTTTTCCTTATCTATTCATCTGTCAGTGGACACTTAGTTTGCTTCCATATCTTAGCTAATGCAAATAATGTTGCAGTAAACATAGTGGTGCATATATCTTTTCCAATTAGTGTTTTGTTTTTTTTTCTTTTTCTTTTTTTTTTTTAATTTCTCACTTTATTCTCTTCTAACCCTCAATTCCTTTTTTTAAAGCTCCTGCCACCCCTTTTTCACTCTTTATCATATCAGCATCCACTATACTTACAATCTAGGAATATTCCTCTAAAAATCTTTTGAAAGCTATAGTTCTGTGATATCATCATTTTTAACACAATGTTACTGAATTAAAAACAAAGTATAAAAGTACCCTTTGGTTTCCATTTCAGCATCATCATCTACCCAAGTATAGATCTGTGTAGCCAGAATTCCAGAAACATCCAGTTCTTGAACATCATGGCTTGAAGCAATTGCTATGCAGTTTCTATTTGCCTGAAAAACAAATCATATCATAATTTTTTTAAAAAAAGCACAACGTGTATATGAACTACTTCTAAAAATGGAAACTACAAAATAGCCCCTAGAAACTTTAACATACAGAAAAGACAGCATTTTCACAAATGAATATATAAAATTCATTTTACTAATTAAATTCTGAGTGTAATAATTATCAGCTTGATCTTGGAGATATGTTTATGTTCTAAGAATTCAAGAGCATCTAACAGAAGGCTCCTCTAAACGGTAATGCATGTACCACTTTATTTCTTCTCCCAGCACTCTCTCTCCAGTCTGCTAGTATGGTACAATCTCCCTGACGTTTGCAGAGTTCCGAAATGTGGAGGGAGGGGTTGGATAGAAGCTCTAGAAGGTAGAAAAAGGTGAGGGAGATAAGGAACATCAAACTAAAGAAATAACAGTGCATTATTCAAATAGGGTAAGTATCACTTTCATGTAAAGCTTTTCAGTCTTAAACAAGAAAAAATTTGGGAAATGGTCACAAAGGAAAGGTATGGGGGTAGAAAAAGAGTGGGGAAAGTATGTCAGAATAATCATAAATAATAAAAAAAACTTAAAAAAAAAAGAATAATCATAAATTAAAAGTTGGTTACATTAGGGGCACCTGAGTGATGAAGTCGGTTAAGTGACTCTTGGTTTCAGCTCAGGTTGTGATCTCTGGGTCGTGAGATCAAGGCTCAGTGCAGAGTGTGCTAAAGTTTCTCTCTCGGTCGCCTAGGTGGCTCAGTTGGTTAAGTGTCTGCCTTTGGCTCAGATCATGATCCCAGAGTCCCAGGATCAAGTCCTGCCTTGGGCTCCCTGCTTAGTGGGGAGTCTGCTTCTCCCTCTGCCCTTCACCCTGCTTTGTGCTCTCTCTCGCTCTCTCTCTCTCTTAAATAAAGTCTTTTAAAAAAAAAGTTTTTCTCTCTCTTTCCCTCTGTCCTCTCCTCCACCCCCACGCTCTCTTTCTCTACCCCTCTTTAAAATAAATAAATCTTTAACAAAAAGAACTGGTCAGATTAAATGACATAAAATTTTAAACATCTATGAACTGAAAATGTACATCTCTAAAAGAGAAAATAAAATAACAGCAAAGAGAAAATAGGATTAACATTTCCATTATGTAAAATGCTAATACGAACTGAAACAAAAAAATGAATACCCCAGACATAAATGGAAAAAGGATATAATGAGACTGCTCAGAGATAATTCTCCACAGGTCTCTCTGTTTCTGAATGTCCAGTGAGTGACATACTGACTGCTGTCTGTTCTGCAGAATGGCTGTATACCTATGGTGTCTCCCTCCAGATCAAAGGGCAGGTACACTTAATGTCCATTAGAAAAGATTTAGGTTCCCTAAACTCAGTGTTCCTTTCCTATAATGCAACCTACTCTGTGTGCAGTTATCATTTGGCCCCCTCCCTGCCACTCTGTGGTAATGTTAACAGAGGGAACCAGAGCATAAATGCTGATATTCTGGATACTGCTTCTCCTATTAGTAATAAACTGTCTTTTGCCTCTGGTCCAGGAGTCTGTGTCTTCTTACAGCATCCATTAAACTGAGAAAGATAACTTGTTCGCTTGAATGCAGAGAAAAATCTCAGGCCTTTCACAGTTCTTAACACAGATAATTCACAACTAAACAAATGGGAAAAAGTTCAATCTCATCAGCATTTTAAAATAATGCAATTTAAAGCAAAAGGTATTATTTCTCATATACAAATTTAGCAAGGATGTAAAACAATAATCAATCTGGAGAAATAAAAATTAAACAGGTACACTCTTCCTGCATGGTGAACAACGGATTTTATATATGTGGATGACTGTTCATTACTAGTTACTTACATATATATCCAAAAAAGAAAAGAAAAAGAAACAAGTTTGTTTTATAGCACAGAATATTTAAAATCGTATTTTTTTTCAAGGGAAGGAAGATACTTGTTGGGTGCAGACAATAATTTTGTATTTGTATCTGACACGTATATACCATATTGCACAGATATTCCAACAGGAGAACTGTCTGGTTAAGGGGCTGATTCCAAACCTGCCTGTCTTCAACAGAAGTAGTCACTGTTCAGGGGTGTGTAGAAGAGGGAAATGAGACAAAGGACATAGGGAAAGATGAGGACAGAAGGATAAAGGAACTATCTAGGAGAAATCAAAGAAAGACGTATCATAGGAAGATGGAGAACCAACTGGTGAAATGATTACTGAATGCATAATGCCATAGGGTATTTATCTAAATAATATTTAAAAATTATTTTACAATTAGGAATATGTGAAAAAGGAGATATACATACTTAAGTGTACATATGTGTGTGTGTGTGTGTGTGTGTGTGCAAATAAAACTGCAGCAGGGCATTTAGGGAAGACTGCATAGCTAAGGCTACCCCTTCTTTAAGGAGCTCACAGAGAGCTTTAAGGAACATGGTCAGTGGAAGACTAAGGAATGTAAAGGAAAAACTAGGCAGCTACTGTAGCTGTAAGTTAATGAGTGAGAATTTCTGTAAGTCATATAAAAGCTTGAATTTGATCTAATATTAATAATCACATTCAACATATTCATATAAGGAAAATAAAAAACCTTTTTTTGAATTAAATGCTATAATATGTTATATAAATTCTAAAGGCTACTGCATATTATAAATATTTGATATTTCTCTCTGTGTAGTAATAAAACATTATTTTACCTGCTACATATCCAATAAATTTAATTATCAAACAATATAATCATTTTATAAAATAAAGTAACTTACTCAGATTGCAATTTAGGCAGTGGGAATTAGCTTTGGGAAAGAGAAATACTAATACCGAATAAACTGACAAAACAGGAGACATTCTTCAACAATGAACACTTAATAATCAAAGAATAAAAAGTCTACGCACTTACTTTATTAACAGCAAAGGCAGTAATGATGTCAGATTCCTTGTGAATAATCCTTGCTTTACCTCCAGGATATCCCAAGTCTGCTTCTATCTAAATGGAAGGAAAGAAAACACAAAAACATAGTGATTTTAGTCATAGAAAAAAATAGTATATGCCAATCTGTCATTTAATACTTGCATTAATTATTTTAAGAAACTTCTTAGACATCTCCTAGCAAAGGTACTATTTTACATGCTAATTATCCCTAAAACAAAACTTATTTGACCCGGGAAATTTAAATTGTTTCCAGCTTGCCTTCCCATATGTAAAAAGACAGTTGATACAAGATACAACTTCATTAATTGCGTATGTTCCCAATAAATTAACACAAATGAATTAACTTTAAAAGATCAAGACATTCTAATTATTAAAAAAAGATTTGTTTGCCCTATTTCTTAGCATTATAATCATTGGATAATATTTTATAAATATTAGAAGGTTAAAAAGGCAAATATTTTTAGGTTTTGCACACCAAAGAGGATCACTGTTGCATATTAATCTTTTTTTTTAAACAACCTTTTAAAAATATAAGGACC
Organism: Phoca vitulina; assembly: GCF_004348235.1. Taxonomy (NCBI): domain Eukaryota; kingdom Metazoa; phylum Chordata; class Mammalia; order Carnivora; family Phocidae; genus Phoca; species Phoca vitulina. Next base: position 18,924,760 of record NW_022589735.1, read on the forward strand.
ATTCTTAGTTTACTACCTATAGAAGAACAGGTCAAATATGGCCAGCTGAACATAGTTTATGGGCTCCTAGCCTAAAACAACTTTTAATTTATAAAAAAAAAACAACCTGAAACCCTGAAAGGCATAGTAATTTGCCCAGGTCAGTAAGTCATTTTAATAGATGAATAGACCATAACTCAGTATTCTTTAGATGAGGGAACTATATCAACCTTCTGCTTATCCCAGAGAAGGTATATATAAGGCCTTTGAACGCAGAAGATAATATTGTATAAAATCAACATTTACTGAAATAAACAGGTAAAAGGACAAGGCAATTATTAAGAGTTAGAAATGTTAATGTAGGATACTGTTTTATCTTATTTTACCACCTAACCTTCAATCTTTAAAATGAATTAGTATAAAATAGTTCACAACTCATTTTGAAGTACAGAAGTTATTAATTTGACAAAAAATTAGAACAGGGGCGCCTGGGTGGCTCAATCGTTAAGCGTCTGCCTTCAGCTCAGGTCATGATCCCAGCGTCCTAGGATTGAGCCCCGCATCAGGCTCCCTGCTCGGCGGGAAGCCTGCTTCTCCCTCTCCCACTCCCCCTGCTCGTGTTCCCTCTCTCGCTGTTGTCTCTCTCTGTCAAATAAATAAAATCTTAAAAAAAAAAAATTAGAACAAACCTGAGGCGTCTGGCTAGCTAAGTCAGGAGAGCATGCAGCTCTTGATCTCAGGGTTGGGAGTTTGAGCCCCACATTGGGTATAGAGATTACTTAAAATCTTTTAAAAAAAAGAATATAACAAATATAATTCCTGCAAAGTTTAGATAAAAACATCACCAATGCCTGTCCATTGTTTGACCAAGAGAAATGAGTTAGCACTATTTTTAAAAATGGCAAATAAGAAGCCTGTTGAATGGCAAGTTGAGACTTGTAAGATAACCAAACCCTGCAAATCCTATGCAAACAAAACTCATGGTCACTGGATATAAAGATGTCAAATATATTCTAATCTAAAATACCATCTGATAACATAAAAGAATTTCAGTGCTTGCCAAACATTGTGGTTGATTTCAAAGTAAACTTCTTTTCTAAGGATAATCTTACCTCTGGCTACAAGAGGTCCATCAAATGTATATAATGTATAAGTTAAATTCTGTAATTTTATGACAAAATCTCAACTTAGTCACATATCTGCCTGGTATATCTAAAGCACACTAAGCGTCCGCTATTGGATTTTGAAGAAATGGAAAAGAAAGACAAATGATATTTGCAGGTGACTGAGGAGTATGTTATTTGCTGGTAATGGGTAGGTGGGGGGGAAATATATTCATTTTACCTGCAGAGCTTTTTCAAACTTTAAATTTACGGAGAAAAAACTCCAATAGGCATAGACTTCAAAAAGCTTCTTCAGGAACGCCTGGGTGGCTCAGTCTGTTAAGCATCTGCCTTCGGCTCAGGTCATGATCCCAGGGTCCTGGGACTGAGCACCACGTCAGGCTCCCTGCTCGGCGGGAGTTTCTTCTCCCACTCCCGCCCACTTGTGCTCTCGCGCGCTATCTCCATCACTCTCCCTCTCTCTCTCTCAAATAAATAAATAAAATCTTCAAAAAAAAAAAAAAAAAGCTTCTTCAATGTGAAAATACATTCCTGTCCTCTCATTACCTAGATTTAATAAAACATTAGTTCTTAATACTGTGGCCCCAAGATCACCTGCATAAGAATCAGCTGGAGGGAGGGAGAAAGCATGGTGTTTAGCATCTCAAAAGCTTATGCATATTTAATTTTGAGATGAATGGCAAGTGGTAGGTAATGAGCTTGGAGACCAGGCAGGATTCAGTGTGCAGAGGGCCTTAAAAGCCTTAATAAAGAGTTCAGATTTTATTTTAAAGCTAGGAAACCACTGCAAGGGTTTAGATAATCCTGTGTGTTGTGAGGCAAAGTCTACAGGGTGTGAGAATGGCTGCCAGATCAGTTAAGAGGCTACTTCAGCAGCTGGGGTGAGAGGTAAAGGGGGATTTGATTAGGGTAGTAGCAATGGTGGTAGTAATGAGTGGTTGGGATTAGGATAAATTTTGCTAATGGACTGAAATTACAGTAGGAGCAAAAGAGAAAAAGCAAGGATAACTCCTAGATTTCAGACCATCATGATAAGTGGGTGAGTGAAGGTACCATTTAATGAGACAAAAATGAAGAAAAAGTGGGAATTTGGATTAAGACTAGGAGAAGAAAGGAAATTCTGTGTTTAGACATTCAGGGTGAGATAGCTATTAGATTAATAAGGCAAGTCCAGAGTTCAGGAAATGAATGGGCCAGAAAGAATTGGTTTAAGAGTTACCATTTAAGAGGCTAGCTGTGGGTGATATTTAAACCATGAGATAGCCCAAAGCGAAAGTAAAGACAGGGAAGAGAAGAGGTTAGAGAACTAAGTCCTGAGACACCCAACGTTTCTAAGAGAGGAAAAAGATAAGCCAATTCAAGATAGAAGTAGTTTGGGGAAAGAAATGCTGACAGAATAAACTGACAGAACAGGAAACATTCTCCAACTATGAATACTTAATCATCAAATTTGATGTTACAGAAACCAAGTAAAGCAAGTTTCAGGAAGGTGGCTGCAGTCAACAGTATCAAAGGGTATTGAACAACTCAAGTAAAGAAAGACAGAACTGACTACTGAATTTAGCAACCTGGAAGTCAAGGGTGAGTGACTTTGACTAGTAAAATCTCAGTGGAGTGGGCTGGAGATAACACTTAACTAAATCAGAGAGGCATGTGACATCGGTGAATAGGGAGGGAAGTCCATTGGGGAAGATTCACAGGGGCATTCAACTGAATAGATAATGTTTTATTTCTTTAACTGGGGTGGTTCCTCCACAGGGTGTCTGCAACATTACTGTTTAAGTCTTCCCTGATGATTTTATAGGCAATTCTATAAATGAATTTTCCTAGATAGGGGATTACAGAAATAGGGGAGTAGAAAGATTCAAAGGTAGGTTTTTTGGTTTTCATTTGAAAGTAAGACAATAAAATATATTTGCTTATGCTGAGAATAATTTAAGGGAAAGATAAATATTTCTCATGGAAGAGGGAGGGAAGATAACTACTGAAGCAAAGTCCTTGGGTAGATAAAACGGAGAGAGTATCAATGTACAAATGGAAGATCTGGTCTTGGACAAAAAGTGACAGCCTATCTAGTGTTAGAAAAGGCAGAACAAAATATCTGCATATAGAGCAGAAGTTAGATTTGGTGGTAAGAAGATTAGTCTAAATCCCCTACACTTATTTTGCTGGCAAAACAAGGACACCAGTGGGAAATAGCAAAGGAATATTAGAAGTTTGAGGAAAGAGGGCAGAAGTGGGGAGAATGGAAAAGAGAACAAGAAAACAAATTTACTACAGAGTCATTTGTTTTGATGGTCAGGCAGTTTAATTTGGGATTTGTGGCTATAAATTTCAAGGCAAGCCCCCATGGTTTGTGCTTTTTCTTCATCCATGTTCAGCTATTTGGGTGAATATGTCACCAACTAGACCCCAAGACCTGATCTTTACGGCCCACTTGCTTGTTCTCCCCGACCTCTGTCCCAGTTTTTCCTTGAGCTCTTCTTTCCAGCTTATCTCTTAAGTCAAGCAAAGAGAAAGCAAAACCACGCTTCCAGCAACAGCACCTGCCCTGACAAGACCTCCATCTGGCCCAGGCCACCCAGACCAGTGTGATCTCAGCTTCCGACTTCTACTTGCACAGATGGACCAGAGAGTGACCTCTAGAATGCGGATAACTATCTTCACCCCATTTAGTACTAGCCCTCCGCCCAAGGAGGAGGACACGCCTTATCTGCATAACATACAGCATGTGTATAGGCATGTTTCCTTAAGGCATATGTGTGACCTTCGGCTGCCTCTGCACAGGATGACCAGGATTCTCCATCTAAATATGCATCCTAATCCTAAATAAAAGGAACCCATTCACCCTTGCTCGGGGATGCAAAGCTTTGGAAGCCTTTCCCTGTGATCTCTGTATCTGCTACAAATAAAGTTTTCTCTGTGTGACAGTTCAACCTGGAATTTGTGACTCACCAAGGAGGGAACTCACGTTGGTTCGGTTACAATGGCACCGAATAGACAGAAAGCTGCATGTACAGGTTTGGGAATTTTCAAGGCAAATACAACAGAGAGAGAAGAGCACAAAAGGGTTGAGGGTTTTTGTAAAGGACTGATCATAATGACAGATCATGAAATCTAAGGTAGGCCAGGAAGGAAGTGGAAACACGATGTGGTCAGCTAAAAAAAGAGGACTTGCATGTACCAGGAATATAATTTAATTTGCTAAAGGCAATACCACATAAAATCATAGTAAAAAAAAAACCCCACAGCGAATATGGTCTTAATGTAAAGGTTAATGTAAGTTTAATATAAACCTTAATGTAAGGTTTCAGGCCATGCTTTAAAATTTGATTGTGCTGGATATGTGAGGAAAAAAGAATACAAATATTAGTGCTAAAAGAGATTTTAAGAGATTATGCAGATCAAAAAGTAGACACAGAATTACCATAGATTGGGTGTATATCCAAAAGAACTGAAAACAGAGACTTAAACAGTTATGTGTACACCAATGTTCACAGCAGCATTATTCACAACAGGCAAAAGATGGAAACAACCTAAATATCCACTGACAGAGGAATGGCTACACAGTATGTGTGACGTATACACAATGGAATACCGTTTAAGCTTAAAAACAAAGGAGATCCTGATACACACTACATACTACATACATACAAGATGGTACGCTAAGTGAAAGAAGCCAGTCACAAAATGACAGGTACTGTATGATTCCACTTATACAGATACCCAGGGTAGTAAAATTCACAGAGACAGACAGCAGGATGGTGGGTGGCGGGCTAGGTTAGGTGAGGGGGAGAAAATGGAGAGCTACTGTCTAATGGGGACAGGGTTCAGTTTGGGAAGATGAAAAAGCTCTGGAGATTGATGGTGGTGATGGCTACACAACAATATAAAGGAACTTAATGCCACACAACTGTACGCTTAGAACAATTACAATGGTAAAGTTTATTTGTATATTTTACCACCATTTAAAAAAAGAGAAATTTTATACAGGAATTGATCTAAACAATGTTCAGGTTCCACAGAGCTTATTTGAAGAACTAGGAAGAGAGGACCACAACAGACTAAATCCAGGACTTCACTACTGTTTAAATCAGAGCAGTCAGCATGTTTAAAACTATCAACCCTAATTTTATACATTAGTAAAGAAGCCTTCAAGGGTGTAAAGAGCTCAAGGTCCCACAAGAGATCTACAGAAAAGTTGACCTGAGACTCCAGGTCTCATTGGTGATTTTCAGTTACTATCACCTTCTACAATGTGAAGGTGAGCATCCGGATTACTTCAGCACTACTCTAATGATATAATAAAACAAAACAAAGAAAAGGAGATCTAAAGAGTATCAAAGGCATATTGCAAGGAAATGGGAAGCTTGCAAGTGAACATAAAAGGACACCAATACTCAAAATATTAGGAAATAAAAATATTCAAGAAGTAATTGTTTTCAAAACTGCAGAAAAATGAAAGGTGACATCCCTAGAGATTTCACTGTGTATTAAAAAAACAGGGGAATACTATGAATAACTTTATACCTATAAATCTGACACTTGAAGCAGATAAATTTGTTTTTTAAATTTTACTTATTATTTATTTTAGAGAGGGACAGAGGGGGGAGGGGCAGAGGGAGAGAGAATCCCAAGCAGGATCTATGCCCAGCGCAGAGGCTGATGCAGGGCTTGATCTCAGGACCCTGAGATCATGACCTGAGCCGAAATCAAGAGTTGGACACTTAACCAACTGAGCCACCCAGGTGCCCCAGACAGACAAATTTATTTAAAGACATGGACTACTAATGTTCACTCAAGAAGAAATAAATACCCTGACTTGCCCTATATCTGTTGAAGAAACTGAATCTGTAGATAAAAAAGCCCAGACGATTTCTCTCATGAATTCCACCAAACACTTAAGAAATAATACTAATTCTACACAAATTTTTCTAGAAAATTAAAGAGAATATTTCCCAACTCATCTTCTGAGTCCAGCTTTAGTTTAAAACCAAAAAAGAACCCCAAAACATTAAGAAAACCATTAACCAATATTCCTCATTAACATAAATGCAGAAATTCTTAACAAAATTTTTAACAGATCTACCAATACATAAAAAAGATAACAAACACATCACTACCAAATCAAGCTTAATCAGAGAATGAAAGGTTAGTTAAACATAAACTAACTCATCAACCAAATTATTTAGCTGTATTAACAGACTAAAATAAGAACCATATGAACATCTCAATAGTAGCAAAAAAAAAAAAAAACCAAAAAACAAAATCACGTGACAAAATCCAAAATCTATTACTGATTAAAAATTCTCAACAAGCTAGGAACAGAAAATCTTCCTCAACCTTATGAAGGATATCTAAAACAACCCTATAGATAACAGCATACTTAATGAACAGGAACAAAATAAAAATGTCTGGAAATTCTAGTCAGTGCAGTAAGACAGTGGGAGATTAGTATAAAGATAAATAAATCAATGGTCCAAAACAGAATCCATGACACATATATGTCAATTCGTTTTTTAAAAGGAGGAAAAGGCAATTTAGTGGAGGAAAAGATAATCTTTTCAGAAAAGAGTGGTGAATAACTGATATACAGATTAAAAAAAATAACTGCAATCCATACTTTGTGCCATATAAAAAAATGACTCCAAAATTTTTTTTGTAGGATTTAAACAATGCCTTTGTGTTGTGATTTCTTTGTAGGGCAGAGCTTTAGATTTTTCTTTTTTTTTTTTAAGGATTTTATTTATTTATTTGACAGAGAGAGAGACAGCGAGAACAGGAACACAAGCAGGGGAGTGGCAGAAGGAGAAGCAGGCTTCCTGGCGAGCAGGGAGCCCGATGCGGGGCTAGATCCCAGGACCCTGGGATCATGACCTGAGCCAAAGGCAGAAGCTTAGCGACTGAGCCACCAGGCGCCCCAGATTTCTTTTTCACTGGAAAGTTGCAGTGATGGAAGTAATCTTCACCAATTGTAAAATTAAAACTAGAGCAAAGCAGGAGAAAATCTTTGTGACTTTCAAGTTAGGCAAAGATTTCTTAGATATGACACCAAAAAGGATGTCCATACACAGAACAAATTTTGATGAGGTCCAATGTGTCCATTAAAAACTTCTCCGTTTAGGGCGTCTGGTGGCTCAGACGTTAAGCGTCTGCCCTCGGCTCAAGGTCATGGGAATCAAGCCCCACATCGGGCTCCCTGCTCAGCAGGAAGCCTGTTTCTCCCTCTCCCACTCCCCCTGCTTGTGTTCCCTCTCTTGCTGTGTCTCCGTCTGTCAAATAAATAAAAAAAGTCGTTAAAAAAACAACTCAGTTTAAAACAAATTGTAAAGTAAATAAAAAGATATGCAATAGAGTAGGAGAACAGCCAATAGCCAATCAGCTATGACTTAATTTATAAAGAACTGTTAAAATTCTATTAAGAAAACAACCCAAAGAAAGACACATTTGAAAACTTCAACCAAAAAGTTATACGAATGATAAACAAGCACATGAGAAGATGCTCAATGCAAATTAAAACCACTACACACCTACCAGAATGGCTAAAATAAAAAGGCTGAGCATGCCAGGTATTGGTGAGAAGGTAAAGCAACTGAGATTTCGTGCATTGCTGCTGGGGGTGTAAAATGGTACCACCACCTTGGAAAATACTTGAGCAGTTTCTTAAAAAGTTAACCACACACCTACAATGTAATCTGGCCATTCCACTCCTAAGCATTTGCACAAGACAAATGAAAGCCATACCCATATACAGAGACTTGTGTATGACTATTCTGAGCATTCTTATTTGAAATAGTTCTGAAATGGGAAGAGCTCAAGTGTTCACCAACAGGTACAAAAATAAACAAATTATGATACAGTGATACAATGAATACACCTCAGCGATAAAAAGCAATGAACTACTGAAATACCCAATATGGAGGAATCTCAAAATAATTATGCTAGGGGAAAAAAAAAGGACATATTATATGATTCCATTTACATAAAATACTAGAAAATGCAAACTAATCTATAACACGAGGAAGTAGACTGATAGCTACCTGTAGAGCAAGAGGGCAGAGGTGGGAGGAAAGGAGGAAGAGGGAGATTATATATAATATATGTATTATATATATATGTATATTCATTTTCTCAAGTGTGGTGATGGCTTAACCAGTGTATACATATGCCAAGATCAGTCAAACTATACTTAAATAAATGTGTGCAGTTGTTTTAACTCAGGTATACCTAATAAACCTGTTTAAAACAAATTGTAGCAGACACTTGGAAAATTCTGGCCAAAAATAGTTATGATGTTGTTAACTCACCAAACAGAATGACTATCTTTTAAAGTACTGTGATTACTACAGAAATACCACATTCTGATTATTAACATCTTATAAAAAAAGAAAAATCTTTGGATGAGAATTCATAATAATGTACAGACTAGTAATTAACTTAGGCAAGGACTTATTGTTAACTGATAAAAAGTTTCCCCAAAGGCCGGTAGACACTTCCAAAGTATGAACTGCATAAATGTATTTTGCCAAAGTTTGAGTTATAATACACATGTGACAGCTAATCACTCTCTTTTATTAATTGTACAGAATTATTTTTCCTATTTTTACCAAAAGATTTTCTTTGAGAAAGAATTAACAGTGGGAATTAGTAGCCTTAAAAAAATACCTTCCAAGAAATTTTTCCCCTAAAAATTACTTTGTTGAGAGGGACTTAAAATCAGAATAAGAAACAGATGAGTTAAATATCAACTTAATAAAAATCATATTTGAATATATGATCATAGAAGATTTGGGAGGTATTTCATGATTATACAAATTCCTACCATTTTTGCTCTTCATCTCAAGTGTTATGAGAAATTGCTACACACAAGGCAATCTGTTATATGCTATTCCTACCAGGAAAATAATTACATAACATGTACTTGTTGTACAGGTGTACATGTTGTAACATGTACATATTATGTACATGTTATGTAACATAAGTACAATGTTACATAACAGCATTTGATATATTTTAAGGAATTAACATCACAGGAGAAAATGTTAACTTCAAAAGTAACACTTGCAAAAATAGAACAATACCACTATAATTCTATAATGGCTACTGTAATTACATTTTATTAAGAACTTCAGTTGTATTTACTCAGAAAAATCTGTAGCCAAAACAGGTTACATTCAACTCCCTTTAAAATTGCATTCTCTTATTAACAAAACATAAACCATTTTTATGATTGCATATTTAAGTTGTTGAAACCAAGCAATTGGAGGGAACAATAATTTAATTGCTTTGGAAACAAAGTCCAGTTCAAAACTAAAACACAAACAATTTGTTTTTCTTGTTAAAGAATGCAATTTCTAATTTCAGTTGAATGATATTTTGTACCTTATTGATGTTTGGCTCCTCCATCATAGAATTTTTGATGGTTTCACAGTTGTCCTCTAATGACTTCATCAAGAAAGAATAACCACATGACAAAGAGTAAAGACGAGATATAACATGCAAAATACTGGGGATATTTTTTTAAATTATATTTTTAACGGAATTTACTAGAAAATAACACTGAACTGAGCTATTATTTTTTAAATATCATACATCTTAAAAGGAGCATGTGTGGGGGTGCATGGTGAGGGGCTGGAGAAACCTTAATCCCTCAGAACTCATTAACCACCACCGTAAATTTTATTTCACCTCCCAAGAAATTTTAACCAACTTAACTTATTTTGAAATGCTGACATTAAAGCAAAATTGAGCCGACAGTTCTTAATATTACAAATTTCAGAGCTACTGGTGCCACCGTACTCCCACCTGAAAGTAAAAGTCAAATTGTTCTTCTTCATACATACTACTATGCCTTGTTTCCATCATGGTATCTCACTCCTCAAGAAAACCTCCTGATTAGAAAATTTAGAATTCTAGGTTTCTAATTCTTTCTCTTTATTTAGCCAGAAATAGTCAATAAACTGCTTGAAGGCACACATCCTTCTTAAAAGGGGATATTAGCATTTGTTAAAGAAGTGGTTCAAGACCTTTAGTTCACAGAAAATAAAAGAAAACAGAAATATTAAGTAGGGGACAAAGATGATAGCTGTCAAGTATTTTTTTCTGGTTGGAAACCATTCAGATATAGTCTATTTGCAGCTATCTGTACTTAATTTCAAAATAAATATAAACTGGAAAGACCTTCTATGTTAAAAGTGCAGTATATAAAAAGAAAAGATCTGAGGATACATGAGGATTTTAAATTTTAACATCAGATGGAGAAAATTTCATTTTCAAATGCGTAAGGAGTAAGAAGCAGCAGCAGTCTCAGAATCCTCCCATCCAAAACACAGGGCCTGCCCGGTACCTACTTCCTAAACACCTGGAAAGTCACAGTGACTTGGACTCAAGCTACTTAAATACAATCATCATTTTAATAAAAAAAGAGATGGAAGGTAATTTTGTTAATACCAAAAATAAGCTAGTCAACTGTCCAGTAAAGATTAAATAATATTATACTAATTCTATGAAGTTACTATTCTATTTAATTCCATCCAATCTCTGATTCACCATATAAATTTTTCATTTTCATATTCCCTTTATCAAAATATCACTATTTTTAAGAACATCACCATCAAGGGGCACCTGGGTGGCTCAGTCGCTAAGCGTCTGCCTTTGGCTCAGGTCATGATCCCAGGGTCCTGGGATCAAGCCCCGCATCGGGCTCCCTGCTCAGCGGGAAGCCTGCTTCTCCTCTCCCACTCCCCCTGCTTGTGTTCCCTCCCTAGCTGTGTCTCTCTCTCTGTCAAATAAATAAATAAAATCTTTACCAAAAAAAAAAAGGAATATCACCATCAAGAATAAAACAATAAAAAACAAAAATAAATTTTAAAAAATAAAATAAAGTGGTAAAAATTAATTTCCAGTAATTACCATTAATCATGTCAGGTTTTAAGTAAGTTAGATCTACTGGTCAAAACATTGCAGATTAAGGGATATTATATTCATTTTGCAGATAAAATTCAGATAAAATATTCAGCTTACTGATAATTATAAAGCTTTTAGTCCAACGTCCATAAGCATGCTTTTGATTAAAATAACAATGCAAAAATAACTTCAAAATTTTCTTAAGGTATCATAACTCCTAAGAAAACTAAAAATAAAATAGCAAAGGAATTAAAAAGGTGACTTATAGTCATTTACCTGCTATCCTTCCTTATGCATTCTGGCTTGCTCATGCTACTCTCTTACCTTAGTGATACTATTCCGATTCAGCTAGACAATCTAGTGGTAAAACAGCTTTTTGTTTTGTTTGAGAACTATTTAATTTCCCAAATACAATGACTACAACAGCAGTAGAGAAATGTTTTCATTTTTACACCTATATTAATCAAATATGGCCTTGTTTTTTAAAAAATGATTTTGGGGGCGCCTGGGTGGCTCAGTTGGTTAAGCATCCACCTTCGGCTCAGGTCATGATCCCGGGGTCCTGGGATCAAGGCCCACATCGGGCTCCCTGCTCTGCGGGAAGCCTACTTCTCCCTCTCCCACTCCCCCTGCTTGTGTTCCCTCTCTCGCTGTGTCCCTCTCTGTCAAATAAATAAATAAAATCTTTTAAAATAAATAAATAAATAAATGATTTTGTACTTGAAATTATCATGCCAACTTTCATATTCATATTATAAGCTACATAAGAAAAACAAAGAAATAACGAACAGAGTAAACATACTTTTCATACAGAATAATGCAGCAGAGTTTTATAAATTATTGTTAAGAATACTTTAACTTGTTATACATTATTTTAGGCAAAGACATATTTAAAATAAAATAAGAAACATTACCTTACCAGTAAATATACCCTAATTAATTAGTTTCTGATCCAGTACATTTTTAATTTTATTTATCCCAACATTTTCTTGAACTGTTTAATGGTGATTCATACACTCAATATTTAAAATATATCTTACATAAGGTAAAATAAAAATACTTCATTTATATTCTATTTTATCTATTGTTGGCTTAGTTTTCAATGTTATACTAAGGTACATAAGTCAGAAGTTTTCTAAGTTAGACAAAAATTACGTCTGTTTCCTGGCTTGGCTAATTCAAATATATAATCTGGCAAAAACTAAATAACAGTGCACACAGTTGCCTCTTATAAAACAGTGTTCAAACCGAGAGGCAATGAGATCTACGTAATTTTTCCTTTTCTTAAGGTTATGTGCCATCTTGCTTTTTGCTAACTTGTCTATTAAGAAGCCATTCTGATACATAAACGTGTTGAGTCATTAAGTTGTACAAGTGAAACTAATGTAACGCTGTATGTCAATTGTACTCAAAAAATTTTTTTAAAAAAAGAATGAAATTAGGGAAAAGAAGCCATTCTATTTCCTTATTTCTCCAAGTGAAATACCTTCTTGTTTTCCCTCCCACTTCAAAAACCATGCAAAGTTTGCTTGAAGCCTAGTTCAATGCTTCTCAAAATGTGATCCACAGACCAGCTGCCGGTCTTGAAACTCTTTGTTACTAGTCAGTCCATGAGGACATAAGGAATTAGTACCATCACTAAGTCCACTACTGAGTTTACCGGATATTTTTTAAAAGCAATACTGTGACAAAAAAAGACGTAATATGTTAATTTACATTCAGGTGCAAGTTCCCCATTATCATCAAAATGGAAGTTTTTAAAGTACTGAACTAAATGAGAAAAATAATCATTATAATGATAGTATCAAAGTATAATCAACTAGAGTACACTTATAAATTGTGTTTACAAAATTTCATTAAGAAGCATAATCAAGGGGCGCCTGGGTGGCTCAGGCGTTAAG
>NW_022589735.1:18937769-19108467 GCF_004348235.1 Phoca vitulina
AAAAAAAAAAAAAAAAACTTTAAAAAAAAAAAAAAAAAAAGCATAATCAAAAGAATAAAAAGAAAATGTACATATTTGAAATTTTTTCAGTATACCAACCTAGTTTCAATTAAACTTCTAAGATAAACTTCTTTTAACTATCATATAAAAATCATGGGAAATTTCTACTTTGCCTCCTAGATAGGCAATCATGACAACTCAAAACACAGCAAACAAGATGTAGAATCTTCACTCAAACAATATCTTTTTTTGGGGAAAAATAAGTTCTAAATACATCTGAATTAGTTACTTTAAAACTTGATTTAGGAAAATACTAACCCTCTCTCCTTGTCAGTCCCTTTTTCTATCTACTAACTGCATAATAAATGTTTATGATATAAAAGTGAGTTTTTTAAAAGTCTGTAAAATGCAACTTTTTTATGGTTACATAATACAAAAGACTTCAGTAATAATAGAGTAAAAAAGTTTTAACTTATACAGACCTCATTAAGACATCTTTTCTTTGTGAATATATTTCTGATAAAGGTTTCCTGAATTTCTTCCTGCTTCACCAAGTACTGCCAAAGTCTCTTCACAGACAGTGCCAGATGGTGTTTGGATCTACAGAGACAGGATATTTAATTATACACTTTGAAGATTTCTGATTAACTCGGCCACATTTCCTTGGTGCTCTATGAATGTTTATAATAATAAATTAACCGGAATCAGACCATATCACTGAGGGCAGCAGTCTGCAAATTTTTTCTTAAAAAACCAGATAGTAAATATTTTAGGCTTTGTGGGCTGCCTTTCAACCACTCAACTCAGTCACTGATAGGAAAGCACCCAGAGGAAATATTAAAATGAAAGGGTATGGCTGTGATCCAATAAAACTTTACACTGCAGGAGGATGGGTGGATGTGGCGTCAGGGCTGCAGTTTGCGACCCCTAGGAACACAGTATCTACCAAAAATAGATCTCTCCTAGGAGAGATCTAGAAGCAGAGCTACTCAAAGGGTCTGTGAACATATACCAGTCCATGAACTCTGTTACTGATGCTCACTAAAGAACTTGTGAAATAATGTAAATCAACTATGTCACTAAACCACTAAGTACACTGTTTATTAATTCAGTTAACATTTTGCAGCAAAACTTTATTGATGAAGCAACCACTGCATCGATTTACCTTTTGTTGCAAATGCTTCATCTCCTCATGGATGATAAAACAGCTTGCTAACTAAGTATTTTGAACAGCACTGTTCCAGAGTGGGCGGAAGTAAACTATGGCCCACAGGTCAAATTCAGCCTGCCTTTCATTTTTGAAAATAAAGTTTATTGGATCACAGCCATGTCCATTTGTTTACTTATTGTCTATAGTTGCTTTCACTCTACAATGGCAGTTTACTAGCAGCAAAAAGGATTACAGGGTCCACAAAGCCTAATATATTTACTATCTGGACCTTTGCAGGAAATGTTTGCTAAGCCTACAATATATATCAAACAAAGACACAGATATGAGGCAAAAACCGTGAAGGAAACACAGAAGGCCTTAAATTTTTCTTTTTTTAAAGTACTAATTAATAACATACTGATTTAGTAAAACTCTGACTTAAAAACAGTATCCACAGGACAACCTACTTGAAAGGAGTGTTTGTAGGTTCCAGCAAAGCTTTATGGCGGAGAATTGCAGGACCTGCAGACAAACTCCCTTCAGAGGTATGACTTGCAATATAGTTTTGAGGTGGCCCACCATGGATTTCCAGTCGTCGGAGAAGAACTTGCTCCCAACACTGAAGAGTTTTTAGAACTGCATGACAAAGTGGTGAGCTAACTGGAAGCTCTGAAAAGAGAAAATAAAAATGACCCACTTTTGTCTTCTTCAGTAAAATGCTACAGTCGATTGTAAGAATGACTGAGATAGACACTTTGGCAGAGGAGATGTGCAAGAGAGTGGGGAGAGACCTCCAGAAGATTTAAAAAAAAAAAGATGTAATAAATCTCTATTTCAACATAATTAGGTGGCCCAGAACAATAGAAAAAAAGAGTAATCTGAGTTGAAATTATATCACAGTTTTACTATTACAACTTGGAATAATATTTATGACTTATGATGTAAAGTAATGCTATATCAATTACTGCTTTTGGCTTTAATTTCACATTATGAAAATATGTTGAGAGGATATTATGAAAATATGTTGAGAGGAAAAATTATTGCTTTAAATCTTTGCACCAGCCCAATTTCTATATGGTATGTAACTAAAATTTGTTTAGAAAATGAAAATACACAAAAGTTAAAAAAAAAAAAAGAAGTTAAATAACACTTAACATGAAATTCAGCACTTTCTAGTTCTGTATACTTTTATTCTCCTGATTCCTCACTCCACTTTCAACTTTTAGCTATTTTTGCTATTCACCTCCAAAAATCTAAATAATATGCCTATACTGTGAATTCTGGATTTTTCAATTTTAGAAATGATGTACTCATTTATTACTATGTTATAGAATATGAGAATAAACTACTCTCTCCATCATTCCAACACAGTCACATAATAATTTTTGGTTAAATTGGTGTTTCTGTGTTTACCTTGTTATTTATATTTATAAATACAGATCATAGCTGGACCATGTGGTATACTATCACACCCCTTTCTTTCTGTACAATCTTTTCTTCCTCTGGAGTTAATAATCACTAAGTTTTTACATTTGCTTAGTTTTCTATGTGTCTATTGCTATTAAATCCCCCAACACCTCCACTAGAGGTATAAATAAAGTCTCAAATACAATCACGTAAGGTCCAGATCCCCTACTTTCTTGGACACTGTCCTCCTAATGGCACCTAACAGTATGATAGACACATTTATAGACAGCTGGTCTGGTTAAAAGAAACCTATCTTCTACAACAGGAAGTTACTAAAGTTTTTCTCGACTATTTGAAAAAAAAAAAAGCTAAACAATGGGAATATTAGGTCATGTTAAGATATTCATTACCTGCAAGATCATGACCTGCAAAGGGATAGAACGTCTTCAAATTGTTGAGCACTAACTGCACCATTGCCAAGCGCATCAATGACCAACTAAAAATAAAACAACAGTAGGTCTGTTAAAAATTTACTTAGGGTTTTAGAAGAGTACACCACTCTTGAATCCAACAATTTCACTATCAAGAATCTACTCTGCAGATATACTTCCAGAAAAACAAAACAATATATGCATGCAGTTACTCATGTCAGCTTTACCTATAAGAGCAAAAGAGCAGAAACAACCAATTATCTGCCAGGAGAGTACTGGCTGAAACACTTTGGTTTGGAATCACAGAATATTAAGGAAGCCATAAAAAAAGAATGTAGAAGAATCTTGAAGTGTTAGTATGAAGTGAACTCCAGCGTGTATTAATAAATAATCAAATTATAGAACATTATATACACTATGCACCTGCTACCTTCCATGTAAGAAAGCAGAGAAAAAAGATTTTACACACCTACAAACACACTTATTTTTGCAAACAGAAGGGTAAAACAGAAACTAATAAAAATGGGTAGATGTAGAGGGTGTAGAGAATAAATGGGTGGAAGACAGAAATGTGAGACTTCCAATTTCACATTTTTATATAGTTTTGCTTTTTTTATTAAAAAAAGAAATTTCAACTTCTCTTTTAAAGTGAAACACATTTATTTCTTAGAGTACTGGCTTTTTATTACTTTAAATTGTATATATAGAGTTTACCATCTTAACTATTTTTAAGTGTACAGTTCAGTGGCATCACCACCATCTATTTCTAGAACTCTTTTCATCTTGCAAAACTGGAACTATCCCCATTAAGCAATAATTCCCCATTTCCCCTTCTCCTAGCCCCTGGCAACCACCATTGTACCTTCTGTCTCTATGAACTTGATTACTCTACGCATCTCGTATGTGGAATTATTCACCACTGCCATGGTATTTGTCTATTTGGGACTGGTTATTTCACTTAGCATAATGTCCTCAAGGTTCATCCACTTTGTAACATGTGTCAGAATTTCCATCCTTTTTTAGGTTGAATACTATTCCATTACATGAATATGCCCCATTTTGTTTATGCATTCATCTGTCAACAGACTTAGTGCTTTTATCCCTTGGCTATTATGCTGTTATGAATATGGTTTCTACAAATACCAATCCCATTTTTTTTAGCATCTGCGCTGCTGAAGCAAGCAAGGTTTGTACAAATACCTCTTCAAGACCTGCTTTTAATTCTTTTGGGTATATACTCAGAAGTGAAATTGCTGGATCATATGGTAATTCTATTTTTAATTTCCTAACTACCATAATGTTTTCCACAGTGGCTGCACCATTTCACATTCCCACCAATAGAGCACAAGGGTTCCAATTTCTCCACATTCTTGCCAACACTGTTATTTTCCGGTTTTTGGATAGTAGTCATTCTAAGGGGCGTGAAGTGATCTCTCATTGCGGTTTCAAACTGCATTTCCCTAATGATTAATGACAGCATCTTTTCTTGTACTTATTGGCCATCTGTATATCTTCTTTGGAAAAATATCTATTCAAGTCATTTGCCTGCTTTTTTAATTGGGTTGTTTGGTTTTTGCTGTTATTAAGTTACAGAGTTTGAATGACTTTTGAGACATGTAAATAATTTATATATAATTGGGTCAACAGGAAAAAACCAACAATATACCAATAAGTAAAAATCTCCAAATATTTTTTCCAGTCAATAAAGGAGTATTTTTATTTCATTTTCGCTAATATACTACTTATTTCTTGTGGAAAATTTCTATTTTTCTATCATATCATTAACATACAATGTTTTGATAAAATATATATACCTTTCAGAGATATACAACGTATCAAAAGGGACAAGATAATATCCTGTTACTCATACATATAAGGATAAAGCAGCACTGGAGCTGAGGGTGAACATTTTGAATATTTATGATTTTTATAATATGTGGAAGCCATTTTTAAGACAGTAATCATTGACTTAGAGTATTAGTATTATACTGATCTTAGAGTATTAGTATTATACTGAAAAGATATTATGTTTTCTAGGCTAAAACAGTGGAGTTTGTTTATCTCAGGGAGCAAAGGCAAGGAAAAGTAGACAGCATTTGTGAGGACTGATTCACGGATAATAAAAAACTAACTGTGTCATTATTCTTAAAGAAAGGAATTTAACAATTTCATCTGAAGAAATCTGAGTTATAATGTGTGCTATAATTCAACAAGCTACCAATTTCATGTGTTATTTTCAAAAATATTATGTATATAAGCCAAGATGAATTTTTTTTTTTTTTAAAGATTTTATTTATTTATTTGACAGAGAGAGAGCACAAGCAGGGAGAGTGGCAGGCAGAGGGAGAGGGAGAAGCAGACTCCCCACTGAGCAGGGAGCCCGATGCGGGGCTCGATCCCAGGACCCTGAGATCATGACCTGAGCCGAAGGCAGATGCTTAACCGACTGAGCCACCCAGGCACCCCAAGCCACGATGAATTTTTAAAAAGAAGCTTAAAATTAAATATTCCATACCTATATGAATTTGAATTAGAATGTTCTTGGAGATGGAAATCTGAGGCTAAAACATCATCATCATCGTCATCACTTTCCAGACTCTCCTCTGAATCATATTCTGCTCTACTTTGGGAAGGGGGTAGAAAAGGCTAAAATAAAAAGTTACAGAATTTATCATTCAACTCTCTGATTTAAAACATTCAATTACAGAGTCTAATATTAGCAATTTATCCCATTTTCAGATACTTCAATGTAAAAAAAGTAAAGTAACCAGTATTTGGCTTCTTCTTTTTTGACATTCTATGCCTTCAACCTCACTTTACACAATTCTCTTATTAATGCAGCCATTCAACAAAAAATTTATCAAGTATCAATGTGTCAAAAAGTATACTTGCCATAAGAATTTTTTTCTTTTAAGTAGGCTCCACACCCAGTCTGGAGCCCAACTTGGGGGCTTGAACTGACAACCTTGAGATCAAGACCTGAGCTCAAGAGTCAGATGCTTAGCCATCTGGGTGGCACCCGTTATAAGGATTTTTAAGACATAAACACAGTCACTGCACTCAGAGAGCTGACACTTTCGTGGAAAAAAACAGGCAAATAACAGAAAACTAAATACAAACTGTATTTAGTTGGGCCATACAGAAAAGAGGACAGATGGGATTGAGAGCATTAACAAGAACTGACATAAGCGGATTGTGAAAGGCCTCTTGGTAAAGCGGCACTTAAGTGAGACTGAAAGGACAAGAAGTAAGGCACAGAACAGGAGGGAAGAAAAGCATTTTACGCAGTGGAAATCGTAGATAGGAAGGCGTTAATATGGGAAAGAGTGTGGTGTGGAAAGTAAGTGGTTTGGTTGAAGCCCACTATCGCAGGAGGATAAGTGTTGGGATGAACACTGAAGACAATGGCAGGAGACAGGTGTGGTAGGGTCTTTGCAGGTCACAGTAAAGAGGATAATGGAATGCCACTAGTGAGTTTTAAGTGGAGGACAGGTATTGAGATTTACATCTTAAGAGTATGACTATGCCCACTCTCTTGTGAGAGAAAAACTCAAATGGCAAGACTAGAAATGGAGACTTGAGTAAATAAGTAAGGCAAGAGTTGACAGTCTGGGTGAAACTGCTACAGAAACATAAAGATGGATGGAAATTCAGATGGACACACTCGTGCTTCAGCAAGGCTTGACTTTAAATGGGACAGATTTTTCTCTTCCTCATTCTTGAAGCCCCCTCACCCTTGACTTGTTTTTCTGTAGAATCCTTTGTTCGGGAACTCAGTATCAATGTGGACATCTCGCTGACCTCAAAGTATACTCAGTCAAGAGACTCAGATGGCCGGCGCTAGTCAGACACCACCCTGAAGACATGATGAAGAGCTGGTGGCTCATACCAGATTCCTATCTCAACCGCCCAGATCCTTTATTTTCCTCTAAAACTCCCGCAACCTTTTACCTCAGGCGCGTCTGAAATTTTGAAAGCACTGGCCAGCTACAGCCTCCTTTGCCTAGCAAAGCAATAAAACTATTGTTCTTCTTTATCCCCACATTCTGTCTTCGTGTTATATTTTGGCTGCAGAGCACAGAGATAGGTTTCCAACAACATGGGTTTATGTGTTAGTGATGAAGATGGAGAGAAATAACATACTGACAGTATATTTTGGGGAAGCACTGACAGATATACTGATAAGTATGAAGAGCAAGGGACAGAGAGGAAAAAGACTATTTTTGGTTTCTGGCTTAAGAAACTATTAGGATGAAGATGACATTTACTAGTACAAGAGAACTTTGGTTATAAAAGGGAGGTATTGGACAAAATAAATATCAAAAACCCATATCTTGAAGAAGATCAAGATTCACAGGTCAAGTGGAAAAGGAAGAATAAAGAAAAAAGACTATGAAAGATAAATAGTGAGACTGGGAAAAAAAAAAACTAGAGGAGAATGGCATTAAGAGAACAAGACAAAAAAGTATTTTCAAGGAGGAAATGGTCGCATGTATTGAATATTGCTAAGAGTTCAAATGAGATGATGATAAAGAAGTTTCAGTTATATGTGATGCCCCTTTGGATGCCCCCTGAATCTCAACAGCAGCTTCAGTAGGGTAGCTGTGTCAGAAGTCACACAGTGGGTAACTATGAAAGGGACCTAAGATAAAAGGGGAAAAAAATGTGTGTATAGTTTTAAAAAGCTGAATGATAACAGGAAGCAGAGAAATGGAGTAATAGCTGGAAAAAGTTTTGGGATCAAAGCAGGCTTTGGAATGAGAGACAGCAGAGCACACTTCTGTCCTGATGGGAAGCAGTCAACAGAGAGTCAAAAGTAGAGAAGAAAAGCACAGCTGGGACTCAGAACAGAACTGAAGTTTCTGATAGGAAGGACTCTTCATCCTTATTAACAGGAGGAATGAATACGATGGGAACAAATGTAGTTAAAGCTTCATGCCAGGATGGTAAGAGTTTTAATACCTTATAGTTAAGAGCAAAGATGGAAGAGGTGATACGGGAAATCTGAAGTTACAAATCTTCAGTGTAGGGAAGCCCAGTAAAGACACATAGCAGGGATGGGAGAACTTCTGAAAGAGCTGAGCGAGAAGCTCCTAAGTCCTCTCACCAGAAAGCAACAGTAAAACTGCACAAAGTTGTAAAAAAGACCCATTTAAAGATACTGGAAATTGATCAATGCATACAACACACAGAGAAGCATTTATTCAAGAAAAATTGACTGGAATCTCTGGAGAAACCGTGAGAACCTGGCATTTTGGGGGGGCCGCTGCTACCCCACCCCGCCGCTTGGGCAGTCTGTGAGCAGGACGAACTCTGCTGCGCGGCCAGAGGTGGCTACTTGAATAAAAATTCCAGGCTCAGTGGCACCATCAAAAGCGACAGAGATCTCAGTACCAACTAGAAAAAGCTAACCTCTCAACTAGCCTGAGGCTGTGATATGAATTGGGACAAGGGCAGACCAGCCAGAAATTTAACAAGATCCAGGAACAAGAGAGCTAAAGAAGCCTTCCTCATCATGGATCCTCTATCATTTAAAACTGTGTTTCCAAAATGAAGATGACATAAAGATATTCCCATATCAGTAAGGGGCTCAATAAACATTTGTTGAATAAATGAATAGCTCTGCAAAAGGCAATGAAGAACACGGAGAGACAAATACCTGCCTTTACCCCAAGAAAAATACAAAAAAAATTAAGCTACTGCATAACATGTCTAAAGGATTGTTGTCAGCAGAAAATAGTTAGCTATCAAACAGAAGAAAATAAAAAGAACATGCAGAAGTTGAGAATGTGAGGGACGTGGCTGATCACAGGAGAAGCAGAAGACACATACAGGCCATTTTTGCTTTGCATAGTAGCATAGGAACATGAAAACGACCAAGCAAGCTGAAACCATTGTGAAGCAATCTTAATAAACAAAGGAAAAACTACAAATATTCTGAGACTAGGAAAAATATTTTTCAAAACATTAAAACTCTTATGGTTGGCAATAAATGTATAGGGAAATGAAAAAATAGTAAAAATCATATTTATTTAGCACACTATAATTAAAATATTAGAAATATTGAGAATTTAAGTGTTTTATTTCTTTTTTTTTTTAAAGATTTTATTTATTTATTTGAGAGAGAGAGAGAACAAGTGAGAGGCAGAGGGAAAGGCAGAGGGAGAAGCAGACTCCCCACTGAGCAGGGAGCCCGATGCGGGGCTCGATCCCAGGACCCTGAGATCATGACCTGAGCCGAAGGTAGACGCTTAACCGACTGAGCCACCCAGGTACCTGATCAAGTGTTTTATTTCTATGTAAAAAATTTATCAAGAGTACTTGGAATAGTGCTTGCCTTCTTCTAACTCTGTAATTTAGGATACAAAAGAAGCATCTTTTCTAATCCTTGGCAAACCATCATACTTGTTTCTAAATTTGTATCAACTTCCAACATTTTACTCTTCACACTTTCAATGCTGTGAAATATTAGCCAGAGTTCCTTTAACGTGAAGTGGGTTTTTTTTTTTGCCAATTTCACTATCTCTACAAAATCCTCATCCCTGTGTTACACTTTCCTCACCTCTGTTGACAAGTTAGCCCTCACTAAGTCCTCTGGTTGCACATCCAGAATCTGACAGCAATGTCAGTAGCCCCAATGTGAGCTATTTTTCCATAAACTCTGTTTACATTTGATTTTTTTCTGTAGAAAGCATCTTAATTTTTTATTTAAATTCTATTAGCCGACATACTGCTTACATTCGATCTGAATGTCACTCACAGTGCTACCACTTGTCACTGTTTGGTAGCACTTCCACTTTTGTGAGCCAATTCCCTCTTCCCATTATCCAGTTTTGTAAAATGTCACTTGAGTTTGACACTCTGCTGTCTGTATACGAACTGAGTAACAGGTCCTAATTGATCAATCGCCAATAGACTCTGAAAGAACTGTTGTGATTGATCACTGCACATGAGGTGCATCTGCTATTTCCACAGTGACATGTGGACGGAAGAGCCAGCAGGGAAGTTCATACTTGAGGTAATTCCTCACAGTTAATAGACTGTGGAAACTCTGAGCCATGTTGTTGAGGGACTCGTTACCTCACTAAACGGCAGTAACTATAACGTGTGTATATGAGAACCATGTAGGACCATCTGCAGTACAGAAAAGGAGTGAAAGCAGCAATGGCCCTGTGACTGCTAGTAGTCTGGATTCCTTAATTACCATCAAGTACCTTAGCACTACGGTGTTGACCAATTTATCTTTTTATCTAAGAACTGTATTTTGTTTAAAATATAGAAATCATAACTTATCAAAGGGCTGCCTTAAAAACCGGATGGAAATGGCCAAATATTTTTTTTTTTTTTTTTAAGATTTTTATTTATTTATTTGACAAAGAGAGACACAGTGAGAGAGGGAACACAAGCAGGGGGAGTGGGAGAGAGAGAAGCAGGCTTCCTGCTGAGCAGGGAGCCCGATGCGGGGCTCGATCCCAGGACCCTGGGACCATGACCTGAGCTGAAGGCAGACGCTTAACGACTGAGCCACCCAGGCGCCCCAATGGCCAAATATTTTTGAGTTTTTTTTGTTTTGCTTTGTTATGCAGCCTGACAAAATGAAATCTTTCTAAACCAGAGTGGGAAAATACTTGGAAGCAGCCACAATCCACTTATTTTAAACGTTTTCATTTCCATTTCACTGCAACACTATTCAAAGTGTTGTTCTAGGTGGCACTTTTATTACCTTGGCTATGAAATAGTCCCAGATACTGAGCTCTGGTGGGATGAACTTCTCTTGGACTGTCAGTGACTCCTGGCTGACTACTGATGAGGAAGAGGTCGGTGGGGCAGAATCTCTGCAAGGAATTTTTGATGGCCTAAAACGTTTGTTCTGTTTCTCTCCTTCTTCCACAAGCGAAGAAACTAATGAAAACAAAATAAAGTATTATTAAAACAAGTACTATTTCCATTGTACTAATTTCATCTATCTTTACATAAGATGTAAGGTTACCAATAAGCACAAACACAAAACTGATATCATTACTACTATAGTAAGGTTAAAAAAAATAAGTAGAAGTGAGACAA
Source organism: Phoca vitulina (assembly GCF_004348235.1). Lineage (NCBI taxonomy): Eukaryota > Metazoa > Chordata > Mammalia > Carnivora > Phocidae > Phoca > Phoca vitulina. The sequence goes on from NW_022589735.1 coordinate 18,948,822, forward strand.
AAATCACTGTAAAACGCAATCTTTACTTTTATCTCAACTTATCCCTCATTCTCTGAATGTTATGTGGGTAACAGGATATAATATCTGCCTATAAATGAGTCCACAATTGAGCTAAGATCATGACAGCAAATCATCTACATCCCTTTACTTTGAAGAATACCATGGAAAACAAAGAGTATCATGGGATGTCAATGTTAATTGAAGGCAACAACTCACTTATGAGGTTCTTTAGTAATCCCTTGGCCTTTTATCTACATACAAAACTGAATGTTTTCACTGAAAATAAATAAAAAATTCAAATACGTAACAACTGAATTAAACTGACTCAGACTTCTGGAAATGGCTCGCACATGGAATTTTCTGGTCAGTGGAATAATAAAGAGAGAGAAAATGCAATCTTTGTTGTTTTAACTTTTAAAACACTTAATGGTTAGTATTCCCTTAGTATTTTACTTTAGAGTATTAAGGGCCTCAGGAAAGAAAAACAAGTTACACAAATATATAAATAACAGATATTAAGTCACAAGATGCACGTCACCAGTACAGAACCAAGGCTGTCCCAAACAGAAGCCTATGTCTAACTGACAGGCAAACAACTCCACAATAAGGCACACCAATATTCTCCTTCAATGGTTCCAGTGAGAACTGACTTACCTTTCAAAGGAATGCAAATATGTGTCCTGTAATATAATTTTGTTTTATTGTTTGAAGCTACTCAGCTTGCATAAACAGCATGCTCATGCATTATATCAAGCTACAGCCAAGCTGAGTTTAACAGAGTGATTTAGTGATTTCAGAAAAAAAGGAAATTAAAATGGATAAAATTCTAAAAGATTGCTTGAACGTGGTATGATTATTACACAAACTCCCAAGTGATTTTAAAAGGAACTTTCAGATTAAATGTGTTAAATTTCTGCCTTTTTTTTTTAAAGATTTATTTATTTATTTGAGAGAGAGCACACGCACAAGTGGGAGGAGGGGCACAGGGAGAGGAAGAAGCAGACTCCACACTGAGCTGGAGCCTGACGTGGGGCTGATCTCAAGACCCTGAAAACATGACCTGAGCCAAAACCAAGAGTCAGATGCTTAACTAACCGAGTCACTCAGGTACCCCAATTTTTTTTTCCTGTTTTTAAAAGCAACTGATAGTCAACAATCATGTTTCTAATATATGTTGCATACATTCATATTCATTCTATAACTTAAAACAGTGATTCTATCAAATTCTGATCAAGTAAAAAATTTAGAATATAAAGGTACTTTTTACCTTTCAAAAATTAATGCTGTGGTTTAAAATAAATTAATCATTTGACTTTAACATTACTATTTTGCTTTTTTTGTTTTTAGATTAGAAGGCATATGAACATAGGAGCTTAAAGGATCTCTGGAAAAATAAAACTTACAAACACTGAATGAATACATTTTTGCCAAGACAGCTATATGATAAAAAATCAGAGTTTTTAAACCAAAACCTAAGAAGATTTTTTTAAAAAGAGAAAAATTTACAAGTACAGTCAATGAACCCAGACACCGACATGAAAATAAGAAAAGTTACCACACTGGGGTAAATGTTTAAAATTACAGGCTCAATACCAAAAATATAAAACTAGTTATTAAAATACTTTTGATGAGCAAAGAAAAAAATGGCAAACAGTTTCACAATACTGAATGTTCTATTACTTGAAATGCTATAAATAAAAGGACCTGAGTGATGCCTCCCAGCAAACAAGAAATAACCTGTAGCTTCTCATTAGCGTAGATGCTGCTTCTTTTCCCATAAATTACAGCAAGACTTAAGACAATTTTATGTTTAAATCACAGAGGGTTAGCATAGCCATGAAGGGCCAATAGAGACTGCACAGTGGCTGAGGGCTCAACTGCTGATTTTTGAAAATGCTAATAATCAAATATCAAGAACCTCTGTCACTCTTTGGATAAAAACTGACTCTAGTGTTGCATTACTAAGGGGGTAAATGGCTACTTTACTAGTAATAGAAGGAAAAAAACAGTATTAGGGAGAATTGAAAAGGAACTTGGATATGGAGCTTAGAAATTATAAGGAACATAGAGAAGCTAGAAAGTGGGTAAAGAAAAACCAACATACCCACGGGTAAGAAAAGACAGAATCACTCACTAACATAAACTTCTTAAATTTCTTAGCTGCTTTGGATTCATAGAAAGTACTTTTAAGAAGTGCTTTTAAAGTCAAGATAGTGGACTTTTCCCTCCATTTTAAGAACTTCTATCCTCACTCCTAGTACATTCTGCAGTGACTTCCTGGAACTATGGACGTGACTTCCTAAAGAACTCAAAACAGAAATGGAGAAATGGTTAAGAGGCTACATCTAAAGAATGGGCAGAGGAGGTACAGAGGAGTAAGAAAGACAATGGTGCTTTTTATCATAAATTCTTCCGGACTACTGGATTTATTACCATGCACATATATTGTTTTGATTAAAATCAAAACAAGTTAACACTTTTTGAGTTTGTAATTTTATTTTATTTTTTAAAAAGAATTTATTTATTTGAGAGAAAGCACGAGTGAGCATGAGTGGGGGGGGCAGGGGGAGAGGGAGAAGCAGACTCCCCACTGAGCGGGGAGCCCGACACAGGGCTTGTTCCCAGGATCCTGAGATCATGACCTAAGCTGAAGGCAGGAGCTTAACTAACTGAGCCACACAGGTGCCCCAAGTTTATCATTTTAAATCAAACAAAATTAATATTCTAAACCTAGACTTAAATGTTATTTCTTTTAAAAAATGACCTCAAAGTAACCAGCAGAATGATCTCATTCTCTGCATCTCAATCTAAGGCACACTTATCACAAGACTATTCATGAGTGTGTCACAGAGTACACGAAACTTCAGGGGGGACATTGTCCTGGACCTTCAAGTTTAGCTCCAAAATTTAGGGGGTGGGAGGATGAAAGTAATTTAAATGATGATTTAAAATATTTTATTGGAAAGAAACAAAGATATGGAGAAGATAAAAGTCATGTAAGTTCAAGATAAAATAGATCCCGAATCTCTTTCTTGCTTTTGGCAACATAATTCAGCATAAGAGATCTCCTAAGAGGTACATATATTCACTCTCCTCTAGCATCCACTTGAGGCAAAAAGTTTGAGAAGTACAAATATAGGCCAACACAAATTATATAAAAAAATTCTCAAAATTATATGTAAAACATGACTTTACAAGTAAACTTCAAAGATTCTTAAAAGGAAAAGACCAAAACAGATTCAAGGAGTAATAAATTTAAGGTACTTCTTAATCCTCAAAGAATAAAATCAATGCAAAAAAAATGTCTGACAGGTGAAATTTTCCAATTTTAGAAAGATGGACTCTCAAGGAGGTAGGGCACAGTGGTACCTTGTACCTGCTTCATAAGTACCTATAAAAATGAAATGATGACTATCTTAGTAGAAAGTAGTGATTTGTCTCCAAATCACAGAGCAAGTAGTTTCCAAGATAGTTGGTGTTCAAACTGATTCACTGGAATATGGAAAGAAAATATTACAACTACTACTTAGATTTTTTAATAAGGAGAAGTGGGGAGAAGGAAGAAAAGAGAAACAGGGTAAGAAGGGGAGAAGGAAAAGAAGAGAGGAGAGGTGGAGTGGAGGAGAAGAGAGAGAAAGAGAAGACAATAGAGGAAGGAAAAAGAAAGGGGGGTGGGAGAAGGGGAGCAGAAAGGGGAGGGAAGTGGTAAGGAGAAGAAGAAAATCTGTCAATGTTTAATATCTGGATCAGCAAGAGTATATGTATTTATAAATAAATACATACATACATACTGAGGATTTGCTCATGCATGTCTTGTGGATAGGGTTATATAATAAAAAATCTGGAGATAACACTATTTTTCCATCACCCTGAAGACCACGGGTGTGCCTGTAAGATTTCATCTCCAGCTCAACAGACTTATTAAAAGTGAGAACGGAGTACATACATACAGTGAAGTATTACTCAGCTGTACAAAGAAAACTCTATCATATGCCACAACACGGATGAACCTCAAGGACATTGTGCTAAGTGAAATAAGCCTGTCACAAAGGGACAAATATGGTAGTTATGAAATGAAGAGATGCTTTTTAATGAAAATTTATATCTGTCCCTCAAAAAATAAGTCTGCGCAAGGAGTCTAACAAAAGATGTATTCCCTTCTCTGGCAAAACTAGTTATTTTTTGGTTCAGTAGCCAGTTAAAATTGTTGGGCATATTCATCTGTATTGTAAATAGCTGATCGTTTTCTATTTTAAAAATGCTTAAGTCTTATACTTTTTCTGGTCAAGAAATGTTGCTATTTTATATATTTTGCTAAAGGAAGGATAGCAATGACATGTATAATCGCTGAATACTGAATAGAAAACTTTTATTTTTTTATACAAGTTTTAGGGGAAAAGCAAAACATTTGGATTTTCCGATCCATATTTAACATAAATAATCAAATGGCAAAAATATACTTTAAAATGTCTAAAACATCATTAGCAGTCTCATAGTTAGAAAAAAAAAGATGTGCTTACCACAAATAAAATACTCATTTTATATTTTATTCCTCAATGTGGAGACATAAACAATCATTACTATGTATTTATCAAGATGAAGATGGAAAATTCAGTTCTCATACTGCAAATATTATGACAAAATACAATAAAAATTCTTCAATAAAAACATTGCTTTGCTTTATAATATACAATAAAAAGCAAAGTATGGATTTCTAACCATCAGCAGAAAAAAACATTTTTCCAAACTTGCTATTGCTCACCTGATTGTCTCTTTTAAAAATTAACCATAGTAACAAAATAATTCCTAACTCCATGAAATGCACCTGCACTAATTTTAGTCAGAAAACATAAATCCTTCATTAATATATGATGTGGAATTCACCAAGTTAAATTTGATTAAAAAATAAATAAATAAGTTACTGATTACATTAACATTTTTGTTAAGAATTCTAACCTGCCAAACTGAAATCTAATAGAAATCATCTATCATTTTCTTACATTACAAGGCTTAGTCATATTTAAATTTTGTCACTAAAAATATTAGTGTATTAAGTATATAAAAGACATGTAGAGAGAAACATAATTTAGTTCATGATAATGATGTACTATATGTTGGCTAACTGAATTTAAATAAATACAAAAGAAAAAAAGAAAAAAAAATTTAGTTCATGAGACCATCATTGCAAAGAAAACTGAAATTAGAATTTACACCACAACAAGGGAAACAAATGGTGACTTTTAATTCCTCTTCTAGTACTAAGTTACATCTATGATTGATTCCGCATAGCTTCTGAGTTCTCAAAGATGAGTATCACATAACCTGGATGTGGCCTTAACACTAAGTGAACCACATGTTTTGTTTTGTTTTTTTTAATTAATTAATTTTTTTTATTATGTTATGTTAATCACCATACATTACATCATTAGTTTTTGATGTAGTGTTCCATGATTCATTGTTTGCATATAACACCCAATGCTCCATTCAATACGGGCCCTCTTTAATACCCATCACCAGGCTAACCCATCCCCCCACCCCCCTCCCCTGAAAATCAGAGGGGGAGATGAACCATGAGAGACTATGGACTCTGAGAAACAAACTGAGGGTTCTAGTGAACCACATGTTTTAAGTATTCTGTGTTACCTGCCACCAAGGGATTAAATGTACAGATGCAGGTAATTTTCAGTCACTTTGACTATTTAGGGTTCAGTGGGTGATGGAATACAGTTTATGATGGTACCTATAAGATAATTTATGTAATGGTATTTGTGTGTAGAAACAACTAAAACTGAGTGGCTCAACAAAGAACTTAGACTTGGAGTAAGGTTCTTTACACATCTGTACTCAGTAGAAATGGTTGGAATTGAGACATGGTAACTGGTTAGTAAGAATATTTTTAATTTTTTACAGGTATCTGGACATTCCATAGCAAGAATTTATCCCTTTTTAACATTTCGTATTAACCAGATCAAATGTTTAAATGATTTTCTCTTAGGACACATTAAAAACAGGGCCACAATTAGTTTACCAATTTTTTTAATGCTAATCTCAGTAGAGCTATAAATCTTACTCCCTCTTAGACTTTGAAAGTTTTTCTTTAATTGAATTCAGTTATCTGAAGTTAAATATATATATTCCAAGGCAAATTTCATGAAAAGTTATAGTCTTTCTCTTTTTTTTTTCATCCATATAAAAAATAAAGCACAGGAAAGTACTCCTTAAAAATGAGAAGAGATGTCATAAAAATGAAGATATTTTTTAAAAAAAGATTATCACATATGAGCTAATAAATTACAAAAAGAAAATTTAACAGCTAGGTAGAAAGCATTATGAAGATTCTTTTCACATCAAGATATAATATATATAGTTTCAATATTAGAAAGTTTAGAAACAGGGATACAGTTGTTTAAAATATTCACTTTTCCTGGTATTATGAACACTTAGAAATCCAAAACCCCTAATGGCCAGAATCATAGTATGCAAAACATAAAGCAGCCTCATTTGAAATGTTTTCCAGACATGTCAAGCCATAGTCTGATTTACCATGATTAGCACTGACATTTATTCCTACACATTTAAAAAGATGTTAAAGTCTAAGGAATAGAAAACATCAAAGGAAAATAATTTAAAAGCAGAATAAAAAGCAGAGATGGTTTTCTGAAATGCTAATCATTGTTTTAAATCAAAAATATGGCTTGATTAAAGGAAATTTCTCAATTTTCTATTTCAAGAGCCATACAAAATAAAACAGGCCCAAGGTACCCCAACCCCTCCAAAACAACACAAAGCAAGCTGAGCCGTAAAAGCCTATTTCTAAAGCTAATATCTTGCCTGCAAGACTGGGAGGGCTATGAGAACTGATGGTTGAAAGAGCTTTGGTAAAGCCCACACATTCCATGGAGAATACCACTACCTGGTGGGGGCTAGGCATAGCAAAGTGCCTTCCTGCCAAAGAAAGAAGAGAGAATCTGTATTTGGGATAGAACAAAGACCACTGTTACAGTATATTTCAAAACAAATGATCATTTCAACAGCAAAAGATTTAAGAAAATTACATTAGATAGTTCTAATCACTGGTGCATGAGCGTCTTATAGTTTGAAAACTGCACCAGAAACTGGACACTGCATTTTCACCATTTCACCAGAAAACCATTTGTTCATGCTTTAAGAAAATGGTCTGTAACAAAAAATTTCTGTGAATAAATTAAATGTAATTACACTTGACAAAGTTATCATTCAGACGAACAAATAAAGTTTCAGTCTTAAAAATAAATAAACAAACAAACAAACATGAAAAAACTAACCAGGTAAAGCTTTTGAGTGTGTGTGTTCTTTGCGGGGAACATGTGCACCTCCACCAAACACAGCAGACCACATTTTTTCGTTCAGGGGATGGGCCACGATCCGAAACAGTTCATTACTAGAATGTGTTGCCAGGCCATGGATGAAGAGACTCAGATACACTGCTGTGAGAATCTCACAGAGCAAGACTGTAAGCCCTGACTGGGCTTCCTCGCCAGAAGAATTCAAAAGTCGAATCAGAGAAGTGATTCCTAGAACAAACAAACAACAGCTACCACTGACAATAAATTTTAAAAATAAAAAATTAACTGTACTTTTAATTTTTGAAAAAACTTTATTAAACCAGGATTAAAGTTTTTTCTTCTCTAGATTCACAGACTAGAAGTTATTACAGTTAATGCACAAATACTGAGCTATTCAATTTAGAGAAACAATGAAAATCTATCATCTAATACAAATCTGATAGATAAAATTTAATTCCCACAACAAATGTACTTCTATTATGACAAAAAATTATAACAAGTGATATAACAAAACATTTGAGTTATTTTAGTAAATGGCCAAGGAAATACCAATGTTAAGTAACTGCGAAATTTACAATGAGTGGTAAATACTGAAGTGTTATCAATTCTAACAATATTTAACAGTGATTATCGTGCAGCAAAACCACACCATATGTACTTTTTCCTCATCTGATTAAATTCAATAAGGCTAAGAAAAAACTCACATATATTTATTTACGTACATATATACATAAATTCTTTGTACCTGGCCATTGTGCTGGTGACGTATTAGGAGTTATTGCTTCATCTAAGCTTCCTGTTTTCAAAGAATGTCGATGGGGAAGCAGGACTGTCTGATACATCATTCCAGTAAACTGATTTGTTTGAAATGAACTAAGAAAAGAAGACATTTAAATAAGAATAATTGGCAATAATAACCATATAAGAAAATAATAATAAAAATATAATGATCTAAAATGAATTTCACATGTAATATTTCCATGTTTTAGATCTAACTTCTGGGTATCTTAAAATTCAAGTTTTTATTAGTTATACTGCTATTACTGATCTAAGTAGTGTTCTCTATAGTCTGGTGATATAATAAAACCAAGTATCCTTTAAGTGTAAACATGCAAATTTTCTAAATTAAAATACATGTGATAGGTTTTAAGTATATTTATTTAATGAAAGAAACAGAATACATACAAATGAGAAAACTAAATCACTATTGACCACAAACAGCAAGCTATTCTATCAAAGTTCAAAACAAGGTTATCTGGTTGAAAACAAAGTCCGTTTAGGTTCAGCTTGATATTTAATGGCTGTCAACCCCACATCAGGACAGGTTACATCAGGACAGGTATATATACAAGGTAACAGGGATATAATGAAAAATGTGGTTTCTGAATCCATGAAATTTATAGTCTGGTGGAAGAATCAGACACAAATAATTTCATCATTATCGCTTCCTTTCTTTTCTTTTTCTTTTTTTTTTTTGAGAGAGAGAGAGAGGGAGAGAGTGGGGAAGGGGGGAAAGAGGGGATACAGAGGGAGAGGGAGAATCTCAACAGACTCCACACCCAGCACAGAGCCCAAAGTGGTACTTGATCCCATGACCCTGAGATCATGACCTAAGCCGAAATCAAGAGTCAGGTGCCCCTATCATATTGCTTTTAGAGACAAAACCTACGCATACAGGGCTATGAAAGCAAAAGGGGGGAGCATTTTATACAATTTGGGAATTCAGGGTAAGCTTTTCCAAGTAAATGGCACTTTAAACTATAAATAAACAGATGAATGAACAAAGTAACTTGCTGCTTGATATAAACTATGAAATAAATCTGACAGAAATGGTACAAAGATCTTTGTTAAATCCTGTCATAAATTCCTATTTCAATTGTGAAGTAAATGAATGTCATATTTAAATACAGCACATTTATTGTTTTAGATCTGTTCTAATTGGCAAGTCTTCTATTAGTCATAACATTCTGACGCATTTGTAAATAGCTTCTCATGCTTTACTTTGCAGTTTCGAGATGGCAGGCTGCCAACAAAAAAAATTCCCCCTGCTACAATAAGCCTATGGAAATGATGACAAAGATAAAGATACGTTGATGAAAATAAAGCCACACTCAATAACAAGAAAAGTGAACTCTTGGAGGACGAAGGCCAAAGAAATCAAGTTGAAGCTACCCTGGGAATACAGAAGCAGATTAGTAAATTGAGACTCCCATGGAAGAACTGAAACACATACAACACCAAGGAAGGCTAACATCATGTAAGAAACAACAAACACAGTGAATGACCTGCACCTGAGGAAGCAGACTTATCAGAACATGACAGAAGGTGCTTTATACTCAGAGAGGTTAAAACAATTAAGAAATACAGTAAGTTATAAAAATAAAAGTGACCATTAAAATCAACAAGGAGATCTTAAAAATGAAAAACAGAATTTCTAAAACACAACCTCAGGCTAAATAAAAGACAAGACGTTGCTGAAGAACGAGTGAGCGTCTGGAATATGAAACCAGGATTTCTCCTGAAATAAAGCAAAAATAAAGAAAGAAAAAAAAATATGAGATGAAAGCTAAAAGGAAAATAAGAGAAACCTGTAGATTCCAATACCTGTCTAATAAGAAAAAGGAGAGAGAAGACAAAATATTTAAAGAAATAAAGTCAAGAAACAAAACAAAGGATCACAGGGGAAAAAAAAGAGAGAGGAAAACCAAGAAACAGACTCTTAACTCTAGAGAACAAACTGATGGTCACCAGACAGGGGAGGTCGGTGGGGGAGATGGGTGAAATAGGTGATGGGATTAAGCAGTGCACTTGTGATGAGCACAGGGTGATGTATGCAAGTGTTGAATCACTATATTGTACATCTGAAACTAATATTACACTGTATGTTAACTGGAATTTAAATAAAAATTTTTTTAAAAGGGAAAGAGAATTTCAAAGAACTAAAGGAAGATACCAAAGTGTCAAACAGTATGTTTTAAAAGTCTAGCTAAATTATAGTGAAACCTTAGGCTATAAAGAGACAAATCATAAACATCACCCTTTGGTAAATTTTTTCTCAATTTCAAGTCAATTACTCCTTCCTTTGTGTTCCCTGAGCCTTTTACTATATTATATATATTATAATTATACAATATAGTACATTATAATATTATAGTATATAATATTGTTTATAATAACTATAATATAACTACACTACAGTACTTATCACTTAAGTGTAATGTCATGTTATATATATCATTTACCAACTCACAAGTTTGTTTCCAACTAGATGGACCACAAGAAAGGAGAACTTATCTCAGTGCATATCACAATGCCTGGCATTAGGCAGTGATCAATAAAAGTTAGCTAAATTAGTTACACTGACAAGGGTCTACTTAACATTCATTTGCCATAAAGGCAAAAGCTAAAATTCAAAGATGGAAAAATAGTACTCATCACTTCAAATACTTTTGTGTTATTTAGACTGTGATAAACAGTTTTTTCTAAAGCAAGAGCACACAAATTCTGAAACCTCATCAGTTACCGCGAACATTCCTAAATTTCACAAAAAGATATTTACCTGTAGTTATGACTACCACAAAGGCACTGATAAATACAAGCAGAAAGTGAGGCTGCTAAAGTATGCATTACATATACCTGAAAAACAAACAAACAAACAAAATTAAGTATAACTTTTAAAAAATCAAACTTGTTTCAAGACCTACTATACTCAGCATCATAAAAAAGATGGAAAACTATTTTGTCCCTAGAAACTATGTCCTTTTTTCCTTAACACTCATTTATGCCTATAGAGATCGCACTACAGACAAATTAAAAACACTAAGGCCATTGGCAGAAATCATAAAACACACACCTGCTACCTAATTTCTATTTCAAGAACAAATGGGAACAGATGTTCACTATTCAGTAGTGCATAAGCCATGTATTAAAAGAAAAACCTCCAAACTTCAACCTTCTTCCTCAGCCAAAATATGTAAAAGCTCAGTCTGAGAAATGACTGTTTACCTATGGACAGGTCATTGAAGCATATGCTACCACATATTCTAGCTACTGGAGAAAACAAGCAATCTAAAGAAAATGCAATTATTTACAGAAAGAAGGCTTGAAAGACAGCAACTGAAGGGCAAACATTTGTACCGAGAAAGAGAAGGGTCTAAACATGGCATGACAAGCAATGAGAGAGGAAGGTCTGAGAAGCACAACCCAGGTCAGAAAGTAAACTAGATTAGACTATTTAAAAGACTAGGTTATTGACCTAATCATGAAGTATGACACTCTTCTATGTAGATAAAAACAGAATTGCTATTTCCCCTTCAATTATCAATTAAGATGTGTGGTATGAATTAAAATCAAGAATATCATAAAAATGAAGACAGCAAGTCCAAATATGGGAAATTACAAAAATGATCAGAATATTTTCCAGCTTCTCCAACAAAAAGTGGATTCTATATCTCCACTCACTGAATCTGGACTGGCCTTGGGACTTGCTTTGACCAAGAGGGCAAAATGATATGTGACTTCTGAACCTAGTCCTCGAAAGGGCTTGCAAATTCTCTTGCTTTTTAAACCCCTGCAACCTCTATGTGAAATAACCTAGGCATGATGGTTAATTTTATATATCAACTTAACTGGACCAAGGGGTGCCCAGACATTTGGCCAAACATTCTGGGTGTATCTGTAAGGCTGACGTGGGATGCAAATGACACTGGCATAAGTGGGAGACTGAGTAAGGAAGACTGCCCTCCCTAATGTGGGTAGGCCTCATCCAATCAGTTGAAGGCCGAAATAAAACAATACAGCTATAAAAGGGAACTTCTGCCTGGCTGCACTGAGCTGGAACAGTGGTGTTTTCCTGCCTTTGGGCTAGAACAGACACACTGGCTTTTTTGGGGTCTCAAGCCTGCTGGCTTTCAGACTAGAACTTACACTCGACTGGCTCTCCTGGTTCTCAGGCTTCTAGACCCAGACTGGAACTACACAACAGGTCCTGGGTCTTTAGCTTGACGACCGCCGATCTTGGGACTTCTCCGCCTCCATAATTATGTGAGCCAATTGCTTATAAAACAGAGCTCTATACACACACATACACACGTCGTATTGGTTCTGTTTTTCTAGAGAACCTAGGCTTGCTTGATAGTCGACTATCAGCCCTGGAAATAGTCTGCCAACCACCAAAAATGTAAATACAGCCATCTTAATCCAGAATCCAGCCAGCCTACTAGCTGGCCAAAGACAAATGAAAATATCCAGAGGTCAGTCCAGCTGGCCCAAATAACAACTGAGAAGCCAACCCACTGAATCATGAGCAAAATAAATGACGGCCATTTGAAGATACTAATGTTTCGGCGTAGTTCTTAAGCAGCAAAAGCTGCTTTATTACTAAAATTGTGCACAATCTGAAGGAAATTAAATTCCTTACTGTGTAACACACTATGTGGGCATTTATACTACAGAAGAGTACAGGAAAGGTGACAAAATTAAATGACAAAGGTTAAGGTTATCCAAGAGGGTAACACTGTAGGAGAAGCCACCATTAGGCAAGGAGAATATCGAACTGGTGTGATATCACAGCCTGTGAGGTGGGCGAGAACCAGATGACAGACTATTCAAGGAAAAAAAAAAAAGAGAAATAGTCAAACTTGGTCATACTTTAAAGGATTTCAGTATGTTTAGAGAGTAAAGATGAAAGATGAAATGTGATATTAATGGTAAAGTATAGTGGTGATGGATGGCAAGATGATGTGGATGATTATCTAACTATATGATTAGTTATGCATCAGAATCACCTGAGAAACTTCCTAAAAATACATATTCTTAGGACTCACTCTCACACACTGATTCAGTAAGTCTGGAGTCAACTTAAGAATCCAAACTTCTAACAAGCATGTCAGGTGATTCTGCCATAGCTGATTAATAAAACACTGCCTGGCCTAGAGAAACAACAGGGGCAAATTACTTCACATTATCCTTAAAATACATAATATTTTAATATTAACAAAAAACTTTATTTGTATATTAATAACTTTACACCAAAATTATTTCTAAAAGGCAATTTCTAAATTATTTCTAAAAGTTTCTATTTCTAAAAGGCAATCAGCTTTTCGCCTAAGTGTACTACTAAGAGAGTCACTCATGTATCTGTATACACACCTATTACTCTTATCTTAATAAAGTGGCTAAATAAGACTAAATAACTAGCACTGTGATTAAAAACTCAAACACCCTACTGGGATAAGAACAAAGTGAGGTGAGCCAGGCCTACAGCCACAAGCTTTCTTTGATCAAAAAATATGTAAGTGGTAATGTAACAATTCCTGTGCGTGGTCTGATATTTAAAACTATTTCTAAAAAGTGTTGCTTTACATTTTTCTTTCGGTTTTATCGTAATAAGCAGCTAAGTTTTAAAGAATGAGCCCAGCGTCCTTACTCTGCTGCTCTGGACGTCAGGATGGGGTGGTGAGTCCAAGTTTATGACGGCGTGCAGAATGTCATGCGTGAGGTTACTGAGGTGCAGCAACGGGTTGGCAACGACGGTCTTGGCGCTGGCTGTACAGGCAAAGAGGAGGGGGACCGATGTCTGCTCTGACAGGGGGCTGGGAAACACTGGTTCTGAGGTTTCCTTAAAAACAAAGGGAAAAAAAGGTTAATCAACTATTTATAGTTTTAATCCATTACTTCACTAATTCAGGGGCCTCTTGGAAAACCTTTAAAACAACTAAAAATTAAAAGCATGACAGAAACTTTTATAGAGTTAGATGGGACCTGAGGAGGTCAACATTCCACCAAATATACTAAAAAATGAGGGGACAATACCCTCTTATCCTAACGAGAAGCTCATCAGCTCCCCCAGCACTCATATAAGAATTCAGAGTATGAATTCACCTGATCACAGGGCCCGATGCTGAATGATCCTGAAACCATTACACACACACAACTCTACAAATTCATAATACAAAGCACCATAAAAAAAGAGCATTCCTTAAAGCAACCATAATGAAGAAAACCAAAAATCTTAATATTTAAAGACAAAAAGAACAATACCAAAAACTGTTTCTCCTACGTGTACTATTTCAACTGGCCATCGTCTAAGTTACATACCTGCTGAGATTCTTGTAAAAGCAAAATCAATTCCATTCTCACAGAGGCAAGACCGCCACCATGGGACCCATGAAGTATGCAGTAACTCAGAAACATCCTCAAGAGTGACTGATATTTCAAAAGCCACTGTCTTTTTTCCTGAAAATTTTCTCTCAGTTGTTTCACTTTCGTTTGCTGAAGCAAATCTTCAGCATCTCCATTTAATCCAAATTCATCTCCATTTTCACCAAGTGCAGGCTGTAAGTCTTCACCATCTGAACAATAGTCACAAGTCCTCTGAAGAGCTATCACCTCTTTTTCAAGCCAGTGGTAGAGCTGGTAACGCAACTTTCCACCATCTATTTCATAGCCAGTAGATAACGTACGAAGTTCTACTGTGAGAATCTTTAAACATGCTCTAAATTTTAATTGAACTGCAATTATATCTTCTGATGGACTTAAAATGTCGTTTTCATCTAGTGTGCTGAGAGATTCTGTGTAATTAGAACTTGTTTCATCTATTTTTTTCCCCATTTTTCTCTGTAAAGGTTTTAGTTCTTTCATTGAAATAGGGAGATCCTCATCTTCTTCATCGTTATCACTGTCCCATTTTAATTCTAAAGAGTCATCCGGAAATACAACACTTGGTTGGCTCCAGTCAAAAGAAAGAGTGGAATTTGACTGCTTCTCTGAGGAACCTTCTGAAGAAGATCCAAAACCATTCATTAGTGACTGTGACCAATCAATAGCAGAAGACTTATCTTCCCTTGCATCCAATTTTAATGGAGAAGAAGGAGAACAGTCTTTACTAGTATCCAAAAAGCTAGATGTTCTGCAAAAAGGTTTTGTTTTCTTGATAACTTTCGGCATCTTCGATAATACTTCCAAAGCTAACATAGGGCAGCCAGCTTTCAAATGAGCACTGGCAGTGGTAAAAAATAATCTTCTTTCACTTAAATTAATTGTTCCTGCCAGTCCACTTTTTCCTGTTAAACTCATGTGTGTGGACAATACATCAGATGATCCAAAATGACGTCTTAGCAAAAGAGGATGTGTTCTTAGATAATTGTAGAAATTAAAAACTGCAGGATTACAGGCTGACATCATGACTTGATCTGAAAAAAAAATGCACTCTATCAGCTAAGAAAAGTTCAAGAGTTGTACTGCAGTCCTTTTCCCTACCATGGCACTTTTATCTACCTGGTCTTTCAACAACATTTTACTAAGAGAACACACTAATACATAGCAATGAATAGACAAGAACACATTTGTAATGAAAGTGTTTTAACACAAAAGAAAAACAAAGGTTATACTGATTTCATACCTCTTCAAGTAACAATATAAGATTACTTAAAACACCCACTTTCACACTCTTAGTTCTTATTCTCCTACTTCCCTCAACATTCCTTCCCAGTCTGCTTTGCTAAATCTTCCTCATCTCCCACTTTAGAATGCTAAGACTGTCCTAGAGCTCAAGGCTTGACTTCTATCTACCCTCCATGAGTGAACTCAAACAGTCCCATGGCTTCAAATACCATCTAGACACCGATAACTTGCATTATCTATTTCAGGCCCAACTTTACCCTGTAAATCTAAACTGCTATATCCACATGCCTACATTACATTTCCATTTCCATGCACACATTCTTGCCTCAAAGCCTTTTTATTTAGTGAGTCTTTAGCATAAACCACCCTTCACCCAATTAGCTACATTGACCTCATGACACTCAGGTCTCTGCTCAGAGGTCACCTTACCAGAGAAGTCTTCTCTATCTAAAACAACACTCCCCCACACCTGCTCTTGGTCTTGCCCATATCATTTACCTCAACCTAAAAACTTAGAGGAGTTATCAAAATTGACTCTATTCCCTTCACATTCCATATCCAATCCTATCTAGTCCACCTGAATCCAACCATTTTTCTCTGCCTCCACTCCTATCATCCTGGTCCAAACCACTACTACCTTTTAAAATTTTCTCCTAGAATACAGATTTAATTGGCTCTAAAAGTATGTGATCGTGTATTAATTCCAAATCAAAATATATTTTGTACATGAATATGTGTAGGCATAAAAATGTGACAAGAAAAGGCCTGTTCTTTCCCCCCTTCATCACAGAGAAGCCGGTTTAGAAATCTTGAGCTCAGATGGCCAGGACACTTGAACAACTGAACATGGCTTTCTCACAAGTCTTTCACAGTAAGACACATGATACACTTCCTGATTAAATGATGCTACGTAAAAAGCCATGAACTAAAATCTTTGCCAGTTAGTACTGCCAATAATAGGACACCTCTGATACCAGCCATCAGAACCAATTCAATTCCACCTGTGGAAAAATATTTGAAAAGCACATATCATTTTTATATAATTTATACAAAGATTTCCATTTTATACTAACCTCCAGAAAAGCTACAGCAAATGGGATTTCTAAAACAAATGGCAGAAGTAGATCTCAAAAATATAAATTATAAAAAATTCTCTACTACACTCTTATAAAAAATTAATCATATCACTTAAGTCAACTTTCTTTACACTGAATATTTTTATTATAAAAATTATAAAACTGATTAGCAAATACACAAACTTCCACCTAAGAAAATCACCCTTACATCACTATTTTCTCCAGAATTTATACTCAAACACTGATAATATTTATGTTCAATACATTGATTTTATAAAAACAGAAAATCCAAAGTTCTCGATTTTCAAAGGATTTTTCTGAAAAAAGGAATCCCCCCCACCTAAAAATAAACACATACATAACTCTTATGTTCCCACCTAAACCTTAAAGTCTTAGTCCATGTTTTCAACTTGCTTTGTATTACCTTTAGCACCCAACAGTGTGTTCTGTACCCAGCAAATGCTAATATAACTCTTTATTATTAGTATCTTAGAAATGCAGCTTACCATCATCCTCTCTGACAGGTTGCTTTATTAATGTTTCCAGAGCACCACTATAATCTTCCAAAATCCAATATGCCATACTCCGAAGAAAAGGATCATAATGCATATTTATGTTCAGTGAATTGAATTCATT
Organism: Phoca vitulina; assembly: GCF_004348235.1. Lineage (NCBI taxonomy): Eukaryota > Metazoa > Chordata > Mammalia > Carnivora > Phocidae > Phoca > Phoca vitulina. The sequence continues at coordinate 18,966,262 of NW_022589735.1, forward strand.
GACAGGAGAATCAATCCCCAAAACTTTTTTACGTAAAATAGATTTGTATGTTGCAGATGTATCAAATTCAGACTCATAGAGTCTTGCTATTACAAGAGCCAATTGAATGTCATTCAGTTTCTCAAGACATACCTTCAAAAAAAGAACTACTGGTCATAAATAAGCAGGGGCATCTTTCATTTTAAGATAAACTCAACTGACTCACTAGTAACTACAATGAATAAAAGGCACTGATATCTGACCTAAGTGAACAAAGATAATAACAAATAAAACATATACTGCTTGCTTTAGCAAATCTATCTGCTACTAAATACCTACTTGCAATAAGAATTAGCCTATAAATATTAAGTAGCCCTCAAGAAATTCAACTCAAATGACATTTTATTTCATTTTTTTCCTTTTTTTTTTTTTTTGTGGGAGAGGGAGAGAGAGAGATAGCAGGGAGAGGGGTAGGTGGACAGGGAGAGAAAATCCTAACCAGGCTTCACAGCTTGGAGCCCGACTTGGCTTTCAATCTCAAGACCCTGAGATCATGACCTGAACTGAAATCAGGAGTGGGACGCTTTTTTTTTTTTTTTGAGAGAGAGAGAGAGAGAGAGACAGAGCATGAGTAGGGAGGAGGGGCAGAGGGAGAGGGAAAAGCAGATTCCCCACTAAGCAGGGAGCCCGATGTGACGCGGGACTCAAACCCAGGACCTTGGGATCATGAAATGAGCTGAAGGGAGACGCTTAACCGACTGAGCTACCCAAGCTCAATGTCAGTCCTGACATTGTTTCCTGAACTTTTACTCCTCCCCATCCATCTCAGCAGACTATATAGGGTTTCCTTCCTAATTAAAAAGCTGTTTCGAATTACTTGTATGAAACTCCAAGCAAAAGGGCAATTTGAGGGGTGTCTGGGTGGCTCAGTTAGTTAAGCAGCTGCCTTCAGCTCAGGTCATGATACCAGGATCCTGGGATTGAACCCTGTGTTGGGCTCCCTGCTCAGCAGGGAGTCTGATTCTTCTCCTTCTCCCTCTGCCCCTCCCCTCTGCTCCTGCTCTCTCTCGTGCGTGCGCTCTCTCAAATAAATACATATTTTTAAAAAGAGCAATTTGAGATAGACAGGTTATACTTCAAATGTTTTATTTTTTTTAAGGTTTACTGAAAAATAATCAGTTAAAAATATGCTACGGTTCATCAACTAAGACAGAGCCAAATATAGATTCACATATGTTTAAACTGAGTAGAACAAACTTTTTTTAACCTATTCATAAATATTCTTAAAAGTCAGATCAGCTATCTCTACCAACCAATATAATGTGGTTAATCTTCATTCTGTATAAGTACCATTCAAGCTAAATGGCAAAATTTTAAAAGTCACTGTTTAATATTACTAAGTATTTAGCCTTACATAATTTCCACTATACTTAAACTGAAATTAAAAAATAAAAAATTGAACCTACAGAAAGAGCTTAAAAAGATGACAATGCTTTTTTAAAAAAGTTTCATCATTACCTCAATTGCATCTCTGAGGCAACCAGCTAAAAGAAAAAATGCTGCAGAATGTTCAAATCTTTGTTTGCCTAACAAAGAAAAAGCATTCTTTAAAGCTGCTCTACGCCATCTCTCATCCTCAAAATTGTGTCCAAAAAACTGTGTCATCTTGGGGTCTCTTTGGGATCTATACAGAAAAAAAATGTATGAAAATTTTGAAACACAATGTTTCCACAATCAGAACCAATTTTAACCAAAGTTAGCCATTTAAATGTTAAGACTCCAAAGAAACACTTGCCAGTGTATCAAGTACTATACATCTGCTTCTTTTCTGAGCAAAAGAACACTTACAGTAAACATCTACTTCTTCATATAAATCTCAGAGACTACTGAAAAAATTTCTTTCAAACTATAAAGAAAACTGCTTTAGCAGTACTTCAAGAAATTATGTCTAAATCCATGCAAAATATATAACTTATATTAACTTGTGTGGTACTTTACCATTTAAACTTCATGAATCACCTTCACCCCCAATGCCCACCTGATAATGACTGCTAATCAAAACCTAAGGAATTTGTCCTCATTCAAAACAATCCTAAAAGATCTAGTCTCTTAGAAGACTGACTGGTACCCACGATTTTCCCCCAAAGGTTGCTATTCATATGGAATCACCTGGAACTGAATGCAAAATAAATGGCGAACTATTTTTGGTGATCATGTTTATCAAGTCTTGCTGAGAACTAGTGAAAGAGAAAAATTCCAAGTGACCTTAGCTCAAGAATGAGGTCAGGTCGGGGACCACTGGAGGAGGGTAGTTTGGAGGGATGGCCCGGCCCATGAGCTCGTAATAAGGCAGAGGTTGGATGCCTGTTCAAGACCACCAATTCATCTCCCCCACTCCAGATGCAAGTTTTTAGTTTAGTTCTTTGTTCTATAGAAGTATCATGGGAAGTTCTTAAACAAAAAAAAATGTTCTTCTGGACTGATAAACCTGAAAACAAACTAAAGTGACCTCATCAAGATTCTTTTGTTCTGGAAAATACCTGGGCTTCTTTCCTATGAATCTCTCCTTAAATGCAAAAATAAGAATCTACAAGAATCACACTTAACAAGAACCACAAATCTTTACTTTTACTTCATACATTTACTCCTCATGAAGAGTTTCCCATTTTGAAGCATAGTTTTCTCACCTACCTATATAATCCCCAAATCACAGCTTTCTTTCTCATTGCAAGGTAAAAAATGGCAGCATCTAAAGGATCATTCTTTCTATAAAAGGCTGCTTTGGCTACCTACAATTAGAAAATATTGGTCAAAATTTCACAGAAACAATTTTTAAATGAACAAAATAATTTCACATTGAAGACTAGCACACTTTATTTAAATGTTCAATAAATTTAGAAAATATGTACACTAATGCACAGATGTATACACACACACAAACACATATTATACACAGATATACGTATATTTTTTATAATTTCAAAAGTAATTCATGGTGGCCTCCAAAGACACAGAGAGGTGGGAACATAGGACAACACTTTTCATTACAAGCTCTTCATTCCTATTTTATTTTTCCAAAGATGTGCACATATTATTTTGTAAAAATCAGACACACGCTACTAAATAAATGTGTCAACTAGCAATTTAAGAATTAGAATATAAACATTAAAAACCTGTATTAGTGCGATATTTTGAAATATAATGGCTATTTAAAAGCATTTTACTGCTTCAATTAAAAAAAGAGAAACAAGAAAGGAAATATGGAATGTCCTTTAAAGAAACTCAGAATATACTAATTCATTTTTTTAAAGATTTTATTTATTTATTTGATGGGGGGATGGAGAGAATTAGAGCACAAGCAGGGGGAGAGGCAGAGGGAGAAGAAGAAGCAGGCTCCCTGCTAAACAGGGAGCCCGACTTGACGCGGGACTCAAATCCAGGACCCTGGGATCATGACCTGAGCTGAAGGCAGACGCTTAACCCACTGAGCCACCCAGGTGCCCCTAATTCATTTTTATACCAAAATAAAACACAACTTACCTTCTCTATGCACTTGCGTAAGGTGCGTGTATTCCGGACCCACCACCCCACACCCATGGCTCTCAGTTCAGACCAAGTGGGATCATCTCTCTGCATGGCTGGCAACATGTTCAGCAGCTCTTCTTCTGCTACTGAGTGAAATGCCCAGGCAAAATGACTAGTAGACAGGCCTGAAGAAATATCAAAAATAATGTTTATAAGAAATATAAATGTTTATATAATAATTATCAGAAATGTGTGTTCCATATTTGCCATAAAAATGTCTAAACTTTCATGAGACTCACAGAGTTACAACTAAGTAGTTAAGGTTGGAGGGAATATGGGTTTTTTTTCCTTGCTTCTCCTAACAACTTTATCACTTCATTGTTTTCTACAATAAGCATATATTTTCTATAATTAAAACATATTTTTTTAAAAGATTAAAAAATGCTGTATGGCAAATGCTACTGTGATTATTTTTGTTCTTAGCTATTACCCACGATCTTTCCTTAGAAAATGAGAAACACGTAAAGCTTTATTCTATGCTGAAATGATTGTTCTTCATTGCTGATTCTCACTGTCCTTTGGTCAATGTTTGTTTTTGTGGATTTAACTCCATGGGATTAAAAAAGCATAGAGTAGACGGGAGAGCGTGCTGAACAGAACTTAAGACTGTAGACTCGAGAATCAGAATGTATACAATAAGCCCAGCTCCAACCCTAACTATAGAACTGTGGGCAAGTTACTTAGTCTCTTGATTCTTCAATTTTCCTCATTTATAAAACGTGAACAATCACAGCACTACCTTATTACATTGTCGTGAGGATTAAAATACTATAGTTAAAGCATTTAGAATACTACCGTACCTGGTAATTAGTATGTCAGATACTTTTCTATTTAAACAGCATCATTTACATCACCTATTCTCTGAACCTACTGGCCAGTACATGTGGTATTTCTTGTTGAGCTTCTATTTTGTCTCTTCAGAGTATGTTCTGTATAGTATTTCTGGGTGAAGTACATGCTTAATTATAAGATGTGGCTTTGACACGTATGGACTCACATTTAAACCTAGTATCAAATGCCAAGGAATATGAAGTGTTCACTATACCCAAGTCTTTGGAAAGAAAGAAACAGAAATTTAAAAAAAGAAAAACACATATGCAGTGAATGGACTGCTATTCTAAACATTTTTATATTCCTATTATCTCTCAACCAAGTTCAATAATGTTTCATAAATAAACACTTTGACTTAGAATTTTAAGCTTTACTTTTCCAAAGCTAAATACAAAATGAAGGTAAGGAGGAAACAGAAAGACAGAAAGGAAAAGAGAGAGCAAGAGACAGACACCAATGAGCAGAGGCTAACCTGTGGAGTCCCAATAACACTGTTTAAACCTACAGACCCAATAATGCTGGAATGCAGCTCTACCTCCGAACTTCCTGGGCACTAACCCTAACCCAAGAAATACCCTGTTTTAAGTTACCTTAAATTTCAGTACAGTTATTTGTTACTTTGAGTCCTGATTAACTACCTAAGAGTATCTGAAAGGTTACTAAACTAATATCTGAAATACACATTAATGAGTAGTTTTGGGAAGTGAATTTTTACTTTCAATGGTCTCTACTCTGTGAGACAATTAGAAATTAAATATATTTCTGTAACAAAAATGTTACTCAAATTTTGGGTAAAAAACTGAACTTCAATAAATGTCAAACAGGAGAAAGAAGATAACCTAAAGAAGTTAAAGAGAATAAAACAGTATTAATTGGCCTTTAACGTATGATGAATTTAAAAATGTAACACAGAATATCCAACTGCCCAATATCCATTTCTTCATTAACTCTTTCCATCTACCAAAAAAATTCCAGTATTTTAAGCAAAGAAAATTAAGTGGAAATAAGTATTTTTACAAGTAAGTTAAGGAAACTTAGAATGTGTCAAATTTGTCATTGTTATCAAATCTGGGCAAAAACAAACAAATGTGCTCCAGCCTCTCTACTTTTACTCCCATTCTTTTTAGTAGATTACTACTAAAATTACCTTGGTGAAGAAGCTGAGCTCGATAAGCTGGAAGGGAAGTTGTAAGGAAAGTATGAAGTCGAACAGCCAAAAGAAATTTTAAGCCACATTCATCAAGAGTTTCTCCACCTACAAAAAAACAAAACAAAAAGTATTTACTTATTTGTATTTATAAGAAAACCAGTTCATTAGCAAAATCCAAGTAAATGTTATTAAGATCTGATCTTATTTAAATCAAAATGTGACTAAATTTTAAAATAGTTTAACCTTCACTGTGGAGTATAAAGTATCTTCCGTGTTGATTCAAGTCCTAGACCCATCCCAATAATCTGCTGCTAATATGGGAAAGAATAGTTGTGTATGTTCCTTTCAAGCATAGTTCAAGGGGTGCATCCTACTGATCTATGCACAAAGCTGGACTTATTAATTTCAGATCTTATTGAGGTATGATGGAAATTCTACATTCAATTTTTTATTTTTATATATAACTCAGGAGATTAAGAGGAAAAAAATGCTCTCTGGGTGAGGAAAAGACCTAATTTTAATATCCTTATATTTTTGCTATTCTAGGTAGGAGTATATACATTAGTGCTAATTAAAAAAAAAAAAACCTCAATATTTTAAAAACCAAATTAATAGTGATTACAACATGAGTAAAAGTAAAGCAGAAAGCACCTTTTATTTTCATATCTAAAGTGATTAGTTAATAAAAATGTTAACTTTTGCCAAACTCCAAAGGATTCAGTTGGATCTTTACTATTATTGAGCGATTAGGTAAAAATGGCTGGCATAATGAATCTCTGCATACTTTCTCAAAGTACTATGATTTATGGGATAAATAGCATATATTAAAGTTAAACTTTATATATACTGGGAAAGGAACAATAATGATTAAAAAAAACCTTCCTGGGCATAATTTTTATAAAAATTACTTAAGATTATTTTTTGTGTAAGTAAGTAAACTTATTATCAGTTTCTCCTCCAATCCTGTACCCGATTTAGCCTTACCTTGGCTTCTGTCTCTGCTCTCCCCGATATCAGTGCTGGTAGTTGCAATTGTATCTGCTAAGGCCATCAGAGACATCTGCTCCATCCGGCTGAGTCCTGGTAAACTGGAATGAAGTAAGTGGCCAGAAAGAACCTGAGCATGCTCAGGACCAAAGTAAGTTGGACTGTACTGCGAAAGGTCAATGACCCTGGGCTTGGTATTTTCCTCATCTGTCTCTACCACTTGATGATCAGTCATTAAAGTTGGGATCTGAAAAAGCTCATCATAACTTTCTTTTGACAACTGGTTTGAGTTATTTAAGGTACTCTGATTACTAGACTTCTCTAAAGATGAGTAGCAGCTATCATCATCTGCCGCAAGTAAGGCGTATAAGGGAAGTGGAGGGACAGAATCTATTTCTGTGTAATCCGTATTTTCACTTTTGTTGAAAGCCTGGGGGTCTCTGGTAGTGCTTCCGCTAGCACTGATAGTGAGAGACCGAAGGCGGCGCTCGTGATTGGATTCAGCTTCATTCAGCGCCACAACCTCCCCAGCGATGCACTTGACAAGGTGAGACAAGATGGCCTTTGCTCTCCGAACTTTGCCAAGGTCCATGAGTTCCAAAAGCTGCAAGGGATGGTACTGAGGTAAAGTTGGGGAAAGAACATGAGCTGCTTCAAAAAGACCTGAATCTTCTGTATCCACAGAAGGATCGAAGGCAGTTTTCTTTCCACAGATTTTCTGTGCAAGACTGGTCATGGATCGAGTCAGAGTTTTCTTTGGAGGATGTAATCCAGAACTTGATGAGTTGCTCTGTTTTATTAAACTTATTATAGATGGAGTGCTCCCATTGTATGAATCTGTTGTAACAGGTTCCTGTTTAGAAGATGGCTGCCACTGGGAATATACATGCATTTCACAATCCATTCCCACCACCAGGATGCCATCCCGGACCCAGGATAAAGAAACAGGAAAAGGTGGAGAGCCTTCCACAGAAGAAACCAAGTCCATACTTCTTAAGAGGACAAATTTAGAAAGAGGCACAGCTTTAGTGCTTTCCCAGAGAGGAAAGGCTAGGCTTTCCTTACCAGCCTGTTCTTGTACCTTGCCAGCCAGGGGTCCATACATAAAAAGTTTTGATCCAATTCCTACAGTGAGGATATGAGAACCATCTTCTCTAGACATCCAATCTAAGTGAACTAAATGCTTTGTGTTTGATGTGATACTCTCTTTACTGGATAAATACACCTCTTGTTTATTATAAGCCACTAAATTGCTATCGATACTAATACCAGAATCTAACACTGTATTCAATTCATCTAAATGAATCGTCTGTTCAAGGACCCAGCATGAACCTCCTGTAGACTCACATTCAAAAATACTGACGTGCATCAGGAAGTCCTGAGAAGACCTACTATTGGATGCAGGCTGCTTGTACGCTACTGCTAACCGATTTGTATGTGCACAGCTAACTTCTACAGGCCTACCAGGGACGGTTATACTACTATTGCTATGAAGCCCATCTTCGATAAGTAATGGCCATTCTTCCCAAATGTATACAAGATCCATTTTTCCGTTCTTTGATCTTTCAGATTCTCCATCTGTTACTCTGCATCTCCAGAATCTTACTTTCTCATCCGAACATGAAGTTGCCAATAAGTAAGGAGCACTGCACACGGGATATATGGAAGAAGAACTCAGATGGCCTAAAATAAAAATAATCTATTAACAAAATGTCAAAGTTGGTTAAATATTTCTGTTTTCATGCACCAAAGGTTTTGGTCTTTGTATCAACTACTGTTAACAAGACAGCCTACATTTAGTTTAAGAGTCAACAAGATCAGTAAAAAGCTTTTAATGACATCAAAAAGGTATACAAAAAGGGAAATATTACCAAAATCTAGAGCTGAAAGAGAACTCTGAGGTAACTTCAATTCCTACATTTTATAGGTAAGGACCCTTGACCAAATGTGTGTAGTATCTTACACTAAATCAAACAGCTAGAATAAGACAGAATTAGAAAACCTGAATTCTAGTCCTGGTTCTCAGACCAGCATTCTTTTCACCCAATTCTTATAAATTGCATTTTAAAGATACCAATACATTTTAAAAACTGTGTCAACATTTATTGGCTCCTCCTCTTCAGTGTTTTTACTATTTTGTGTGCAGCCCACGCTTACCTATGTACTAAATTGGCCCTCCATAACTGAGGGGTATTTGATTCTACTGATACTGCTAAGATTCCTAAGTGAGACAAAACATTTGCTGTCCTTAATGTAATTATATACTCTTAACTTCCTAAACCATCGGCAAGCTTTCTTTTCCTTTAAGATAGTAGTGACTATCTGAGGCTTTGCTAGCCACAGAGTCTCTGCTGCAACTCTTCCACCCTGCCACTCCAGAGCAAAAGCAGGTATACCCAAGAGTCATCCACAGGTGTGGCGAGGTTCAATCAAATGTATTTACAAAACAGGTAGATGGCCCATAGTCTGCCAACCTCTGTTCCAAATTATTAAATATAAACTACTAATTATAATATATAAATGTTATATAGGGACATAATATATAAATGTTATCTAGGACATTTACCATATTTTAAAAGCATTTCAACATAATTTTAATGAAGTTTTTTTTAAAAGTCCTCAAAGAGTATAGCAGTGTTGCAGAAGGACACAGTGAGCATTGTCCACTGGTATCTCTGAGCTGAAAAGAGACTAGCAGGTTTACCTGCTGCAGAGTCGTGATTAAAAACAAAATTCTTAAGACTACCATTTACTGTATACTGTTTTTGCCAAACAAAACGTATTTCTTCTCCTTCCCTAGAACTCCTCTTCTTCTGCCAAACTCAACTTGGGCCAAAGTTAAGTAAGAGGACTGTTTCTAGAAATATTTCTCTTACATTTGCCATATGTTTTAACTGGAGTTCAGCAGTGAAGATCATACTATTCTGGCTAAGGGAACAGCTCTGAAAATTGTGTCAATGCAAACATCATTCTTTTTCAAACTTTAACTTTCCTTGCACTTATGCCTCTATTAGTAAAATATACAAAGCAGCAGAATTAAAAGTTACCAGAACACTGTTAATACCCAATTCCTGCCCCTTTCTTTTCCCCCGGTTTCAGGTCTTTTCTGATTTGTTTAGAGTATATTTTCTGGGGACGTTGTTACCCTGTTAGCATTTTATTCTCTCATTTATCTCTTCTCTGGACAAAACGACAAGACGGAAAAAATCACCTCAACAAAAAGAACAAGAGGCACTACCGACTGCCAGGGACCTACTCAATACGGACATTAGTACGATGTCGGATCTGGAGTTCAGAATGATGATTTTAAAGATACTAGCTGGGCTTGAAAAAAACATGGAAGTTATTAGAGAAACCCTTTCTGGAGAAATAAAAGAACTAAAATCTAACCAAGTCGAAATCAAAAAGGCTATTAATGAGGTATAATCAAAAATGGGGGCGCTAACTGCTAGGATAAATGAGGCAGAAGAGAGAATCAGTGAGATAGAAGACCAAATGAAGGAAAATAAAGAAGCTGAGAAAAAGAGAGATAAATAACTACTGGATCACGAGGGCAGAACTCGAGAGATAAGCGATACCATAAGACGAAACAACATTAGAATAATTGGGATCCCAGAAGAAGAAGAAAGAGTCAGAGGGGCAGAAGGTATACTGGAGCAAATTATAGCAGAGAACTTCCCTAATTTGGGGAAGGAAACAGGCATCAAAATCCAGGAGGCACAGAGAACCCCTCTCAAAATCAATAAAAATAGGTCAACACCCCGACATCTAATAGTAAAACTTACGAGTCTCAGAGACAAAGAGAAAATCCTGAAAGCAGCTCGGGAGAAGAGATATGTAACCTACAATGGTAGAAACATTAGATTGGCAACAGACCTATCCACAGAGACCTGGCAGGCCAGAAAGGACTGGCAGGATATATTCAGAGCACTAAACAAGAAAAATATGCAGCCAAGAATACTATATCCAGCTAGGCTGTCACTGAAAATAGAGGGAGAGATAAAAAGCTTCCAGGACAAACAAAAACTAAAGGAATTTGCAAACACGAAACCAGCCCTACAAGAAATATTGGAAGGGGTCCTCTAAGCAAAGAGACAGCCTAAAAGTAACATAGACCAGAAAGGAACACAGACAATATACAGTAACAGTCACCTTACAGGCAATACAATGGCACTAAATTCCTATCTTTCAATAGTTACCCTGAATGTAAATGGGCTAAATGCCCCAATCAAAAGACACAGGCTATCAGATTGGATAAAAAGACAAGACCCATCGATATGCTGTCTGGAAGAGACTCATTTTAGACCCAAAGACACTCACAGATTGAAAGTGAGAGGGTGGAAAACCATTTACCATGCTAATGGACACCAAAAGAAAGCTGGGGTGGCAATCCTTATATCAGACAAATTAGATTTTAAACCAAAGACTGTAATAAGAGATGAGGAAGGACACTATATCCTACTTAAAGTGTCTATCCAACAAGAAGATCTAACAATTGTAAATATCTATGCCCCTAACATGGGAGCAGCCAATTATATAAGGCAATTAATAACAAAAGCAAAGAAACACATCGACAACAATACAATAATATGGGGGACTTTAACACCCCCCTCACTGAAATGGACAGATCATCTAAGCAAAAGATCAACAAGGAAATAAAGATTTTAAATGACACCCTGGACCACATGGACTTCACAGATACATTCAGAATATTCCATCCCAAAGCAATGGAATACACATTCTTCTCTAGTGCCCATGGAACATTCTCCAGAATAGATCACATCCTAGGTCACACAACAGATCTCAACACCAAAAGATTGGGATCATTCCCTGCCTATTTTCAGACCACAATGCTTTGAAACTAGAACTCAATCACAAGAGGAAAGTCAGAGAGAACTCAAATACATGGAGGCTAAAGAGCATCCTACTAAAGAATGAATGGGTCAACCAGGAAATTAAAGAAGAATTAAAAAAATTCATGGAAACAAATGAAAATGAAAACACAACTGTTCAAAATCTTTGGGATACAGCAAAGGCAGTCCTAACAGGAAAGTATATAGCAATACAAGCCTTTCTCAAGAAACAAGAAAGGTCTCAAATACACAACCTAACCATACACCCAAAAGAGCTGGAGAGAGCACAACAAATAAAGCCTAAACCCAGCAGGAGAAGAGAAATAATAAAGATCAGAGCAGAAATCAATGAAACAGAAACCAAAAGAACAGTAGAACAGATCAACGAAACAAGGAGCTGGTTCTTTGAAAGAATTAACAAGATTGATAAACCCCTGGCCAGACTTATCAAAAAGAAAAGAGAAATGACCCAAATCAACAAAATCATGAATGAAAGAGGAGAGATGACAACCAACACCAAAGAAATACAAACAATTATAAGAACATATTATGAGCAACTCTATGCCAGCAAATTAGATAACCTGGAAGAAATGGATGCATTCCTAGAGATGTATCAACTACCAGAACTGAACCAGGAAGAAATAGAAAACCTGAACAGACCTATAACCATGAAGGAAATTGAAGCAGTCATCAAAAATCTCCCAACAAACAAAAGCCCAGGGCCAGATGGCTTCCCAGGGGAATTCTACCAAACATTTAAAGAAGAATTAATACCTATTCTTCTGAAACTGTTGCATAAAATAGAAATGGAAGGAAAACTTCCAAACTCATTTTATGAGGCCAGCATTACCTTGATCCCAAAACCAGACAAAGACCCCACCAAAAAAGAGAATTACCAATATCCCTGATGAACATGGATGCAAAAATTCTCACCAAAATACTAGCCAATAGGATCCAACAGTACATTAAAAGCATTATTCACCACGACCAAATGGGATTTATCCCTGGGCTGCAAGGTTGGTTCAACATCCTCAAAGCAATCAATGTGATACAAATACATTAATAAAAGAAAGAATAAGAACCATATGATCCTCTCAGTAGATGCAGAAAAAGCATTTGACAAAGTACAACATCCTTTCTTGATCAAAACTCTTCAGAGTATAGGGATAGAGGGTACATACCTCAATATCATAAAAGCCATCTATGAAAAACCTACAGCGAATATCATTCTCAATGGGGAAAAACTGAGAGCTTTCCCCCTAAGCTCAGGAATGCGGCAGGGATGTCCACTATCACCACTGCTATTCAACATAGTATCAGAAGTCCTAGCCACAGCAATCAGACAACAAAAAGAAATCAAAGGCATCCAAATCGGCAAAGAAGAAGTCAAACTCTCACTCTTTGCAGATGATATGATACTTTATGTGGAAAACCCAAAAGACTCCACCCCAAAACTGCTAGAACTCATATAGGAATTCAGTCAAGTGGCAGGATATAAAATCAATGCACAGAAATCAGTGGCATTCCTATACACCAACAAGACAGAAGAAAGAGAAATTAAGGAGTCGATCCCATTTACAACTGCACCCAAAACCGTAAGATACCTAGGAATAAATCTAACCAAAGAGGCAAAGGATCTGTACTCAGAAAACTATAAAATACCTATGAAAGAAATTGAGGAAGACACAAAGAAATGGAAAAACATTCCATGCTCATGGATTGGAAGAACAAATATTGTGAAGATGTCAATGCTACCGAGAGCAATCTACACATTCAATGCAATCCCCATCAAAATACCATCCACTTTTTTCAAAGAAATGGAACAAATCATCCTAAAATTTGTATGGAACCAGAAAAGACCCCGAATAGCCAGAGGAATGTTGAAAAAGAAAAGCAAAGCTGGCGGCATCACAATTCCAGACTTCCAGCTCTATTACAAAGCTGTCATCATCAAGACAGTATGGTACTGGCACAAAAAAGACACATCGATCAATGGAACAGAATAGAGAGCCCAGAAATGGACCCTCAACTCTATGGTCAACTAATCTCACCTCACACCAGTCAGATTGGCTCAAATTAACAAGTCAGGAAATGACAGATGTTGGCGGGGATGTGGAGAAAGGGGAACTCTCCTACACTGTTGGTGGGAATGCAAGCTGGTGCAGCCACTCTGGAAAACAGAATGGAGGTTCCTCAAAAAGTTGAAAATAGAGCTACCATATGATCCAGCAATTGCACTACTGGGTATTTACCCCAAAGATACAAATGTAGGGATCCGAAGGGGTACGTGCACCCCAATGTTTATAGCAGCAATGTCCACAATAGCCAAACTGTGGAAAAAGCCCAGATGTCCATCGACAGATGAATGGATAAAGAAGATGTGGTATATATACACAATGGAATATTATGCAGCCATCAAAAAGAATGAAATCTTGCCATTTGCAACGATGTGGTTGGAACTGGAGGGTATTATGCTGAGTGAAATAAGTCAATCAGAGAAAGACATGTATCATATGACCTCACTGATATGAGGAATTCTTAATCTCAGGAAACAGAGGGTGGCTGGAGTAGGGGGGGGGGGGAGGGATGGGGTGGCTGGGTGATAGACACTGGGGAGGGTATGTGATATGGTGAGTGCTATGAAGTGTGCAAGACTGTTGAATCATAGATCTGTACCTCTGAAGCAAATAATACATTATATGTTAAAAAAAAGAAAAGAAGAAGAAGATAGCAGGAGGGGAAGAATGAAGGGGGGGGAATCAGAGGGGGAGACGAACCGTGAGAGACTGTGGACTCTGAAAGGCAAACTGGGGGTTCTGGAGGGGAGGGGAGTGAGAGGATGGGTTGGCCTGGTGATGGGTATTGAAGAGGGCACGTTCTGCATGGAACACTAGGTGTTGTATGCAAACAAGGAATCATGGAACACTACATCAAAAACATTATAATGATGTAATGTATGGTGATTAACATAACATAATAAAAATAAACTAAAAAAAAAAAAAAAACCCCAATTCCTGCTAACTTCACCAATTAAAAAAGATTAAGTACCTGGTAACATGGCACTGAAAAGTATTCAAAGTCATCAGTCCAAAAAAATGACAGAGAAGTAGAAAAAAACAAAAATGCACACTCTGACTACAAAAACCAAAGAAATGGGTGATAAAAAGATGGATTTTGTGTTGGTCTTCTTGATACCCTAAAATTGTGGTTCGTGATCTGTTGTGTGCAATCCCAAACGTGGGACCCTTGTTAAAACAGCCTGGTAGGTGCACCCCAGAGTCTGTCATTCAGTAAATCCTGGGGGTAGCCCAAGAATTTTTATTTCTAACAATAGGTGCCAGATAATGTTGATGCTGCCAGTCTGGGGATCACATTTTGAGAACCACTGCACTAGGATAAAGATGATAAATATATACCAGGACCCACACACTCAGAATCCTTCAGAGCACACAGCTCCAGGCAGTCACTACCAATATTATCAAAGTTGGTAAATAAGGCACAACCTCGTAACTATCTCTGCCCAGGAAACTCTGGGTTTTATTGCATAAAGACATCATGAAAATTTGTTTCAGAAATCAATATTTAAGACTACAACTGGCTGACAAATGTCAGAATAATCTGAAAACATAATGAGAATTTATTTAAGTTTTCAATGTAGGATAATTAAAACAGTGATTCCATTTCTGCTTCATGTGGACTTACAAACAGAAGTTGTGCCTCTTTTTAAATACCTTACTAAATATTCGTGGATTATCAAGTTTGATTAGTCTCTTTTCACAAACTTTACAAACCTGCTGATGGCTTAACACTTATTATTTCAACTCCTTCTGGCAAATTCAACTCTTGGCTATAAACCATTTCTGAAGTCAGAGTCAACTTGCTGGTACTCTGGAGATTTGCTCTGCAAGCCTGATACTTCTGTGAAAAAGGAGATACAATCTTCTCTGGAGAAGAAGAATAATGTTCTTCTGGCTGCCAAACTGCTTCAGATATCTTTGCATCTACTTTTTCATCTATAAAACATAAGAAAAGAACCAAAAACCGGGGGGGGAGCCCTGTAAATATTAAAACTGCTATATTTTATAATCCCAAAGCCTTATGAGGGATGAGAAAACGTATTAATAGGATTCTTTATGGAAAGAAAATCAGAGAATCTGTTTGCTTTTTTAATTAACTGAATAAAACTACAATTATTTTCACTCAATAAGAACAGGTTTAAAAAATATGTACTGAACTATCTAACCATATATAATTTGTTCATTTAAGCCTACTTAAAGTTCAAAAGATTAAAAAAAAAAAAAAAAAGAAGACTCACCCAATGAGACAGGAATGGACTTCAAATGTAAATTCCACATGTGTAACAATGAACGGTTGTCTTGGGTACACTCTATTACAATTAGGTAGAATTTCTCAGAAAATCCATTAGGTGAGCTGCCTGTTGGTATTAATATTTTTCACTATTAACATGGATAAATGAGACAACTTATTAAATATGCCAAGTTAAAAATGAATGAATTTTTAAAAAATTAAAAACTCTTACCTAAAATTCTATATACAAAGTAGCATTAAGGAATGCAATCAACTTTCTGATCACATGAATTTGTATTAAATTAAAATTTTAACAATTAAACGTATGCTATGCTTTTCATCCCTGAATCGACAGGCTTAAAAAAAGTCACATATCACAGTAATCACTATCATGTTGTTCACATAGGTTAGACCATAAGAAAATTTCTGAACAGGTGGGAACTATGTGACAGATACTTTAAATCAACATATCATGATTAAAACTGTATTGCCAAATATATTTCAAAGTAAATAACTTCCATAATGGAATGACCTATTAATGAAGTTTATCTAAGAATCAAAATAAAAGTAGTCATCATTCACCACATTAAGAAAACTTTTCTTAGTCAAAACTGCATCATTTAAGCAGCACACCAGCTGCTCAAAATAAAAACACTGCATCTAAAATATAAAATCAGTGACTCATTATTGCCTGAAAAAAATTAACTTGGTTTAATGATGTTTTCTTAATTATAAACTAGTTATATATATTAGTTATAAACTAATTATAAACAAGTTTTCTTAATTATAAACTAGTCTTCACTTTGTACGAAATTATGTAAAGAAAAATTTTAAAAACTATAATCACAGAATATAAAAAATCAGAAAAATAACCATAAACATCTTAAGTTGTATTGTGTTAAGAAACTAAATGAAAAGGTAACCTTGGTAATATGTTCTGGGTGAGTTAGGCACTTAAATTACAAGAATTAAGAGGAAGGAGAGGATAAGAGATTATGACTAAAGATAAAAGATCAGAGATCAATCTATTTCTGATAATTTTACTAACAAGAAAGAATGTCCTAATAATGAAAGTATTTGTGAAACGTTTCTTTGGTTCTTGATATTAGAAATGAACACATTATACTTTGGGTGTTTTCTGGAAAACTCTGATAATGAAGATAACAGTTTTTGAGTAAAAGTCAGTGAGAATTCCCGAGATATTTTAAGAAAAACTAGGAAAAATATTGTTTTAAAGAGAAAAAAATAAATTAAAAATTGAAGAATCCTAGAAAAGAAAATGCTAGAATAGATTTAAGATCACAACAAAACTCCACCTAAAGTATAAGAGAGTAATCCCTTTAAAAAAACCTTAAAGAGACTTAAAAAAAAACCTTAAAAATATTAATGTTAATATTTCAATATAAGAAAGGAAAAATAAAGAACACTTTATTGATATAAATAGCCCTTTATCCTGTACCTGACATTTTTATTTTCCACTTTCAGTATCTTTCCATCATTATATTCAGAGCTTACCAAAACACTGTGTTTTGCACAGTTCACAAATTCTCAGGGAAAATGACTAAGTGAAAACAGTGGTAAGAAATTAGACATTCAACATAACAGTGCAAACCTCAAAGGAAAAGAAAACCAGAAACACGTGGAATTAAGAGTACAAGAGAAGTAAGAAAAATAATCTGGAACAAATACAGAGTGAAAATAGTATTAATAATGGACTTTTAAAAGCACGAGGCACAAACTGTATGGTTCATTTATAAGGAAAGACATTTCTCAGTTTGGTTTGGCTCTGTAATTAAAACTGATGACCAAGAGATTTGAGCTTCATTTTGCTCTGTTTTCCTCTATATAAAATAACAGTTAATTTTTAGTGGAGGAGTTCAATTTTTTTAAATGTTTAACTATAAAAGTATTAATTAAAACACTTTTGTCTTTAAATTATAACTTGAAGTTTTAAGCTACTGCTTTAAATTATAGATTTCTAAAAGGTCAGGCATCCGTATTATCCAAACCGTTAGTGCAGGACTATATCCATGCAAAGAGTACTCAACATATAATTAAAAACATCTCTATTATGCTTTTTAAAAAATATAATTGACAAACCCCTTTAATTTTTTCATGTTTATTTCCTGGTTTAAGAATAAAAAACTACCAGGGGCGCCTGGGTGGCTCAGTAGTTAAGCTTCTGCCTTCAGCTCAGGTCATGATCCCAGGGTCCTGGGATCGAGCCCCACATCGGGCTCCCTGCTCTGCGGGAGGCCTGCTTCTCCCTCTCCCACTCCCCCTGCTTGTGTTCCCTCTCTCGCTGTGTCTCTCTCTGTCAAATAAATAAATAAAATCTTTAAAAAAAAAATAAAAAAAAAAAAGAATAAAAAACTACCGGGCACCTGGGTGGCTCAGTCAGTTGAGCGTCTGCCTTCGGCTCAGGTCATGATCCCGGGGTCCTGGGATCGAGCCCCACATTGGGTTCCATGCTTAGTGGGGAGCCTGCTTCTCCCTCTGCCTCTGCCTGCCGCTCCCCCTGCTCGTGCTCTCTCTTTCCTGCTCTCCCTCTCTCTCAAATAAATAAACAAAAATCTTAAAAAAGAAAAATCAAAGAATAAAAAACTACTGGTATGTATATGGTAAATAACATCACAAACCTACACAGGAAAATTTTAAGTTCACATAGATGATATGAAACATTATATCAACTTATCTTTATTTACTGTTTAACATACTCTACATAATATTTCTCATTACATAAAAAAAACTATTCTTTACCTGCATCAGGTAATATTCTGTCTTTTCCCAGACTTTTCTTCTCAAGGTTATTCAAAATGAAATCTTCTTGAAAAACATGAAGCAGCTGGGTTTTTCTGCCTTGCTGAATGTAAATAAACACCAACATAAGTTGACATATATGTTATTTACCTAATGCTGAGTGGCCAGAAAAATAATACTTACAAGTTTGGTAATGGGATCTAATGCGATAATGCATCCTGGCCTGGCTGTTGACTGCTGACTTACGATGTTAAACACTTCACCAACATATTTCTGTTTTTAAAAAAAGTGGATATCTCCTTTATTAAACAATTAAATTAAAAAATAATTAATAAACAATATAAAATTTCATAGTAGATAAATAATAAATAAGTTCAAGTAGGGCTAAATAAATTCACAAGTTGCTTTCATTATAAACATTCGAGGACTTTACCTTACTATTCATTACAGAGGAATGAGTAAGAGTTATGGGTCAGTCGATGCAGAGGAACAAAAGCAAGGCATGGTAATTGTTAGGGGGAAGAATATTTTACATCCATAAATGCGGAAGACTGACTTCAATGTCACAGAAATGTTCTAAGAATCAATGCTTTTTAGGCATTAATTTTGAGGTGAGAAAGATGGAACTTAAGAAACATGTTGCTACACTATTTATATATGCTGATTTCTCAAGCTACATATGTCCTGAATGCTCTAGTCAAGGTCACATTGTTAAATTCGGTCTTCATCACACTTTGTCTATGAGCAGCAGCCTTTGATTCTAGTGATCACTCCCTTCTTGAAATAACTGTCCTCACTGCCTTCCACTATGTACCACATTCACCCCACTTTTAACAGTGGGATGCCCCAGGGTTCAATCCTATCACTTCTACTTTCCTTCCGTGGTCTCATCTAGCCCCACACCTTTAAATTCATACTCTGATAGCTACTTATCTCATGCCTTCAGATCAGACCCCCTCTAAACTACAGATGAGCGTACTAGGTCTGTTGGGTGTCAAACAGTCATCTCGAAATTAACATGTTCAACACCAGGCTCTCAAATCCACCTGCTCTTCAAAATCAGCCTCTTAGACATTCTTCCCAGCTTCACTCAGTCGTTCTATTCTTCCTTGTGCTCACACACAAACATGAGGGAGCATCCTCTTCTTCTCATACAAGCCCCACATCCAGTCCAATCCTGCCTATTCAATGTTCAAAGCACATCCAGATGTGACCAATTTTATCATCTTTACCACTACCACTTGCTACCACTCTATGGCCCCTTGATTCTCTCCCGGACTACTGTGAAGCCACTTCTCGTCCCATGTCTGATTTATTCAGCAGCCAGAGATCCTTTCAAAACCTAGGTGAGAGCATATCAATTTGGCACTGTCTTCAATGGTTTCTATGTTATTCACAGTAAAAGCCAAAGTTATCACAATGGCCCAGAAGGGCTTGTAAGATTTGGCTAGGCTAATTTTCTACCTTTATCCCTGACTACTCTTCACCTCATTTACTCTGCCCCGGCCACAATGTCCTCCTTGCTGCTCCTTTATATACCAAACATGCCCAGCTGTTTCTCTTCCTAAAATACTCTAAATATCCACATCCATATCCTTCATTTCCTGCAGGTCCTTACTCAAATGGTACCCTTTCTGTGAGGCTTTTTCTGATCAGCACCTTACTTGGCATTCCCTTGTACAACATGGTTTCTCTCTATACTATTTATTAATATATTTTTACCTTTTTTTCTATACCCCTTTCACTAGAATGTAATCTCAGATTTGTCTGTTCTCTTCACATCTCAATTCCCAGCACTTAAATACTACCTGAAAAATAGAAGGCCCTCAATAAATATATGTTTCTACTATAACCCTATTATATGTGTTTTTGAAAAACCTTGCATTCTGAAAAAAACACACATTAAAAATAACTCAGGGAAGACAGGACTGGAGCAGCCCACTGACACCTGCGCAGCTGTACAACCAGAACATTAACTGGCAGCTGAGGGGTGGCGTGAATCCCCTGAACACGCTCAGCACGGCTGAAGGTAAGGGGTATTTAAACACACCAAAACGAAGAGTGCAGGTAGGAGCTTGCTGGAGGTGCTAAGACAATGCAGACGGTGGGTTGCTATCAGCTGTGCACAGGAAGAAGTGCCGCCTGTCACAAGACAAAGGCTTTGCGATGGTGTCGGAAGGACTCCTAACTGTACTGCAACCAAGCTGAGAGCTTTTTTCTTCCTTGATTATCAAGATAAAAATTCTACTGCTGTTACTCCAGCTCCCATGGCCTTGAAAAAAACTGCAGATGAACCAACGTAACTTCCACATTTATACTGCCAGTAGTCCTCATTTATCCTTGAGCAAAGAAGCATTAGAGAAACATATATTGTATGACACTACTCTATTTTTGGAATGAATGAAAGAAATGGTTTCTTTTTAAAGAAGCTAAAAATCGCTGTAATGGTACACTGCAAATGTGAAAAAAATAACTAGAAAATATACATCTTTTTATTACAAATTGTATGTCACAATTCTAGAACATGCCCAAAAAGTATAAATTAAGTATCTAAAAACCTCATACTATACACTTAATTTTAAAAGCTATTTACTTACAGAAATTTCAGGATTGGAAAGCTCATACAGAAGTTTCTTGGCATCAATAACAGCTTCATATAATCTCAGATATTGCCCATCACTTGCTACAAAGCATGCACTAGGAGAGTTGCAGTATGCACCTAGAAAGTATTCACAAACATTTAAAATTTAACCCTGAAATGATGATACCAGAAAATCTAAATTTCTTAAATAAAAATCAGAAAGCTTACCTAGACAGTAACTGGGTATAAGAGTGGGCAGCCATGCCACATTGGAAAATGCAGAAACATGTAGAGAATTAATCCGGGCAAGCTCAGAAACACCTCCAGAAAAAGACAATGGCCCAACTGGATCAACCCTCCAAAGAATAAGCTCACTATAAACTGCATTGGGATCCTGAAATGTCACATCAACGCTGCTTTTATTCTGTTGTGCCAAAGAACATTCTTCAGTATTTACAGGATCACAAGGTTGCTTCTGGCTATCAACATCTGGTGTCCTTAGTGCATTATGGTGTGACGTTGTCAGCAATAATGGTAATACGGAGTGGCAAGCTAAATCATTAAGATGAAAGCGATGACCACAGTATCTAGATTTGTGAGAAATACTGAGAACTGTAGAAAAAGCAGATTCTTCAGCAAAACTGACCAGCCACTGATTCAGAGAGCCATCAGCATGCTTTGAAATCATCATAACATTAGGGGTAAAAATACTTAATTTTAAACTATTAGTTGATTTACTGTGGCCGGAAGAGATAAGCATTGATGTAGACCGTGTGAGGCTAGAAGGTTTCTGTTTCCCTTGCTGAATAGCCAAGTCAACATTCTTGGTGCACGCATACATCACTATGCTTTTACAGAGAGAGTTCGCATCACCTGTGGGAAAAGCTACAGGAATTCTGGAAACAAAGGACACCTAGAATTAAGAAAGTAAGCATTAGAACATATGAAATAATACAAAGAAGTATTACAAAACTGTACCCACATTTAATAAGAAGCAGCTCTCCCAAGATCATAATAATAGTACCTGGACTTGACGAAACATACCAGGCTGGTATTCGTCCAGCCAATCCACATGCCAAACTAGCAAAGAGCCATCCATGGGATGAATACTGAACAGCATGTCTGCATTTTTACTCCATTCAGACAGAAGTACTTCAATCTGATGATCAATGGCAGCTGATGGTAACGGTACAAAACTTGAATTTGGTACCATTTTATCACTGCCCAATTCCTTCTTTTCATGATTTATTTTCAGATCATCCACACCATCATCCATTTCTATAAGCAAAAGAATTCATGAACCAAGTAAATACAATCAAGCTATTAAGAAAGATCTTTGTAAATGCATTCAAGATGAAAAACATAATAGCTTTCAAATAAACAAGAAATTGGCTCCCCTTTAAAAATAATTTCGCTCCAGGGATATAAGGCCATTAGAGTTAACTCAGCAGTCAGACGGCCTATAGGACTGAGTCAGTGGATTAATGGTAGAGGACAATTACTGGACTGGAGAATAGGTAAACTGGTTGTACCACAGTTTACTCAGAAGTAAAACATACTACTTCCCTGGACCTTAGTTTTTCTCAATGAAGAAGGTAGAATTGGGTCTATAATTCTGGGGTGAATTATTCAAATATATTATTGGAGTGTAATTTGTACTTTCTTCACATTATTGGATTTTTTAAAACCTGAGTCAGCTACACTAGAGATGCTCTAGGTATATGCACTTATAACTGATATGACACCTTAAAGAAACTATTTTAAAGGAACACATTTACAGTGTCCAATTTCCAGATTTCCTTCAATACATAGGTAATTTCTAACAAGCTCCCAGGTAATAATGCTACTAGGCCACAGACAGTCCTTCAAGTAGCAAGGCCTCAGGGGCTGACAGAAGCATAGGCATGAAGAATCCTGAGGCTGCATCAACCAGTAAAAGCAAGCCGCCGGGAACAGGAACACCAACACTGAATTATTAACTGAGCTAGTCCAAAGTTGTATTAAGCCACTGCAATTTTGAGTTTCCGAAGCTAGTAGCTAGTGTTACGCCAATATAAAAATCTTAGCTATTGTCAATAAAACTTAACATTTTTTTATCCTTCTTAAAGCCTTACCTTCAGGGCGCCTGGGTGGCTCAGTTGGTTAAGCCACTGCCTTTGGCTCAGGTCATGATCCTGGAGTCCCGGGATCGAGTCCCGCATCGGGCTCCCTGCTCGGCAGGGAGCCTGCTTCGCCCTCTGACCCTCCCCCCTCTCATGCTCTCTCTCTCTATCTCATTCTCTCTCTCAAATAAATAAATAAAATCTTTAAAAAAAAAAAAAAAAGCCTTACCTTCATCAGATTTTACATCTGCCTGATTAGAGTCTTCTACACTGGCCTCAGAAGATGGTTGTTCAAAACTTTTTCTGAGTTGCTGTAAAAAGACTTCCATGGACAAAGTAAAATGCAACTCTTTATTGTTCAGCCAGTGTACCACAAAAGGCCCGCTCTTCTCATTATTTTCACTTAGACTTAGAGATGTGATAGAAGGGAGAAGTGGAATGTCTGTTAAGAACAACAACAAAACACATAACACACAATTAATATTTCGATCATTCCAGCAACCAGAACGTACACGTCTCCTATTTTTACCACTGTTACATTTATTTTTAAACCTCTAAACTAGATTTTAAATAAGATTCCCAATACAATGTTTGCCACGGTTATTATTAATGATAACAGCTTTTAAAATGGTAAATTTAACATAACTATTATAAAGGAAAACAATTCTATATTCTAGGTCATAGACCGTAATTTATTTATATATACATATACAGATATTTTCTTTAGTTCAAAAAATATTCTCATTAAGAAATAAATCTGTAATTTGTAGACATGTTAACAGGAAAGTCTCCTTAAAAATTTCTCCAAGAAAAATGCCATCAATATGTAAAGGAATAAGTGACTTATTTACCTCTATTTTAACGACTTTTTAACTTAAATTTTTAAATGACCTACCTAACTCTAAGCTAGATAATGCCAATTTATTAGCATCAAGATTCAAGTTGGAAAGTAGAAACTGAGATCCCCATCTTACACTCAAGAAAGGCATTCAAGACAAAACCAGGTAAAAAAAAAATTCTTTCTTGGTATTATTTTTCATCTAATTGCTAAATTAAGTATACTAAAGTATAAATTCAGAGTAAATTGTGACAAATGATAATCCCTAACTAATAGAGAGGTGAAAAAAAGTTTGTCTATCATATTAAATCAAATATAAACTAGATCATGCTGGTATCTGCTGAACAGTAAAGGCTAAAATGGATTCAGGGAAGGTAAACTATTTTCCACAAACAAATTTATTGATTTTTGTTTTTAAAGGAGAAGAGAAATAATTTGACTTAATTACCTGTTCGAACAAGGTATCAATTGTTAGACACCAATGAAAAACAGTATTATAGGGGATGGATGATAAAGGAAAGCATAAAAGAACCTTTCCCCTATCCCTTCTGTTGGAGGCAAGTTCTAAGAGTTGATAGATATATCTAATCCAATCCAAGCTCTGTTTATAAATGCACATTCATTACTGTAATTATTTGATTAGTATTTATCTATCCCCTTCCTAACAATAGGCTTCAGGAGAGCAAGGATCACACCAGTTTCCGACACCACTACACCTTCAGTTCCTACCGCTATCTCTAGTTGCTATTTGGCACAGACCAAACACTCAGTAAAAGTCCTGAGGGACCGTACTGCCAATCCTATTATCCCTAGGTGGATATACATTAGTGCCAGGGAACCAAAGAGTGCCCTCAAGAATCCTATTCAGTATGATGTTCTGATTTTCAAGTTACATTCAACACAAAAAAGATCAGCGAGGCCTCTAAGAGACCACAGGCCTATGTGTTCAATATGCAAGAAGGAGAGGCGAGGTTAATGCAGGTTTTTAGCAGCAGCATTCTCTGTAAAAGGAACCTTAAATTTCTTCTATCTTCTGACCTCAAGGAATTTCATTAAAGCCATTTTTTATGAGAGATCTTCAGGGAAAGGGTATAAGAACTAGAATTAAAAGAACATGCTCTTAGGAGCTCCTCTCCTCTATTTCTATTGATGGGCAAATAAGTGAAGCTCTATCTGAAAGTTTGGCCTTGAACAAGAAACACAGCATCCAGAAAGGTCATTCCTAAGGGTCTAACTTAGGGAAAGGAGATCTCCACAGTGTCTAATCTAGCTGCTACTAATATTATTCCGCTTTGATTTGTTCTACATATATGGATTTTCCTTAAGGTCCTATTAGCTAAAGAAAGATTTTAGAGTTTTCCTTATTGGAAGGTCGTCAGGGAGATGCTACTTTGGAACTCAGGGTTTATTTTTCTGTAAAGGCCCCTCAGCCTTTTCCACTAAAGGTAAGAAACCAAGCTTTCTTTATTCTCAAAATGTTGTCCTTTATTCAGAAGAGACTTTCACAAAACCAGTAGTCTCAGAGCTGCCTCTGGGTATTACAAGCACTACCAGTGTATGTTTTTTGATAAAGGTAAGGGTATTTCCCAAGCTTATATAAGGTTTTACTAAAAATAGTTCAATATCGTCCCCTTTCATTTTCTTGGCTCATGGATTCTTTTAGAGCTGGGACTGTTGTTAACCAAATAAAAGCTAAGAAAATTAGCAAACACTTTTTATTCCTAGTGGAAGTATCTCTACCCTTAACTTACCAAAACATTTCTCTCTTTGATTCAGGTAACTAATGAACCACATTTATTGCTGTTTCCTTGAAGAATGTAATAGTACTGCAAATCCAGGGAGAAAAACCATAAGATACTCTTAACAATAGGAAACAAACTGAGGGTTGCTACAGGGGAGAGGGATGGGGGGATGGGATAACTGGGTGATGAATATTAAGGAGGGCACGTGATGTAATGAGTACTGGGTATCATATAAGACTGATGAATCACTGAACTCTACCTCTGAAACTAAGAATACACTGTATGTTAATTGAATTTAAATAAAAAATAAATTTAAAAAAATAAAGAAATGGAGTAAAAAAAATAGGTTATGCTTATTTCATGCGTAAGAGTATCTCCAAATACACAAAAACTCAATAGTGGTTATCTCAGGGGAGAACAACCAGGGTCAGGCAGAGGTGAAAAGAGGCTTTCACTTTCCACTTTCTGTACAGATGGTTATTTATCATGTGCAAATACTGTTTTTAATCTTTTTCCCAGTAATACTCTAAGGTTCCTCTTTAAATACTCCAAATCTGACCACCTGTTTTTTTAAACTCACAGAAAACATTTACTGAAAGATGAGCACTTTAAATCTTCAAATTCATAGATAGATCCAGATATTCTAGATTTTTTAAATCTAATAGTACATATTTGACTACTGAGGTAAGTTTCTTAATTCTTCCAGTTATAACTTCTACATATCTCTGCCTTATTTCTGGAAGACCACCTAAGATCAAGCATTAGACACAATGGTTTTATTTATTTTTTAAAGATTTTATTTATTTATTTGCCAGAGAAAGAGAGAGCACAAGCAGGGGGAGTGGCAGAGGGAGAGGGAGAAGCAGGCTCCCCGCTGAGCAGGGAGCCCGAGGTGGGACTCGATCCCAGGACCCCGGGATCATGACCTGAGCTGAAGGCAGACGCTTAACTGACTGAGCCACCCAGGCGTTTATTTTAAGAACTATACAACAGTTAACAAAATACTATTGTATGGTGTTAACCTGTTAAGTATCAGCTCAAATCTCAACTTTTGAATAAACTAAGAATCTCAAATGACTTATTAAGATCTTAATCAGAAACCAAATCATAGCTTTAAAAAGCAAACAAGTAAACAAAAACCTATGTTTAAGTGATCAGTGAGCTGGCTGGCTACAATGAAAAGTTAGATAAGCAAGTTACCTTCAATGTTTTACTTATTCAAAACTAGAAGTAAAAGGTCTCTGTTATAAAAGTACTTTACTCAAGTCCCAGAACAGCTGTGGACAGTGGTCTATTACCCGTGGCGGGGTTGATGCTGGCGGCAATGTGAAAGTGGCAAAGAGCGTTGGCGTGCAGCGGCGCGTTCCTGTGGACGTGATGAGGGTCCTGCTGGTGCGGCAGGTATCCGGTATGCGCTACCACAGCAAGTGATCTCCTCCGACCTCTGCGAAAGTGTCTCAGATTTACCTGCACCAGTAAAAACAAAGTAAAACCAGTGGCTATAACGTCATAAGCATATATATATATAAACATATATATATATATGGGCTACAAAATGATTTTCAGACATTATTCTCTATTCCATTTTTCCATTTTAATTAGCTCATTTTTAATTCCAGTATAATTAACAGCATTACATTAGTTTGAGGCGTACAATATAGTGATTCCACAATTCTATACATTATTCAGTGCGCGTCATGGTTAAGTGTGCTCTTAATCCCCATCACCTATTTCACCCATCCCCCCACCCTCTGGTAACCACCTCTTCAGTTTTTTTGTCTCTTTTTTTCTTTTTTCATTTCTTTTGTTTCTTAAATTCCACATATGAGTGAAAGCATATGGTATCTGCCTTACTCTGACTTATTTCATATATACTCTATTTCAGATGAGTTTATATATACAAACATCTTTCAGTACTTTTGTGCAGGAAATCTGAAATCTGAAGAATAAGCTTAGACCTAAACTGCCTAACTTCTTTCAACCATCACACAATATTTTGCAATTTTTATTTGGTTTATTTTTCTGGTAATTAATTTCATAAAACAAAAGTTCACAACAATGTGTCTGTGGATAATGATGTCTCTATGCATACTGTCTCCTTTGTGTCCAGTTTACTCCTTATGACGATAAAGCACTGAACAATATTGACATCATACATTAAGATGATATTTCAAGCATCATGGCTGATTCGCGAAGCTTTTTCACAGAGATCACTTCATTTGACCCATAAGGCAGAGTGCTGATATTTGTTTATTCTCATCTTTCATGTGATAAAATAGTTTCTACAGAACACAAGGTCACCTAAACACAGAATGAGAGTCTTCATTCCTAGTCAAGAACCTCTTTCAGCTATTATTACACATAACCACTCTATCAGTTGTAAGTCTCCAGGCAATATATAATTATATTCTGAGCCCTGAGAATACTCTCCAAATTTGACAAATAGTTTTTCCATAATCATACAAAGCATTCAGAGACAAATCACTTTTAGATCACTTTCTGTTTTCCATATCAAGAAAATAAGAATCTGTATTATTGGTGTATGTTCAATTAATCTAAACATCAAAAATTTACTTTTCCTTTCTACACTAATCAGTAAAATAAATACTTCAAGGGGCACCTGCGTGGCTCAGTCAGTTGAGTGTCAGACTCTTCTTGATTTCAGCTCAGGTCATTATCTCAGGGTCATGAGATTGAGCCCCTGGTCGGGCTCCATGCTGGGCATGGAGCCTGCTGAGGATTCTCTCTCTCCCTCTCCCTCTGCACCCTGCCCCACCATACTCTCTCGCTCTCTCAAAAACAAAACAAAAACAAAAATAAAAAACCCACAAAAAACAAACAAAACAAAAAACTTCAAGTTCCAGAAGGTTCTAAAGATAACAAATATAGAACAGAATCTGATAAAACTATTCAAATCATTCCTGTAATTATGACAGGACAAAACACCCCAACCTCTAAACAAAGTAAAAATATAAATTATTTTTACAGTCAAATTTTTACATTTTCAGATTTTCATTTGTTATTTTAGCTAAGTGTAATCTTCCTTTTGTTACCATCAGTTAACCTAAGATTAACTTCATAATTATAAGTAGTTTTATGCTCTGAAATACTTCAGCATATTTTTTGAACCAAATAAAATAGAAAGTTTTCTGAGAATTGTTTTTCTAATATATATTTTTTCATAACTAACCATATAATTTTGAATATTAATTAGGATGAATGTTACAAAATAGGCAATGTACAAAACGTTTTAAAACTTGTAGGAAATAACATCTAACAAAAACACTTACATCTAAAGCATTTTGAACTCGTTCTTTACTGGAAGCATTTCTTCTGAAGTTATTTGTTAAATTAATTGGTTCCGCCCAATGGTTGCAGTCACCTCCATATAGCAAACAATCATTTGGTAAAAATGTCTCTACCCAAAGACGACATACATTATCTTTGCAGCAAGTCAACAATACATTACATACAGAAGCCCTGAGGAATAAAAAGATTTTAGAGGCAAAAATATAAATCTCACACAGTATAACATTCTACAGTGCTTCTGTAATTAATTATATGCCCACAACAAAGGTACCGATGACGAAAATGTCAATATACATTTATGCAATGTATTTAGTCAAACCCATTAAAATTGAGTGGGTATTTGATTTCATCACAGCAAATACCTGCTAACCCATTTCTTTTCTGCCTAGAATTTGGTAGTTCTTGTTTTAAGAATCTAAGATTCTTCTTACAGCCAAAGAACAAAGACTGAAACAATGCCATAATCCTTCAGTTAATAAGCAAGGAAAAAACCTACATCTTCTTTTAAAATATTCTGATTTACTCAGTGGATGGTTACCATTCGGATTTCTTCATAATGCTTCGTTTTTACTTTCTGTAAAGCTACACACACACTAGTCAGTAACAAGTTACACTATTTAGTACACTTATTCTCTCCTTGCTTAACATTTGCAAAAAGCAGTGACTACATGAATAGAAAAATCATGATAAAATAATTACTAGCCACCTCCTTCCTTATTCTTGACTTCTAGTGAATTCAGTCTTTCCAGTCACAAAATAAAAGCAAGATCAATTACATACATATTAATAAAACCCATAAGCATCAGGAGCTCAAAGGTTGAATCTCCATCAACAAAGACTACCTTTTATTGGGTAACTCATCAAAAAAAAAAAAAAAAAAAAAGGAAAGAAAGAAAAAGAAGTCACAATATCCCGTAGTAGACACATATTCAAACATATCAGATTTAAAAAGAACAATCAGTACAAGGCTTCTATCAAATAACTCAGTAAGTTAAAGAAAAATAAAAAGGAAATAAAAATATTCTGTAGTAGTCACTTTGTTAAACATACCTGCTTGATTAAAAAAAGATCTCTAACAAAGGGGAAGAAAAAGGAAACCAGCATGTTTTGTGTGGGTTGCTCTCCCCTTCAGCTTCCCTCCTCTGCTCTCACCTCTCCCTTCCTCACCCCTTCCTCTGCCTACTCTCCTGACTTTCTTCCCTTCCCATTCACTCTCTGAGCCTCCCTCCCTCTGTGCTCTCCCCCCAAGTGCTGTTTCTCAGCCTCTCCAGGCCACTCTCCCTTTCTACCTCTCTCCACATGCTAGGGCCCCTTCTCCTTTCCTTTCTCAATCCTGTTTCTCCCTCCTTTCCCTACCCTCATGTCTTTCCCTCCGTCTTCACTTTTTCTCTGTCCCCTTCTGACTTCCTACCTCCTGCCTTCTCTCCGCATCTCTCTAGCACATTCACATACACACAGGCAGTGACAGGAGATTAGAAGTAGGCAATCAGAAAAAGAAGAAAATACATCAAAAGGCAATATGGAAAGCTGAAGGTTCACGGTGCCCATCTGTAACTGGCAGAAAGGGCAGACTTAGGAAGGAAGGGCAGAAGGTAGTAGACTGAAGGAATGAATAGACAGCAATCAGAAGAGGCAAAAGCAACAAAACAAGCAAGAAAGCAGCACAACGCGGAAGCCTGGAGAGGGCTCTGACCTGGGAGTGAGGGCAGCCCCAGGTGACTCTCCTCAGGATACTTACAATCAGTACAAGCAGCTCCCAGGTAATTTAAGGAGAGCAGGGAAGAAATACCCTGCTCTGTCTGAGGCATTTCTCTGGCAATACCTCCCTTCCTTACTTATCAGGGTACCCGATTTTGTCTTCAATGGCATATCATATTTAGGTATAACTGTTCCCTCCCTCAAAAGAAAGCTATAACCCTATGAAAGACAACCAGGTGATGGTAAGTGTGCAACACCTGTCCTATCTTGATGTAACAGGCTAAGATGGTTTTGAAACTAGCCATCTAGAACCAACTTTTCGGATGTTTTGGGGAGGGTATAACAAACCTCCCAATTTATCCTACATTCATCAGTGTTAAACTAGTGAAGAAGTATATGCTCATTACAAACACTTCCCCATTCTTCTCTCTCGAGCAGTGGTACCTTGCACCAAGTATTACCATTTGGCTAAGTATCTTAATTTTATGCGAAAAACAAAGCACCTGTACAGCCCAGTCAAAACGCCGTATCAGAAAGAGCAATGGTTTTTGATTTTGACAGGATCTCCGTCATTCTCATGAGAAAGGGTCAGCCTTCCCACCATATACCTGCGGGCAGCTGGTAAAGCAAAAATGAAACCTAGAAGAGCTCGGGGAGATTAGCTGTTTTTTTTTTTTTAAAGATTTTATTTATTTATTTGACAGAGACACAGCGAGAGAGGGAACACAAGCAGGGGGAGTGGGAGAGGGAGAAGCAGGCTTCCCGCCGAGCAGGGAGCCCGACGCGGGGCTCGATCCCAGGACCCTGGGATCATGACCTGAGCCGAAGGCAGACGCTTAACACGCTTAACGACCGAGCCACCCAGGCGCCCCGAGATTAGCTGGTTCTTAAAGGACATGGACCAAAAGTAAAATTCTTGAGACCTCTACAAGATACTCTATCAAACAGAAAATTCTAGTTCTATACCACAGTTCCTTATGCTGCAGAACTTAGTTGGCAGTGATAAAATGAACACAGCCAGGAACAGAACTGGTACGTCTCACTGGTGTTATCAGGCATTTGTAACCGCCCAGTGTAAGGCATCTACTTCTGCCTCCACTGTGATCACCTGTACCAATCCTGCGTGAACTAGGTCAGGAACAGATGTGACTGTCCTCTCTCAAAAGAGACAATACTTCATAAATCTCTGTTTTAGTACTCTTGTGGTCTAACCACGTGCAAATGAAAACACTTGCCTGTATCAGAAGAAATCAACCTCTGAAATAATGTAATCTTCATGGTTTGCGAGGACAGTTACTTTTATTGGGGCCATTTACAACTTTTAAAAGAATTAACATATGCCACAGCTCATTATATTCTAAACAGATTTTTATATATGTGGGCAATGACCTCAGGGGTACTGGAGCAATCGTTCTCAAAGTGAAGCAGGCTTTTGCTAACAATAGATTGTCCACACCACTCTCCCTTAGCCCGAAGACTCAGGCACATCCTCCTAACAACAGAACCATTACTGTTCCTACGGTGTCCTACTCCTATGCTTTATTGGACTGGCAGGCTGGGGTAGGAAGAACAGTACCTATGGTACTAGAAAAAGCTCAAAAAAAATCAGGTAACAAGGATGGAAACATGTCATTCTACATCTGTCTCAGCCCATACAGTGTACAACACCAAGAGCAAACCATAATCTAAACTACAGACTTTTAGGTGCTGATGTGTTGATGCAGGTTCATCAATTATAACAAATACACCACTCTGGGGGAGGCTATCTATGCATGTGTTAGTGCAAGGGATATATGGGAAATCTCTACCTTGCCCTCAATTTTGCTGTGGACCTTAAACTATTCTTTAAAAATCAGTCTTAATACACATTTTGTAAAAAAATTTGGATATACTCTGCTGGCTCAAAAGAGCAAAACTAAAGTCAACAAATGACCCAGCTGTCCTACTAAATATCAGTGACAAAAGGTTAAGGGAAAAACCGTACTGCTCCATGGTGTGGCCAAATTGAAAATGGCCATGAAACAAAAAGCAATTTCTACCTACACTTAAGAAACAGGTCTCTGTGCCTTACTAAGTATAGGCAAAAATTCAACGGGATATCAGGTCTTGCAAGGGTCACAGGAAAGAAAGGAGGTATTGACAGGTGCGCATGCGCATGCATGTATAGGTTAAACTAATACCTAGTTCAGGGCATAGTAATCTATTACCACACTCTCTTTTCCACAAAGATGTTGGATACAGTTAGAGAAATGTTTGAGGCCTCACGGTATATCTTCTCAATAAAGCAGTTAAAAACAAAAAGGAAACCAGAGGAGATACACAGAGAAGGTACCAGATTAGGGAGTGAAATATGAAAAATTCCACACAAATAGCAATATGGGGAATGACTAAGAGACGAAAGCATAGGACACCTAACAAAGAGAAGGATAAAGACATCAAAGATGGAGGTAAAGTACCCTTTCACATGGCTCTCCTCCGAGGTGTCAATCACAGCTGACCCCTGGCTAGACATCTGCAGGCCAAGGACTATCTAATATTACTAAAATCTTCAGAGGCAAAAGTCCTATAGCTATTTAAAGTGAGAAGAGCAGTCAATGTCAAAATGACATTCTCTTAATACAGACAAAATGACTAAATCGCTGACCTAGGCATGTATTTGCTTGTTTTACGCCAGGAAAATCCATTTACAGCTCGAGGATGGGCCAGATATACAAAGGAAAAGTCCATTTCTCCTTGGGATTGTTTTTCTGAACTTTTATCCGGAGAGGTAACAGCTGTCCGCCAGTTTTCTACATTATACCATACCTTTAAAAGACAGTCATCCTAATAAAAAAAAAAAAGAAAAATATCCACATCAGAATTAAAGATTCAGTCAAACAGCAAAGGTAAGAATTTTCTCCGCAATCACAGAAATTTAGGGATGGGAGGAATGGTGGGGCACGGAGGAAATGAGAAGAAAATCTCTAATTCTGATACTTTTCTATCAGCATTCCATAATTGTGCTTTGAGAATTAAAGTGTGTGAATGTATACTTTGCAAGGAATGGATCAAGGAAAATGCTAGTTACCATACAGTATGCTAAATGGAGTCACTGAGAAGACTGATAGATGAAGGGTTCGTCTTCCCACTTAGCCAAATATCAAACAAGAAAGCATTACCACCAGCAGGCTTATGAAGACTGCTAATCTTTGAAAACAAGAGTTTTCATGAAGTATCAAATGAATGTTCAAAGAAAATGTTGAAGATGATAATAACGAGTTAATAGCTACTACTATATAAAACATTCTAAGTATAATTAAATAATTAAAATATAAAATAATAAAAATAATATAATAAAAATATTCTAAGTATAATTAAAACAGCATCTCTTAATTTGGGGAGTAAGGGAAAACAAGGGGACTAGAACGTACCAGGTTCTGCTTTTAAGCTATAATTGCATTCCCATGCTTAACGTCAATCTTCTCTCCTAACAAAAACCTCCCTGAGGATTTAGGGTATCTCACACCCTCCCTCTACAGAAAGCTACGATCCATGAGAACAATTAACTTCATACAATCAGTTTTAAGTGAACCATTCGGTGAACCAATGACTACAAATAAATAATTTCAAGGAAATATACTGTTCTGACATGAGCAGGTAGAAACATGAAAATGGTTACAAATGTCCTCCTAGAAAGTCTGTAAATCCTTATATTTGCTCAAAAAGATTAACCACTTGACCAAAATCAAAAAGCTGGTAAATGGCAGATTTATATCCAGATATACCTTTAAGTCTATGTTTCAATTATACCATATTGCCTTTTAACACAATAATATTTAGCCAATTTTTGCTATTTAACATTTTAATAGAAAATATTTTCAATGTAAATAAATTAAAAGAATGAAGCCAGTTCATGTTTTTGATTTGTCAAAATAAACCAACAGCAACAGCATTTTCACAAATTACCTTCCCAGCAGTGGCAAAAAATTCTCCATCTGGTGAAAATTTCATTAAATGAATTTGGGAAGCAGTTCTGTAAATCAAACAGGTAAGAAATAATTTTTAAGGAAAATCAGAGAGAATTCAATATTACTTCTATAAACTATGTTCAGCAACTTGCTTCAAATAATGGAAAATTTTGTGATAACACAAGTTTCAAATTCAATTTTAAGTATATCTCATAAATATACAATGAAAAGTATAAATGTTTAAGTTAAATATAAAAATTATTTTTATGTGAAATTATCTATGTATAAGAATCATGCAAGAATGACTGGTATCATCAGTCTTTAAAGCTTAGGACAAAGAATCATAGCTCTCATTGCCTTAGAATATGAGAAAGAGAAAGGTTTCATTTTTCAGTTTGGAAATCTAATTTCCAAAGCCCTGAGATATCTATACTCTAACATACATTTTCATGGACAATAAATCAAGATTTTGAAATGAATTCTCCCTTAAGGTAGCATTTACCTAATTAAGGATTATGTGTGGGTTACTGGGGGACTTGCAAGCAGGCTGGAGTCAGCCTGTCAGCTTGACCTATACACTTGGTGCACACTTGCCTTTTTCTTCTTCAAGGAGCTTTGGCTCTTGTCCCTTCATTGCCTTCCTATCTGGCTACCCGTATATGCTGATCTCAAGACCACCTACACTATCGCTGCTTTCCATTTCGTGCTTAGATAAATTCGTTTTAAATTTATTTGTAAAGGAGGCCAAAGAGGAATTCTGTCACAGTTCATTCCAAATTAAAATAACTTCTAGGAAACAAACTGAGGGCTGCTGGAGGAGAGATGGGTCGGGGGATGGGATAACTGGGGGATGGGCATTAAGGAGGGCACTTGATGGAATGAGCACTGGGTGTTACAGGCAACTGATGAATCACTAAACTCTACCTCTGAAACTAATTAAAAAAATAACTTATCTTCTTGATTTTAAATGCAATAAATATGTAATAGAAAATATCGATACAAAGGTATGAAAAGAAGAAAATGAAATCATCAGTTTCACCTATACCACAACACCCATTCCCAGGCAAAACCACTGCTAACATTTTAACACACAGACTTCCAGACCCGGCTCTCCACCCTCTCTTCTCTATCTACTTTCTGTGGTAGGATATAGGGGAGGAGGGGACGGAAAGTGAGGTCATATTTACAATTTGCTTTGTAATATTTATTTTAAAGTATGTAACGAACATGTTTGCATATCAAGTATATAGGTCTGTATTATTTTACTGGCTATGCTATTCCATTACAGATATATGCAATGCCTTAAAATAATTTATTTAACTACTCACTGCTATTTTCTCATTGTTGCTGCTACAAAAAAAGTGGTGCGGTGAACACCCTTGTATATGCATTTTTATGCATCTGCTTAATTCTAAGGATATTCTTAAATACTTAAAAGTGCCTGATCTCCATGACAATCCTTTCCATGACCGTGACCTCTGTCTCCAGGTCTTCTCAAAACAGCAGCTTAAGGCAGGTCCTTTTAAAGGGGAAATCAGTCCTCAGTGCTCCCTCAGCTCAAAATCCTCAAAAGCTTCCCCACTCGGAATAAAAGGCAAACGCCTCACAATAACCTCTCAGCGACCTCTGCTCCAGCCACAAGCTACACCACCCTGCACACCCTGATGGGAGAGTCTGTGCTTGAGGTTCCTTCTGCCTACAACATCCTTCTCCCAGAGATCCCCGCACATGGCTTGCTCCCTCACTTCCTTCAAGTCTACACTCAGAAGTCACCTCTACTCTTCTTCCCCTTACCGTACTTACTTTTCTCTAGCATACTACTGATCTTCATCTAACATATACAGAAAGTGTTTTAAACGCATCACAACAGGAATGTGATCAAACCCGATGTTTCAATGTGTTCCGATTAGTGTAATCATCAGCTGCTCCTAAATTGAAACCCGAGTGCCATGGCTTTTCTGCTTAATTAACCATCTCAAATAAATAGTATGTCTAGTCCAAGTTACTACTGTGGACTCAGATCTTGATTTAACTTAAGATTCTTCCCCTCTCCCAAATGCATGAAACACATTTCAAATTCTCAGTTTGCCCAGAAGCACTGCGGTGAAGGCAATATAACACTTTGCTCCTTCCTCTCTACAAGCTTACACGAAAGGCTCCAGAGCAAAGACAACTCTTGCTAAAGAATTTTCTTTGCAAAATCCTATTCCCTCTCTATATGTTAACCCTTTTTAAAACCCATATGATCTAGCTGAGAGGTGCAAAATACATGGAACCGGCTGCTCTGAAACCTCCTTTCTAAACTCTCTACCAGGTCTGCCTTACTCTCACTTTGGTATCCGATGTATTTTATTACTGTTTCATATAAAACTGACTCAAGAAGAATGGCATTTAACATTGTCATACAGGTTTACTGGTTTATAGTCTCTCTCTCCCTGCCTGGTCAATGCTATATTCTAAGCACTTTTACCACTGCCTGAAACATGATAAACATTCAGCAAATATTTGCTGCACGAATGAATGAATCTTGGAGTTAGTATCTCAAGGGTATAAAAAAAAAATTAAGTCTGTCGATTCATACTTCCAAATTGCTCTACAGAAAAATACCAATTGCATTCCCTTATTAACAGGATATAAAAGTACCTCACTCACTAATAATGGATATTATTCATCCTATTCTTTCTGGATATTTTGCACTTCTTGATTTTGAGTGAGGTCCATCAACTCTTAGTTAATTTGTTATTATTTATATGTACTATCATTTACAATTTTTCTCTTCATTGTCCATTTTTGTTTACCATGTTTTTTTCCTAGTTAATTTTTAAGACCTCCTTTTAAAAAAGGCATTAACTCCAAATTGCAAATATTTCCCAACTTTTTAGTTTCCCTGCTTTACAGGAATTTTTATTGATATGGTCACACCTACTGATGTTTTCCTTTCCCTTCCTTTCAGTTTCTAGTTCTGGCATTGTACCTAGAAAGTCTTTCCCTAATCTGAGGCAGCATTTTTCATGCAGTAGTGATAGAACATAAACCAAATGTTAAATTTCCTAGTAGCCACATTTTTAAAAAGTAAAAAGAAACAGGTGAAATTATTTTATTTAAGGGGAGCCTGGGTGGCTCAATTGGTTAAGCGTCTGCCTTCGGCTCAGGTCATGATCCTGGAGTCCTGGGGATCCAGCCCAGAGCCTGTGCTCAGTGAGGGAGCCTGTTTCTCCCTCTCGCTCTGCCCTTCCCACCGCTCTTGCGCACGCTCGCCTCTCTCAATCACTCTCTCAAATAAAATCTTAAAAAAATAATAAATTATTTTATTTAAGCTAATATATCAAAAATATTACCATTTCAACATATAATCAATTAAAAAAATAACTATATTTTAAATTGTTTTCCTTTAAGTTCTTGAAATCCAGTGTGTGTTGTATACTATGGCACATCTTAATTCAGACTGGCCACATTTCAAGTGGTATGTCACTAGTTGCTACCATGATGGACACTGCAATTCTAAATTACGAAAATTTACCTGTATTTTCTTCTAGTTATTTGTTTCATTGTATAGAAATTCAATGTTTCCTTCTTTTGACACTTATTGTGGTGTCAGGTATGAAACAGACTCTAATTTCATTTTCTTCTCCACAGAGATACCAAGTTTGTCCCATGATGTAAAATGACATCTTATATACGGAATCTCCCTGTGTAACTGTGTCTAATCCCGGACCCTAATCTGTTCCTACATCAAAAACAAACTGCTTGACCAGCTCTAGCTTTAGAAATCATTTTACTATGCTATCTTCATTTTTTTATTTCTTTCAATTTCCCTGATTTTCCCATATTTAACCTTTTAAAAGAAATTTAAAACCATGCTCAAAAGTAGAAATTCCAATGGAATTTTGACAAGGATTATGTTCAATCTATAAAGTAACTTGGGAAAAATACACTTCTTCACAAAAGGAAAACTTCTAGTCAAAAGCACGGGAAGTGTCTCTGTCTCCTTTTGTGTAATTCAGCAAGTTTCTATTTAACGATAATCATACAGGCTTAACAAGTTTCTTATGTATCCTTCCAGGTGTTTTACTCAACAATTAAAAAAAATTGAATCTGTAGAACATGGGAAATAGTGCATCCTCTGTATATAAGAAAAGACCTATCACAGAATAAAAAATTAATACTTCCATGTTAGTGTAGTTTTACACAAACTAAAAGGCATTTATAGTAAAACCCACCATGAACAGGTTTATCACTTTAATCCCCTAATTAATTGCTTACTTGCAATGCCAAATGCATCTCCAGTCCCCCAAATTAAGATCTGATTTATCTGGATTTTCATCTTCAGACGGTTTCTCCAAGTTAGCATTGGACCACAGTTGCAAACAGCTAGAACCAGTTAAAAGACGATTGCCTAAAAATATATATATATTATTCACCATTTATTATTTAGGTATTTAATTAGTGAGTTAAATCACATGGTCAAGAGTTTCATATAATACTATAAAAATAACACAACTTCTAAGAAAAGTTAAATAACAAAAGATTTGGGGGAGAGGGAAGGAGGCTGTATTTTAATTTTGTTGGAGCAGCTTGGGAAAAAAGGGAATAGGTCATATAATCTCTGCTTTAACAAACATTTAATGAGCATCCTCTTTGTACCACGCACTGCACTAGCCACTGGGAGGGATACAATGACAAATGAAGTGCTGTCCTTTTGCATGACGACTTCACATTCTGGTAGAGACATGTAAAGAGAGACGTGAAGTCATGAAAGTTCAAATATATCCCCAAGAATGATTCATAATCTGGTTTATGGCTACAGAATAAAGTGCACAGTAGACTTGGAAAAAGAAGTAAGGTTGGAAAAGTTTCTGGGGTCAGACTATAAAGCATTTTTGAAGTTTATAAGGAATTTGGGCTCTGTTATAGATAGTTGGGAGCTTTAAGTGTGTGGGGGTTACATAAGTGGATCTGTATTTTAGAACAAGGGGTCTGAACTGGGGTGGGGGGATATCAAAAGATGGACCTGAAGAGGCCTGTAAACCTCCCTCTGCTGAGATAATATGCAAAAGTTATCTGTATAGCATGTACATTTTTCTAGAGAGGTAATCCAAAATTTTCACCATGCTTTCAAAAGCTCCAGTACACAAAGAAAGGTAAAGATTCTTTTTTAAAAATTAAGACTAGAGATAGATGAGATTAGGGAAAACAAAAACACAGGGAAACCTGGTTAACTGACTACAACACACAAAGGAAATCATGAGGATCTGAATCAAATATGAAAATAAGAAGCAAGAATTTGAAAGCCATTTCAAAAGCAGAATTTTCAAGGCTTGACACCAACTAAAAAAGAGGAGATACAAGAGGCTTCAAGGACAGATTTCAACTTATGACTTGGGTAACTGAGGAGAAGGCTGTGTTGTCATCCCAACAAAAACAAGAAAGGAAGAGACATATCTGTGGTCAAAAAGTTCAAAATAAGTAAGGCATTCACTTTGGCAATTAAGGACTGTGGATTTGTGTCTCTCTGGAAAGATCACTTTATTTCAAAAGTGGGTCTGTGACAAAACACAAATGTAGATCAGAAATCCCTGTGTCTAAATCCCAAATAAGTCACTTAATTAGTCATGTGAATTTGATCTAGTGGGACAAACTCTGAGCCTCCATTTTCTTCTCATCTATAAAATCAGAAGTGTGTATAGAGTTGCTGTAATGATTAGCTATAATATGTATTACCCATCTAGCACAGGCTAGGCACTTAGCAGAAGCTCAATAAATAGTAGCAACTAGATAGAAAGTCTCATGAACAGCTAGAAAGCACCAATGAGACATTCCATTTACATTCGGTTATTATTACACTGTTTAGTATAACGACACAAGTTTTCTTTTTTTAAGTTGAGATATAATTTACATATAACATGGTATTCATTTCAGGTGTACAACATAATGATCTGATTTTGCATATACTGCAAAAAGGTCAGCACAGTAAAATCTAGTTAACATCCATCACCACACACTGGTTACAACTTTTTTTCTTGTGATGCAAGAACTTTTAAGATCTACTCTCTTAGCAACTTTCAAATATACAATTAAGTATTGTTAACTATGGTCACCATGCTGTACATTACATCCACAGGACTTATTTATTTTATAACTGGAATTTTGTGCCTTTTAACCCCCGTTCTTCATGTATTTCATCCACTCCTCGTTCCTGCCTCTGGCAACTGCCAATCTTACCGCTGTATTCATGAGTTCGGTTTTTACAAATTTTCTTTAACATAAACTGAAGCTCAACTTAAGGTATACCATGAAGGATTAAGAAATTAATACAGAATACAAAATGATTAATCCCAGTTATGAAATGATACAAAAATAGCTAACGTATGGTACATTGACTTGAACACAAAGGGCAGAGGTATGAATAATAAAGTAGGGAAATAAAGCATAAAAAGTCTTAAAGAGAAAAATCTTATGATTTAAGCCAGATGTGGTAGTGGATCAGGAGCAAACACAAAGGCACTAGAGTCAATTTAGTAGCATCATCTGAAAAAATTTCTTTATATCCCAATACCTGGCATATAGTTAAGTATCGATCAAATACTTCACTTAAATACTTCAATATTTAAGTGAAGTATAGTTAAGTATCGATATAGTTAAGTATCGATCAATACTTCACTTAAAATATTTAAAATCTGTTTATAAATAAAGTTCACTTGCAAAAATAATATACTAATTGCTTCCAAATATTTATTACAACAATAACCCATTTCTTAACCAAACCATTAAATTTTAAACTTTTTGATTATAGAAAGAAAAATAATAAACTTTTATGTGAATTTTAACTTAATCATAATAAAGAGAAAATGGTCATAAGCTGTTGTCAAGTCATTACTAGATAGTTAGGAAAATAGGTAATTATCTTTTGATACAACTCTGTAATGATGACAGAGGAATTTAACATTAATACTATCCTCCAAAGCATTATTACTGGGAGACCAAAGGTACAAAATTTCCAAGCAACTATTATGTTATTATTAAAGAAATACCACTTAATTCTAATATGAAATGTTTTTATTGCAGTTATAAATACGACACTTCAAGTAGCTAGTTCGCTTGCTAACACTATGTTTTTTTAAATAGGGCTCTTATCATTTACCAAGTACTTTCAAATACACTGACATATCTGATCATTAAAAACTTAGCTTGTGAAATAGATACTACCTTAATTTACAAGTGAATTAACCATTCTTGATCTGTTAAGTAACTTCTTCATGATCATAAAACTTATAGTCAAATATATGAACACCTATTGGAAGCCTAATATAATGGCCCCTCAAAGATAAAGAAAATGCTGAATAAACTAGAATCTCAGCCCTTGTCTAATCAAAAATTTAAACCATGTAAACAAATAATTACAATAAAATGTGCTATAACAGAATAACATGTATCATCCAAATAGGAACTTTTTTGAGAG
This sequence comes from Phoca vitulina, assembly GCF_004348235.1. NCBI lineage: Eukaryota > Metazoa > Chordata > Mammalia > Carnivora > Phocidae > Phoca > Phoca vitulina. Next base: position 19,008,391 of record NW_022589735.1, read on the forward strand.
CAGAAGGTGACACTATTAATAATCAATGGAGAAACAGGCATTATCTGGGACATAAGTCTCACTATCTAGCAGAGTTATACATTAACTGCTGTACTAAACTACATGCTAAATTTGAACCCATGTCTGATCTCTTTCCACTGTATGCATAAAATATACATGTACGTCACCAGCTAGAAGGCATCAATCCTACATCCTTACATAAGAAAAAACATTTTAAAACACTGATTTTTTTAAAAAGTATCTCAAAGATAATCTTTTATCTTCTAAAATAATTTCCAAGGGTTCTGAACTTTGTTTTCTAAATATTTTTTTCTCAGCCAGTTCATCTACTATATTAAGATGCAAGCTATCTTATCTAAACTGATGGCTTCTATGTTTCAAAGATAACTTCTTGTATTCTAGAAATTTCTATCTTTTGGGGTGCCTGGGTGGCTCAGTCGTTAAGCGGCTGCCTTCGGCTCAGGTCATGATCCCAGGGTCCTGGGATCGAGCCCCGCATCGGGCTCCCTGCTCAGCGGGAAGCCTGCTCTCCCTCTCCCACTCCTGCTGCTTGTGTTCCTGCTCTCGCTATCTCTGTCTCTGTCAAATAAATAAATAAAATCTTTAAAAAAAAAAAAAAGAAATTTCTGTATTTTGGATATTGCTATATGCTATGTAAGCCTGTCAAATTCCACATGTCCAAACAAAACCTATGTTCCACTATCTGTAACTCCTACATATCACACTTCCTCTTGTGATCACAGATATTCTCAAAATACTCTAAAATCCAGGGGCGCCTGGGTGGCTCAGTTGGTTAAGCGACTGCCTTCGGCTCAGGTCATGATCCTGGAGTCCCGGGATCGAGTCCCGCATCGGGCTCCCTGCTCAGCGGGGAGTCTGCTTCTCCCTCTGACCCTCCTCCCTCTCATGCTCTCTGTCTCTCATTCTCTCTCTCTCAAATAAATAAATAAAATCTTTAAAAAAAAAAAAAAAATACTCTAAAATCCAACTGTCAAGTAATGTCAATTCTATCGCCTAAATGCATTTCATATCTCTGCACTCCTTTCATTAGTCATTCAACATTAATTAAGCACCTATTACATTAAAGGTCCTCAAATAAATTCTTATTTCTCATTCAGATTACTGTGAATGCATACTGTGCAAAGGTAATTATAAATAATTATAAATTTTATCCTCCTGTTCCTTCCAATTTACTGCTACCAGAAAAATTGTACAAAACCATAAATCTTAGCTTATCACGAGCCACTTTCAAAACCTATAATATTTTTCTGGATAGTCAAAAAGAATTAAATTCAAATACCTTAGCATAACTTTAAAGGCCTTCCATAATATGCGGCAGTCTTATCTCCTTATCACCAGACTCACTCCAGCCTCAATGAAGTCCTAAGCGTTAAGAGAATGTACCTTATGCTTTCTCTGTGCCTTTGCTCACTGCAGTAGATTAGTAAAAATGGCTTTGGGATTTTTTTTTAGTGCAGAAATATGTAAGTGATATATACACACATTATCTCTTCTTAGAATTCACTTCTTTTTCTCTCCTCCCATCTATCCCCATTCTCAATGTTAACATCTACCTAACTGCAGTTCAAAAAGCTCCTCTTCAATGAAACTTTGATTCTCCAGAGAGAATGAAAGTCTCTTTCCCAAAACAATAGGTATTGCAGTCAATATTTGTCTTCATTTCAGTATAAGCTCTAAAAGAACATGATGTTTTACTTATTTTTTATTCCCCACAATCTCACACAAAGCAGAACTGAAATACAGGAAAGTAATAAAAGAAACAGCCTAGTCAAGTGATATTTCATTTCAGTTAATCCATTTCTTACCTGCAGGATCCCAAGTTATGTTGTGTGCTATTGATTCCAGAAAAAATTGGCCACTTTTCTGCCATTGACTATATAATTCCTAAAATTGAAGTAAAAAACTCATTTAGTCAATTATTATTGGCAGCTTTTTGTATCAAATACATACATTCATGCTTATTATTCTTAGTAATACAGGAAGCCATTTTTTTGAGGTACAAGTGACCATGAGTCATTTTTAATGGGGAACAAAATGTTCAGTTTAGTTGAGAATAATAAGAAATATGTGATGGAAGAGATTAGTGAGAGAATGAATACCCATTCCTGGAGGTCCAAAAGTCTGTCTCAGCACAAAAATCCAGTAAGTATATGCCACTTTGGACAACATTCTCGTTAACCTCAGATTTTAAAAATTACGATTACCTTATATTATTATAGTTACAAAGGTTTAATTCTAAATGTGTCTGTGTCCGTGCTATCTGAGGCTTCCTTCTCTTTTAATGTTTCATCCTCACCTGAGATCAAAAAGTACGTGTGAAAACTCAGATTACGAAATGTAATACTTCCATTATATTATATAATTTAAGATTTTTTCATTCGTTAAAGCAACATTTTTTCAAAAGTTTTTACCTGTAAACCAGTAAGAAATATATGTTGCGAGGGGACCCAAAACATACACACACATAAATGCAATCTAAGTTTACCCTTACTACACGTGATGCACTCTATCATTTTCCATTTTACTTCCTTTTCTTTTAAATTCAGGCTGTGGCCTACTAAGTTGATTTCACTAACCTCTAAAAGACTGCGACCCATAAACAATCTTTTAATGTAATGTTTCTCATACTTTACAATAACCTGAGATGTTTTGGATATGTTCTGAGGCACGTATCCAAAAGTTCAGGCTCAAAAAACCCAGAATGAGGAATTGTACTTTAAATGAACACCCCAGGTGATTCTGATACAGGTGGTCTGCAGAATATGCTTTTATGAAACACTGCCTTGCAGGAATGGTTCTTAATCATAGTGCACAACAGAACCCTCTCCAGAACTAGACATAGAAGTGCCTAGTCACAACCCCACACCTACAGATACAGAAATCCCCAAGGCAGGATCTGGACACATGGTCCAACCAGTGATTCTGAAGTGTTCCTCTCATGAAGAATCACCACCTTAAAAGAATATTCTAGAATGTATACAGGAAAGGAAATAGTATCTTTTTTATGAGAATCTACAGATTTTCTGGGTAGACCCAGAAATTACAGATTCTGTGTACCTTCCAAGTCCATTTTTCCATTTGATCCAGTTTTCCCCTTTTTCATCAGGCTTTTTTTTGTTTAACCCTTTCTGCAACGTCAGTGCTGCCTACTAATAAACCAGCCTCTTCTCACTCATTTTTAGCATTACATTAAACAATTTTATTTAGTACATGAGAAAATGGGCAAAAACCAAAACTCTTTTTTAAAAGTCAGCTACCTCATTCAATAAATATTTATAAGTACTATTTGAAATACATCATTCTGAGCACAGCAATCACTTATTTCTACTACTATCAATCACGAATTCATAGGTTATCAGGGCCTCTAATATTGGATTCATTAGGTAATACACAACACAAATATAAATCAGGGGAGGGCTGTGGACTCTCTTTCCATGAAATTTTAAAATGAGCATCAGTTAACTTAGAGAAAATGTTTTCATTTACATAAGGTAGGGAAAAGAATGCTCACAACACTCAGGAATCAATACAGCTGGTTTTACTTAGTTCTGTGGCTCAGCAGCTATTCCGATGGTCAACCAACTAATTTTCTTTGGGTCTCTGCTGTCTTATTTATAAAAAAAAAAACAAAAAAAACCAGCTGTCATACTAAAACAGAGGGAATTTGTAAGATACTAATGAGCTAAGTGAAAATGAAATGAAAAATATTAAAAGATATATATATAAAGGTATGTATATTATTAAAACATAATTATTTATAGTGAGCATACTTCTGCACAGTTTTTGACATCATGTCATTGTTCCAGTATTCCCATGAAGAATGAATAGCTATTAACCAATTTCAGAATTGAGCAAAGGGCCTCGTAAGACTGACTGGCTTAGGATCAAATGGCTAGAAAGCAGCAGAGAAAGAAAGAAAGCAGTCCTATGGCTCCTAAGATAATGTTCTTAAGACCATACTACTCTGATCCTCTTTCCTATGGTTTAAATCACCAGTTTAACCTTCAGTAGAAATGGGTAAAATAACCTTATCTATTATATTTAGAGCATTAAAGCACCCAAGAAATCTAGTATTTATAAACTATTGTTTTAACCAGCTTTCAGAACTAATTCTGAATATAGTTTCTTCATAAAGAAAAACACTTATTGACCTGTTAACAGTTATATTACATGATACAATAAGGGCCAAAAAAAAAAAAAGTCCTGAAGGTACATTAAGACTCTGCAATTAAAACATGTAATTTTAAGAACAAAATACTTAAGAAAAAGCAGAACTATATAAAAGTAGATAATAAAAACCGAAAACAAAGTGCCACCCTTCGCTAGATAATGGTGTTTGCCATTAGCAATAATTAACTACCGAACTTAAAGTTGTGACTCTTCAAATACTTATTCTAAAAGAAAAATGTCAGAAGAAAAAAAACACATATAATTCATCAACACAATTTGATTTACTTGTTTCAATCTAAGATTTAAAACATATTTTAAATATGGAAGTGGCATTTAACATCTATCTTTTAATCACAGTATAATTTATACGATTTATCTGATGATCACTCTGATTTTGTACTCTTAAAAATAGTGTCTTTTAATACTCAAGACATTTCAATTCCTAAAAGAAAAATGATAAATTACTGACCAAATTTTTCTTTTGCTTCGGTAGGTTAACTGGTTCAAAAACAGAGATAGCATTTCCATAGGATGCTGCAATCTTATAAAAAGAAAAAAGAAAGAAAACTTACGGATATGTTAACTTACTTATGAATCAAAAGAGCAAAAGAAATTAATAGTACAACTTAAAATAAGCCCCCCCCCACAATTTCATTTATCATATTTGAGAATATCAGTTTTAAGAGACCACCATACCTGAGTCAGAATTCCAGTACTGTCACTTACTGAGTAACCAGCAAGTTAATCTCTCTGTACCTTAGCATCTCTATCTATATTTATAATATGCATAATACTATAAACCTAATGGAATCAGTTTGAGGATTAAAACAACATCTGTAAAGCATCTATATATAATTACCTATAAGATACATGGTAAATATTAATTCCCTTCCTCATAGAAAAAAATGTATTGTTATATTCCTTGTCAAGTGGAAATTAGATAGGACTTAATCCATTTCTAGGTTATCTGTCTTCAAAGTTGACAATTCTGTCACTGTGTATTTAGCTTTTTAAAAATAAAACTTAGATCTATTCCTTTGCGAATGCTCTAAGAAATTTATTTTTTTTCAATACTCCATTTTATCTGAGCATCTTTAAAATTTACTCTTTCAATCAATGGCTCTGTTTTATAAGGTGGCTACTATTATAGCTTGGGTGAGCCACAATGAAGAACAATGAAATATCAGAAATGAAGACTGATAGATACAAAAATGTATAAGGGATAAAAATAAGAGAATATAATCTTGAGAAGAAGGGGGTAAGGAACGAGATGTAATGGAAAAAACTTTCAATGGCTATTTTTCATTGTTCTGAGAAGTTCATAGGACATAGAGATCATCTGTACTGAGTCAGTCTAGGAAGGAGTATTTAGTTTGGGCTTTTAAGAGTGGGTCAGACTTCAAAGAGCAGTGAATATTCAATTGTAGAAAAAGGGCATAACACAAGTATTGAACACCAGTGCAAAGATTAGAAGAAGAGGCAATGTACGCCTAGAGGTGACTACCAGCTGAGATGGAACAGAGTGTCCCTTCTAACAGAATGATGTACATATGTCCAAAAAGGCAGATCTAAGCCAGGTTGTACAGGGTCTCATGCCAAGGTGAACAATTTGAACTTTCCCAAGGTAAAGGGATGCAAACAATGTTTTTAAGCAAATGAATAAGAGAAATGCAGATGAATTTTCTCATGAAAATTAATTAAGTCCTTCAGAGAAAAAAAACCAGTAATGCTAAAATACTGGATGTCTACGGTATCAAGCAGCACTTCCTTCTTAAAGGCAAACAGAAATCTCCAAGTATCATAACCTGCAAACTTTTTTCCTGATACGGCGAGAAGTCATTTATTTGTATGAATATCTGTGACACAAAGGAAATCTGCCCTTTATGAAAATGACTATAGGGGATGCCTGGGTGGCTCAGTCGTTTAAGTGTCTGCTTTCAGCTCAGGTCATAATCCCAGGGTCCTGGTATGGAGCCCTGCTATGGGTGGCCCTCTCCCTGTTCAGCAGGGAGTCTGCTTCTCCCTCTCCCTCTGCCACCCCCCCTGCTTGTGCTCTCTCTCTTTCAAATAAATAAATAAAATCTTTAGAAGAAAAAAATGACTATAAACCAAATGACCTGTTTATTTTAATCTGGACTGTCATGTAATCTAGGTTATCATGAAAACATAACTCATATTTAAAGTTATTAAATGGGATTTCCAACATAGCCAGGCCTATGTGAGTGTAGATGTTATAAGCAAGTTTTAATACAATAATGAAGATTACAGAACTATAGAGCTGGATATCAAACAAACATGAAGAGAAGGGGGTTCCGCGAAGCCTCAAGGATTTTCAACATTCCATAATAAAAATCATTTTTGTAATATAGTGAGAATTAAAGATGTGAACAAAAGAAAAGACAGATGAGAGACACTTGTAACTGTAAAGGGAAGGGACACAGGAGTAATATAGTAGTCCAAAAAACAGGTAAAGATGGTAAGAGCCAAACTCATTTTACCATAAGTACCACCAAACTAGGTACTAAGAGGTAACTTTTCAGACTGGCAGGTTCATTAGAAATGATTAGATTACGGACGCCTGAGTGGCTCAGTCGGTTAAGCATCTGCCTTCGGCTCAGGTCATGATCCCAGGGTCCTGGGATCGAGTCCCACATCGGGCTCCTTGCTCGGCAAGGAGCCTGCTTCCCCCTCTGCCTGCCTCTGTCTCTCTCTCTCTGATAAATAAATAAAATCTTAAAAAAAAAAAAAAAAAAAGATTAAATAAAAAAAAAAAAAAAAAAGATTGGGCCCATTTGATTCCTCACACAAAATGTTCCAGTGCAATCATGTAGTGCAGTAATATATTTAAATATCCAGCAAAAAATTAAGTAAATTTGCAAAGTTGAGCCCAATCCAGCTACAAGCATGCCCAGGCCTGGGACCCACGCCTCCATGGTGCTGTATGTAGATTTACACTGTGCTGCCTCCTAGCCATGACTCTACCAATTCTGCTGCTGCACAGAACTGTACTTCACTGGAGACAGAAGCACAGCCTGATTCTGTTGTTGTCGTTGCTGTTCTACTTTCAAGGTTACTTGTTACTTTACATATGCAAATAAAAGTCCAAACAAAATTTTTCATTTTTCTCATAGACTTGGAATAAATTAATCTTACAGACTTGGAATAAATTAATAAAAAACTATGCACTTTAGAAGAGCTGAACTCCATTTCAGTACAAAGTTTATCCAGAAATTACAAGGAGATACCTGTACAGAGAAAGAATGACTCTAACAAATGATTTCTCTTCAGTAGTTTATTTGCAAATAGATTGAAGGTTTATTGTCATTCCTTTTCTTCAATTTTTAAATAAGTAAGCTTTAGACCTGTTCTACGGTTAATACTTCTTTACCAGCTCACAGAAAAAGATTATGCTGTATTTTGAAATTATGTAAGAGCAGACTTCCTCACAATCTCTAAGACACATCTGAGAGAGTCAGGAATTTTGTTCTTTATGGTGCATCTTAGACAGCCAAAGAAATTTGTAGCTACATTGTCCTTGAAACAAAGCAAGCTGCAAATTCAATAGGAAATACACACTTTGGAGATTATCCTGACAAAAACCATATTCAAAACAAATCTCACATTACAAGATTACAAACCTTGCCTTGTTGCATTGAGCAGTCTACACATCCTACTTGAATATTTCCATGTTTAGCTCCTGGGATTATTTGTAATCTTTCAAAATCACTTCCCAGTATAACAATGTCACATCCAGATGCATAAGCCTAAAAAAAGGGGGGGATAAAAAAGGAAAAAATAAAATAAAAAGGATAAACTTGTCAAAGTATTTATCAGGTAGAATACTAGCATTAAATACTGTTTTAACTAAATATTATGTTTTAACAGAGCAATTTTAAATATCCCTTTTAAATAAAATCTCTAGTATTTGAGAATATTTCCTTTACCTCTGATGTTCAGTCCCATCAGCAAATTCAGTCAGTCCCATCTGCAAAATATTCACTTCTTCCACCTCCACTAAATGCTACTGCTCTTGTCTAACCCACCACCATCTCCTTCCACCACTACTATTAATAGTCTGACTGCTTCCATTCTTGCTTCCCTCTAATTCCTTTCCACACACAGTCATACAGTCATGCTTTTTTTTTTTTTTTTTTTAAGTAGACTCCACATCTAATGTGGGGCTCAAATTCATGACTCCAAGATCAAGAGTTGTATGCTCTACTGACTGAGCCAGCCAGGCACCCAGAAAAGAGTAAACTTTAAAAAATGTTTATTAAAGGGGAGCCTGGGTGGCTCAGACGGTTAAACGTCTGCCTTTGGCTCAAGTCATGATTTCAGGGTCCTGGAATCGAGCCCCACATCAGGCTCCCTGCTCAGCGGCGAGTCTGCTTCTCCCTCCCCCCATATGATCTCTCTTGCTCTCAGTCTTTCTAATATAAATAAGTATTTTTAAAAATGTTTATTAAAGCAAGTAATTTGTCCTGCTTAAACCCCCTGATAGTTTACCCATTGCACTTGGAATAAAATCAACTCCCTACCATGGTTCTATGCCCTTACTGTCCTAATTCTCCAAACTCATCTCAAGCTACTCTTTCCATCCCTCCATTGGCCCTGTCCCTACACTGCCTTTCTTTGTCCTGGGGCATATCAATCTTTTTCTACCTTACTGTGTTTTATCTACTTCTCTTCTGCCTGGTCTTTGTCTAGCTAGCTTTTTTTCAACGTTCAGGTCTTAGTTCCCAACCGTGCGCGTGCACACACACAAACATACACACTCTCTCTCTCTCATTACTTTCCATCACATTACTATTTATTCTTCTTCATAGGAGGTAACACAATTTGTAAGTATCTTGCTTATTATCCATTTTCATTATTCCAAGTTACAAAACAAAACGATAGGGTTCAAGTGTATCTTGCTCTCTGCTCTATCCTCCAATTCTAAATGAAGGGGCTTCTTTATAAATACCTATGGAATAAATGAAGTATTTAACTTCAAAAACAGCCACCATAACCAAACAAATAAAAAGGTATAGTTCAAGGCTTGTTAGCAAGCATTTTATAGCTCTTTTTGAACTTCACAATTAGCAGATCTCTTCCAACCAGAATTCTTTTTGTATCCTTTTCTCTAATTTCTTAGATCACAGGAGTTTCTTCGTGGCTGTCTTCCTGGAATTTACTTATATAGGCCACCATGAAGTATGACACTGACAATAAAACATCTATCACAAACTTTTTCCCATCCAAAAATAAGTTCAAAAAAAGTATTAGTAATTATTTACTTTCTCACCACTTTTGCACCTGCACATATACCTTAATGTAGAAAATAATAATTTATACTTCATGACCTTAATTTTTGCCAAAGCCAAAATGTTTCTGTACGTGCCAGCAAAAAGTATTTGGAAAGGTATTTGAGAGAACATACAAATAAATCTGCTCACATTACAGACAAGAAAATGAGGCCTAAAATAGGCTGACATAACTTCTTAGCGGCAGAGTGGGCTTCAGAATCTTGATCTCTTTTGATTCTTGATCTAGTGCTGTTTGTATGACACCATAAGGACTTCCCTAGTTAAGTATCCTTGCCTAGAATTTTCCAAAAAGGAATTAGGGACAATCAAGTCTGGTTTTACTGGCGTCAAATAGTGGAAAAAATTGGCTCAGTAAACAAACAAACAAAAAATCTCATGATGGTCTGCTCACCTACATAAATATCCACAGTGGGATTACAAGGCTTGTCACAAGACTATGAGCAAGAATAAATTCCAAAAACTAATTTAAGAAAAATTTTCATTTGTAATACTCTAAACATCTTAATATTTTAGAAACTGATTTTTCCCCTCAATATTAAATTCTGATAAAATACCAATAGTCACTGTATCCCAAAACATTGTGTCAAATTATAAATGTTTACAATTTAGATTTCCTACTCATTAAACAAAAAATTTTAGTTCCATTAACTGGAAAATATATATATATACATATATATATATATTTTTTAAACATGTCTTCATAACTTTGCTTTCCTTTTGCCATACCTAAAATTGTCTACCTACTTTCAGATATTGTATAGCAACTATTTTTGTCAACTACAACTCTAAATTTTCCTGAATTAAGTTCATACTAATCCTGAAGTTCCTCACAAAATTACTGTTTAATACAAGTACTAAACATCTGCAGAGTTGAGAAATGCATAGTTATCCCAGAAATAAACACAGCCCTACAGAGAGGAAGATACCAACTTATTATACAATGAACCCTTGATCATTCCAAGATTAACCCGGTTCTGAATTACCCTTGTTCTTGTGCCGCAGCTGTATTACACGAGTACGGCCTGTCATTTGACTTTCTCTCAGTGACAGTACTAAAACATACAAAGCTTTCTCTCTCTAGTTTTGGTAAACTTCAAATCAACTGAAAATGACTGATCTTATCTGGAATATCTCTCTTTCAGTCCTCACTTTTTCTCTTAGAGTTATAACTAATGGATGACAATAAACTACTATATGGGAGAAAAAAGGGATATAACCAACTGTAGTCTACACTTCATGAGCTATCATGCTAGGGGTTAGAATAAAGATCTTCTGGTATTCTTCATTACAGAGCTTAAATTTTTACAGTTTATTTGATTGTATAATTAAACACAGGATGCACTAAAGACTCAAACCATATTTGCATTACGTTCTATTTCTTAATCATTTTTAAGAATTTGTAAATGTATCTCCTTAAAAAGCCTGCTGTGTATAGGAGATGAGCTGAATAAGCTATAGTACATACCTGCAATGGAGTATCATATAGCTGTAAAAATAAGAAGGAAGCCATCTATGACTGGCATGGAGTGATTTCTACGGGATACTACTAAGTGAAAAAAAGCAAAGTACAAAAGGACATATATGTCATTTTTTTGGATAAGGGACAAGGAAAATAAGAAAACATTCATGGATCTGTTTATTACAATAAAAAACACAGGATGGATGGAACTAGGGAACAATAAAGTTGATTACCTACAAAGGTGGGTAGGATGAAGTGGAAGAGATACAGGAAAAAACGATATTTAAAAACATATTGACATAATGCATATTCAAAGACTTAAATCAATCAGAGTGGGGGAGGGTATAGTGAAACAAAGGAACTAAGTACATTTCAAATGAATACATATCCACACCAAAAGAAAGAAGGGCCAAAGGAACTAAGTAACTTATGAACACAGAATCTGACCCCATTTTTCAGTCTTGGGCAGTGAAAAGGAAAAAACTAGTCCACCTCCCATGTTTCTCCTTTACTCTGACACTACCACATCCACAACACTTGACAACAGATGTGGGGTCTTTTAACCACACCAAACAATTCTGTGACACCAACTAGGTAGCTGACAATTTAACTCAATTCTGACACCATCTACCTGAAGATAGTGTCAGATCCCACAGGTTAAGGGCTCAGTCTTAACTGAGACTGTTCTACACTTCAGATGCTAATCTCAAGTAGTGGGACCCCAGATTAATCATAACTTCATCCAACTTGGTTACAGAATCAGAGGTTCCCATGACCTCCTCTCCCTTGGATTTGATTTTTAGCTAAAACAGCTCACAAAACTCAAATACCAGTTTATTAAAAGATATGATGTAGAATACAGAAGAATAACTAGTAAAGAGACATATAGGGCGAGATCTGGGAGGGTCCCAAGCACAGGAGCTTCTGTCCCCATACAGCTGGGTGTATCACTCTCCGGCTACATGGATATGTTCACCAACCTGGAAGCTCCCAACAGCGCCATACTATTGGGATTTCATGGAAGCATCCTCACACAGCCATGATCAATTATTAACTCCATTTCCAATCCCTCTCTAGTCTCTGGAGAATGGGAAGTGGGGCTCAAAACGCCAAGCTTCTAAACTTGGCTTGATCTGTCTAGTGACCATCCCAGGAGCCATCCAGGTGCCTACCCAGATTTGCCTCATTAGAACAAAAGCTGCTCCTAATACCCTTATAACTTAGGCATTTACAAGGGTTTCAGGAGCTGTGACAGGACCCAGGGTCAAGAACCAAATATTAGGGGGCACCTGGCTGCAGAGCATGCACCTCTTGATCTCGAGGTTGTAACTTCACGCCCCACGCTGGGTACAGAGATTACTAAAAAATCTTTTAAATAATAAAAAAAGAACCAAATATTATAACAAGTTATGCTCCTAATGTTCTTATCACTTAGGAATTTTAAAGAGCTTCTGGAATTCTGTGCCAGAAACTGGGGACAGAGACCAATACATATATTTTCTATTATCTCATAGGCAGGGTGGGGAGAAGTATAAGCAAATCCTGAATGGTTTTTGTAGGTTGTTTTTTAATTACAGTGGTATGGACCATGCAATTCTGAAACGATTTTATATGTATTACAGAACTGAGCAAATGAGCCAAGGATCTCACTGTGTAAGGAAAAGGAACAAAGATATAAAATGGGGAAAGACACAACAGAGTCAAGTAAGGTTGTTACGGAATTGGAAATACTGGTATAAAATCATGTTTTCCAAAATATACATATTTCCATGTACACATGTAAATACATGTTTGTATATGTGTATGTATATGCATGCTAGCCTGCTATATGCATATACATGTGTATACGCGCTAGTTCTGTCCAATGAAAAGGCCAAGAAGCAGACATTTCAGTAGCAATGAGATCACTTAGCACCTTGATCTTGTCCTGTAACAGCATTCTCTACTAAAAGAAACCAGGGCTCCTTGAAGAAATGGCTCATTACAGCACTGGAGCAAGGTGACTACAAGTAGGGGCATAGAATACCCTGTTATACCAGGAAGAAGGTGCTTTAAAAAAAAACAGGCAAGAATCATCATCGGTGGATAGTCAATCTAGGGGAAAATGATGATGAGGATGCACGGTCTTAAAAGCCTCTCTCACACACTGCTTATTAGTTGTAAGGAGAAAAAAAAATCTGTTACACAATGGAGAAATTGGGCAACACCTTCAATGGTCATCAAAATTAACATCACTAATGATAGATATTGCGTACCTCCAAATGGGATACCTAGAGAAGGACACAACATCACCTAAGCAGAATTTTGGCCAAGACCTCGATTTGATCAGGAAGAAATATCAGACAAATGAGAAATGAGAAAAGGTTTGTTTTTTAAAAGTGGGAGAGAAGTACTATATTCTTCAAATGTCACTGTTGAAACGAATAAAGAAAAAGAGAAATGATGCTAAAGAGACACAATAACTAAATGTAATCCCATAGTCTGAATCTTGTACTGGAAGGGTTAAAAACACTATAGAGAACATTGTCATAGCAACCAATAGAACCTGAACATGGGTAATACATTAGTTAAGTTTATCAATGTAAATTTATGAAGTAGATAAGTATACTGTGATTATGTAACAGAATATTCCTCTTATCAGGAAATCAGACTATAAAGTATTTAAGGGTAAAGAATTATATCGTATATAACGTCCTCAAAGTGTTCAGAAAAAAAATTATGGAGGCACACACATGTCCAGGGAGCACAAATGATAAAGAAAATAGGAGTACATTATTGCCAATAGCCAAATCTAAGTAAAGAGAATATGAGTGTTCCTTGTACTATTTTTATTTTGTAACTTTTTCTAGGTATGAAATTTTTTTTTTTAAGATTTTTTATTTTTTATTAGAGAGAGAGTACAAGCAGGGGGAGCAGCAGGCAGAGGGAGAGGGAGAAGCAGGCTCCCCGCTCAGCAGGGAGCCCGACGTGGGGCTCGATCCCAGGACCCCAGGACCATGACCTGAGCCGAAGGCAGACGCTTAACCGTCTGAGCCACCCAGGCGCCCCTGAAATTATTTCTAAATAGTTATTTCTATATAGTTATTTCTATGTAGTAATGAAAACATCTAAAACCTAAATAATTGTTTTCAAAAATCACTTTTTTGTGCTTTCTTTCATCTTTCACTCACTATAGTCTTCCGGGCCTATTTTCTTCTCTTTGGCACTATACCACAAGCCAATACTAAGTGCTTTTCAATGGTAACCCATTTAATCCCTACAACAAATTCTGTGAAGTACTTACTATCTTCACCCCATTTTACTGCTAAGGAAAATTAGGCTTTGATAGACTGAGTAACTGGCTCAAGTCTCAGAGCCAGTAGGAGGCACAACTAAGACTGAAACCTAGTTAAAACTAGAGGGAAAGGACATGCTCTTACTTACTGTGATATGCTATCACTCAATGCCTTATAAACAAACACTGGCATGAATTTAATAATTTTTCTCTAATTTCTTCCCATAATTAAGAATGTCTTATTTGGACTATGAAGCAACCAGAACTCCCATAACCGCTGACAGGAATGTAAATTATTATGGTACAACTACTTTGGAAAGCTAAACACAGGCCCACCCAATAATCCAGCAATTCTACTTCTAAGTTTATACCCAACAGAAATGTGTTCATATGTACACTAAAACACATGAATAAGAACATTTGTAGCTATTCATAAACACCCCAAAGTAGAACCAACTCAAACATCCACCAACAATGGAATATAAAAATGAACCACAGTATAATCATACAAAAGAATACTATAAAGCAATGGTTCTCAAACTCTCTGGTGTCAGGAATTCTTTGCACTCTTAAGAAAATATTAAGGTTAACCATCCTCCCATACCCCTCCTCAAGGGCTTTAGTTTATCAGTATCAATACTTTCTCTCTTAGAAATTAAAACAGAGAAAACATAATACACCAACTGAATCAGTAATGAAAACCTCCCAACAAATAAAAGCCCGAGATCAGAGGGCTTCACCAGTGATTGCTACCAAACATCTGAAGAAGGATTAATGCCAATCTTTCTCAAGGTCTTCCAAAAAACTGAAGAGGGAATACTTTCAAACTCATTCTGCAAGGCCAGCAGAAATCTAGATAAGGGCATTACAGGAAAAGAAAATTACATGCCAATATCCCTGGCTGACATAAATACAAAAATCCTCAACAAAACACTAGCAAACCAATTTCAACAGCACATTAAAAAGATTACACACCACAGTCAAGTGGGATTCATCCCTGAGATACAAGTACAGTTCAATATAGGCATTATATGACAAGCCCACAATATGAACACCATATTCAATGGTGAAAAGCTGAAAGCTTTTCTGTAAGATCAGGAGAAAGGCAAGGATGCCCACTCTCATTACTTCTATTCAAAAGTACTAAAAGTCCTGGCCAGAGCAATTAGGCATGAAAAAAATAAAAGGCATCCAAATTGGAAAGAAACACATAAACTTTCTGTTTACATTTAACAAGATATATTGAAAACCCTAAAGACTCTACCACAAGATAAAAAATAAAAAATTAGAACAAATGAATTCAGCAAAGTTGTAGGATATGAAATTAATACACAAAAATCAGTTGCATTTCTCCATGTTAATGAATTTTTCAAAAAAGAAATTAAGAAAACAACTTACGACAGCATCAAAAAGTAAAATACTTAACAATTTTAAAAAGGTGAAAGATCTTATACACTGAAAACTATAAAATACTGATTAAAGAAATTGAAGATGACACAGATAAATGGAAAAATATCTTGTGTTCTTAGATTGGAAGAATACTGTTTAAATGTCCATACTATCCAAAGCAATCTACAGATTCAATGCAATCCCTCTCAAAATTCTAGCGGCATTTTTCACAGGAAAAAAAAAATCCCCAAATTCATATGAAACCACAAGAGACACCAAAAAGCCAAAGCAATCTTGAGCAAGAACTAAGCTCCAGCCATCACACTTCCTGATCTCAAACTATATCACAAAGCTATAGTAACCAAAACAGTATGCTATTAGCATAAAGACAGGCACATAGACAAAAAAGGCACAGAATCATGAGCTCAGACATAAACCTGTGCACATATGGTCAACTAATCTTCGACAAAGGCACCAAGAATACATAATGGGGAAAGGATAGTCTCTTTAATAAATGGTGTTGAGAAACTGCACATCCATATGCAAAAGAATAAAACTGGACCCTTATCTTACATTGTACATAAAAATCAACTCAAAATGGATCACAGACTTAAATGTAAGACTTGAAACCATAAAACTCCTAGAAGAAAACACAGAGAAAAAGCTCCTTGACATTGGTCTTAGTGATGACTTTTTTGATATGACACCAAAAGCACAAACAGCGAGTCAACCTACAGAATGGGAGAAAATTTTGCAAACCATCTCTGATAAGGAGTTAATATCCAAAGTATGTAAGGAACTCATGCAACTCAATAGCAAAAAAAAAAAAAAAAAAAAAAAATGTGATTTTTAAAAAGGTAAAGAACTTGAATAGACATTTTTCAAAAAAAAGACAGACAAGTGGCTAGTAGGTATATGAAAAAAAATTTCTTCATCACTAATCATTAGGGAAATACAAATCAAATCCAAAATGAGATATCACCTTATACCTATTAGAATGGCAATCATCAAAAAGACAAGAGATAACGTGTTGGTGAAGATGTAGACCAAAGGAAATTCTTGTGCACTCTTGTTGGGAATGTAAACTGTTATAGATGCTAGGGAAAACAGTAGGAAAGTTCCTAAAAAAAAAAATTAAAAATAGAACTACCATATGATTCAGCAATCCAACTTCTGGGTATATATCCAAAGATGATAAAATGGCTATCTCAATGAAATGCCTGCACTCCCATATTCACTGCAGCATTTATTCACAACCAGGACATGCAAACAACCTAAGTGTCCAACAACAGATGGGTGGATAAAGAAAATAGGGTATATATACACAATGGAATAGTATTCAGCCATAAAAAAAGAAAAATATCCTGACATTTGTGACAACATTGACAGCATAATGCTAAGTAAATAAAGTCAAAGAGAGAAAGACAAATACACTACATATGTATTCCACTTACATATGGAATCTAAAAACATTATACTAATAGAAACAGAGAATAGAATGGTGGTTGCCAGGGGCTGTGGGGTGGGGAAATGTGAGATTTTGGTCAAAGGGTACAAACTTTCAGTTGTAAGATAAGTAAGTTCCAGGGATCTAATGTACAGCATGGTAACTGTAGTTAACAATATTGTATTATATACTTGAAAGCTGCTCTAAGAGTAAAGCTTTAATGTTCTCACCATAACAACAACAAAACGGTAATGATGCAAAGTAAAGGGTATGTTAACTAGCCTTACTGTGATAAACATTTCGCAGCATATGCATGTATCAAATCATCACAATGTACACCTTAAATTTAAACAACAATATATGTCAATTATATCTCAATAAAGCTGGGAAAAAAGACATAAATCTATACAGATAATCCAATCTGGGTATCATTCAAAAATCACTTAAAACAGACACATCTTCTTATGCATAGTTGTAGAAGACTATTAAAATTAATTCAATCTTCTCTGTAGTTTATACAACATGATGAGGTAAAAAGCATGAAGTACACCAAGCCATCTCCCTACAAAAAAACAGGGAAAACAGCTTTAAAGTGGGCTAAGTATGTACCACTGAATTCTTTATATAATCCGTCAACCTGGTTTAAATAAAAACCTAAGAAGTAATATAATACATAGTATTTCTAAACCCAAATCTAAAACTAGTTTGACAGATTTTTCTAAAATAAATTCTCAAAATCTCCCTTCAAGGTGTCCTGACTATATTGTATAACATTATCAAAACAGTAAGAACAGCACTGATTTATCAAATAAACTACCATGCTATTTGGTACTCAAAATTAATGTGCATTTACTGATCAATGATACATTAGCTGCTTCTGTCAAGAGATCTGTAATCAGAACAATCTATTACTAGCCAATGAAAATGAAATAAATAAGTGAAAATTTTTTTATTAGGTACCTGTAATATTAGGTTTACTAATTTTGAGACTAAACAAGATGCACGGGAAGACCTGAATTCATGTATGTGCTATCAAGCATATAATCATGATTTTTTACTTGAAATTGTGACAGAAAACCTTCTCAAATATTCTAAATTTCAAAAATTACCCAAGGCTGTAACAGTTCGTATTCGAACTTGGAAGTATTGTGATGTCTGTAAAACACTTGGATTTCTTGTTTTCACTGTTCTGTTTTAACCAACCATACCAGGTAAATACTCCAAGGAATTTCTTCCTGGTATAATTCCTGGTTAAATGACTTGAATTGTAAAATGTTGTAATTAACATTTTTCTAATTTTTAAACATATAATGTTAAAATTTAGTATTGCTTCAATAATCTTAAAGGTACCTTAATACTATTTAAAACACAGTATTTTAAAATAGGCCACTTTTTAAAAAGAAGTCTGATGTACTGGTGATGACATATGAGAACCACAAAAATCTTTTTTCCAGATGTAAATAGTATCAAACTTTCCCCTCCTATATTCTCTCCACTTACAAAGACCATAAACCCCTCCAAAAAAACTAGACAACCAAAAAACCCCTTTCTATTCTCCCACCTATAAAGGTTTCCCTAGAGTGAACAAAACCAAAAGCTAAACTAAAGGATGCTTACCATGACAGAAAGAGGAGAAAGAATGCTAATTCAGCCTCCATTTCTCTACCAACAACTAGATAGCTGCAGTCAGTCTTTTGACTTCTAATCTGGGTCCCCTGGCTGTGAACACTGGGTTGTCTAATACAAAAAAAAGGGAGCCTGGAGCTCTAACATGTTCGCTCTCTCTCCTATAGCAAAGATGTTTAAATTCCAAACTAGAGACAGGAAGTCCTAAATATTAACATAGTCTATCTCTTATAAATTACCTCCCTTTCCATTTCATTTCAACACTAACTATAAAGTATGAAATGAAAAAAAATCTATTGTATATTAAAGCACATATGTCATCACTATGCACAGGAATACTAGAAAATCTAGATTCAAATTAACTGTGCCTCTTTTTAACCTATTTATCTTCCATAAACAAAATATTTTTTATTTTAAAAATAAAAGTTGTCAACAGATCAGGACCAGTTTACTCACATATTTTCACTCTAAAAATAGTAGGAAATTAACAAGGAAAAAAGACTGAGGGAAGCATTCAGGTAAAGAGAGAAAAAAAAAAGAATTTTTGCTTAGTGTACAGGAAAACCATTGCTCACCTGATATTGAGGGTAAAAAGCATAACAAGTGACTGAAAAAAGTTTAAAGGAACTTTAATAGAAGTATTTTATTTGGACTCAAATCTAAATTATTAAAGCTATTTTAAAACACAGAGACTTTTAATTATATTTCAGTAAGGCTTCTTTAACTACTATTCTTCAATTCAACCAGTATTTATGTGCCAAGGATTAGAATGAGTAAAACTTTAATTTTTATAATTGACATTTTTGAGCGGTTTACATATATTAAACAATGAACTTAGAACTTAGGACATTTTCATGTAACAACCCTATGAATAGGTACCACTTTGGCCCCATTTTACAGATGAGAAAAAAAGGAATTTAAAAGAACTTGCTCATAGATGTACAACTAACTATAAGGGATGAGGCTGGAAGTCAAATCCAAGAAATAACTATTAACAGGAGTCACCAATACCTTAATCACTGTTCTAGATGGTCATAACGAAACCATGGGAGACACAAGGCAATACTGGTTAATGACATAATGAAAGTACAAATAAAGTGCCTTGACAGCATGAGAGACATGGTCACTGCCTACTAGAAGTTCTCATACTAATAGGGAAGTCAAAATATTTCATGCCAGCTTAAGCAGTAAAAGTGTTATCTAATACTTAGACAAACAAATTGTATTAGTAAGTACATATTTTAAAATCTAGAACCCATGAGAGCTGGCATTCAATTTCATTTCAATTTAAAACCTGTCAGACTTCCTTTGGAAAACAGGATCTCATTTCTTTTAATCTTTCAAAACAAGAACAGGTAAGTTATCAGCAAACATGAGAAGGGAGGAATTGCAAACACAGGATGTCTTCACAAAAGGCATGAAGTACCAGGAGGAATAAAATCATTCTTCAAAGGGGTCTCCAAGAGGAAGATCTCCTATCCCTCCCTCAAGTCAAACTGAAATCTAGAGATTTTTTTTTTAGTCTGTACATACCATCTACCATTAATGTTTGCCATCTTCCTATCAAAGAAGTCAAAAATCAGAAGAGATTAAAAAAAGAATTCGAGGAGTAAACAATAAATAGATATGCTTTTTAACATAAAAAACCAGGCAATTTCAAGAGAGATAAATTTAAGATGTATATGGTGTCGAGGAAACTAAAGGCAAGAAACTTGTTTTGTAATAGAACTAGCAACTTAATGTTAAAGTGCCAAGGATGGGGGGCGCCTGGGTGGCTCAGTCGGTTAAGCGTCTGCCTTCGGCTCAGGTCATGACCCCAGGGTCCTGGGATCGAGCCCCGCATTGGGCTCCCCGCTCTCCGGGAAGCCTGCTTCTCCCTCTCCCACTCCCCCTGCTTGTGTTCCCTCTCTCGCTGTCTCTCTGTCAAATAAATAAAATCTTAGAAAAAAAAAAAAGTGCCAAGTTTGGATTGGGTACAAAGTAAGAAGATGATTGTTAATCCTTAAACTACCACCCAAATTAGAGAACTAGGATCTCTTTATACTAAAGAAATGAAAATTTTACTTTACTAGAATCCTTCCTCAGATCTGGGAGAAATTTGCAGTAGGCTTGGTAGATGATTCACGTCTGGTCTATGGAGGGCACCTGGGTGGCGCAATCAGTTAAGGGTCCAACTCTTGGTTTTGGCTCCGGGTGGAGAGACTGAGCCCCACCGCCCCCACCCCCTAGCTCTGCGCTCGGGGCGGAGTCTGCTTAAGACTCTCGCTCCCTCTCCTTATGCCCCTCCCCCCTGCACGCGCAGCTCTCTCCCGTGCTCGCTCGCGCGCTCTCTCTCTCTCTGATAGGTAGGTAAATCTTAAAAAAAAAAAAAATCTGGTCAATGGAAATAGATTTAAAAATAAGGTCGTAGAAGAAGCAACATTATGGTGTACAATAACCACATATAGTCTCTGGTATATTAGCTCATCTCTTCTTTAAAATAACATGGAGGCATTCACCAAGGTTTTATATACACTTAGAGGGGTCATCTAAGTGTATAAATAGGCCAGTATATTGTATGTACTTTGAAGTTCACACTATGGCATAGATTCCGAAAGCCTTCTTAGAAAAAGTTGTTGGAATTTACACTGGAGAAAGCACTCATAACTTCAGGAGATATTACCATCCTATAATCCCGCACTAGGAAAACCCCCTTAGGATGCTGCTTATTTCTTCCATTTCTTCCATCTTTAATGGCAAGAACAGAGAGCAATGTCCAGCTACAGGGAGTTTGCAGTAGCTCACTGAGGCCCTCAGACTTCACTCTTCCCCTGAGTATTCAGGCTAGATTAACATTTAGCATCAGAATCTCAAAATTGCTAGTGTCAGATGCAAGCTAAGGTGTGTATGAATCTCTCCAGAGTGGAGGTACAGGCGCTCTCTGAGAGCGAAATAGTTGTCACAGATCTAAAAGCACAATTCAGGTATGGAATTCCTATACCATGTTGAATAACTACTATTATTTAATCTAAGATTTATTCTGACTGACAAAGACCACAAAATAATTCGTAAGTAAAAGAGAAGAAAACCTGGGGGATCTGTTAAGCTGTTTACTTTGTTTCACTTGCTTACATAAAATTAAGTTTTACTTTTAATCATAACTAAGAGATAACAACACAAGTTGCAGCAAATATCCTCAGCATTATAAATATGTTTAGACAAAGGGACTCAAAGGCCAGTGGGGGTGGCGGGCACCGGGGCCGGTACTTACTTACAGTTTGAAATTATTATATTATATATATATTAAATTATTATTATTATAAAAACTATAGTTAAAGCAGAAAATGCCACTACACTGCTAAGTAGCCAGAAGTCTGGGGCCTTCTTCCCAATGAAAAACGAGCGACATTCAGTAAATCTTAACCTGGAACTACCACTCCACACCAGAGGAGTTTTATTGAAAAACTGTAATGCAACTTTTAGTAATTAACGTGAGCAATCTAAAATAAACAAAAAGTTTCCCAGGATTTCTAAACTGTTACATATGGAATTCAAAGGACGACAGGAGTGAATTACTTATGAAAAATATTTTTTCCTTTTTTCCAAAGTTATTCCTCGGTGAATATGAAGAAAAGTAAATGAAAACACTGTTTTCACTGTATTACTCAGCGCTAGATATTGATAGCAAACAATCAGTAATTGTTTTAAGACACCCACTTTGTTTTAATTACAAAGATACTTGATCTTAAATTAGTATAAAGAAATTAAACCAATCCCAACTATTTCTAAATTTGACAACTTAAGCCTACGAAAAGCCCCCACACACATTACAACAATTATTTCTGGGTAAACGATTTTGATAAACCATCCCAGTCCAAGGACGTCAGACTAGAAACTTTAAAAATCCTACAAAACATTCTAACTTCCGACTCAGTGCCTCGATGACGAACATGTTTCTACCTCCTTCGCTCTCAAAAGCAAGGTCCGCCCGGTCCTAGGGGCGGGGACCCTCGTGGGGGACCTGCGGACCCCAGTGCGGGCGACCAGGCGTTCTTGGCCTCGGCCCCGTGATTCGTGATTCTGGGCCGATCCCGGCTGACTCAGGGGCGCGGACCCGCCACGGGCGACGCGGGAGCCTCCCTCCACTCACCGTGAAGCGCTGGTCGCCAACGCTGCCCACGGAGAAGCAGTGGTCGCCAGGGTTCACAGCCCCGGTCAGCACCTGGTGCAGGTTCATGTCTGCGCCTTAGTCCAGCAACGGACGCCGCGTCCGGCTCATGCCCAGGGTCAGCTGCCGCTTCCCTCCCTCCTTCCCTCAGGGGCGGCGGCCGCTCTTGGGCGGCGACGGCGGCAGCGACAGGCGCCAGGAGCCGGAGCCGCTCCGCTGGGGCCCGCAGTTCATCCCGAGCCCTGGCGGGCAAGGCCCGGAGGGGGCGGGCCGCGGAGAGGGCGCAGCGCTGCGCTCCGCCGCGCACCTGTCACAGCCCGCGGGGGCCCAGGTGAAGCTCCGCGTAGACTCAAGGGCCGAGACCCCAGGCCGACTGCCCGGAGGAGGGCCGCGCAGTCCACACACTTCTTCTCGGCTCGGGGTGGCTGGCCCAGACCGAGCCCCAGTGGCGCAGGCAGCACGCGCTCGCCTTCCCCGCCTGACCTGTCCCTTCCCGGCTCCGGTGCCCGCCACCCCCACTGGCCTTTGCCGCTCACTACGCGTCGCTAGGTCCCCGCAAACGAAATATCGCGAGACTTCCCGCGGCGAAGAGGGGTACTGCGGTAAAGGACTCACTTTTTTACCACAGTTTACAGATCAGCAAGTGGATAAGAAAACGCCTCGTCTAGTCAGATGCTGGCCAATCCCGAGCTCCAGTCCACCTAGGGCCCCGCCCACTACCGAGGACAGCCAATCGCTTTGAGGCTGGTGAGTGAGTCTGTGGGTTTGAGTGCTGCACGGAAGGACCCCAGCAGAAACACAATGAGTCTAGAATGAGGTAGGAGTAGTCGCATTATGCTTTAGGGTAGGGCTTAATGCGTCGGGCCAGAAAGCTTGAAAGGAAGAAATGCATTATAAATGGAGGTGCAATGTCCTCCGTCCTGGTAGAGACTACAAGTCCCAACAAGCACCGCTCCCCCAGGCGGCCCTTGGGGACTCCAAATAGATGCGACCCTTCTAGGGTCTCTGTGCCGGCGTGATAGTTTCTCCAGCCTTACGCGTCCTTCCGACTCGCTACACAGGGAATTTTGAAAGACTTAAATACTCGACAAGTGTTAAAATGAAGTGTTTTCACCTCAGTTGTCCTGAACATAGGTTTTGAAGTAGTGCTGATCATAATACTGCACCAGCCCTACGTTGAGCGTTTGTTTCGGGGAAGAAAAAAAAAACCCTAAGGATTCCAAAATGATTAGTGTCACAGTTACAACTGCTAGATACTCTCAGTGTATTTGGACACAAGTTTTGTGTTATTATTGATAAATACGTTTATATGTTTCCTTCCCTATATTTTATACGGACGGTCCTCCTCCCTAGCGCAGTGACTGTTCCACTGTAGGTGTTGAATAAATGCGAAACGGATGAATGTAAATAAGGAACTCTCCACCTGAAAAAAGTAGTTTGTTAAAAATAGCTAAATTGATTTTTATATACTTTTCTTGTGGTTAAAAAAAAAAACACCTTCACACCAATACTTGGATGGGAGGAGTATTAATTGTATCCTTTACCAAAATTTTTTGCAATGTACATTTACTTTATTTTGCAATAAAAAGTTACTTTAAAAACAAGTTTAAGAGCCATCTCCGTTTTTTTATTTGAAAGTTGTAAATGAATTCCATTATTTATCCCAGTCTTTTTATAAAAATAAGGGACTTAAAACTTAATTTGTTTTTTTAAAAAAACTATTTTACTGAGGTCTAACATACTTACAACTTAATTTCTGTTTTAATTATTAATATTCAAATCTTATTCAGAGTGGCTTTAATTTTATATTATAGATTCTAAATGAAGTTTTCTCTGTGTCCCACATAAATTGTACCTGGCCCAACGTGTTTACTCATTCTATCCTGCCCAGTTTTTGGTTTTTAAGGGCATGCAGTGTAGCAGAATAAGAGAAACTGAGTGACCTAGTAGTTAGGAAATCTGAGATCTACTCCTGATCTCACATTAGCTGTGTGACCTTGGAACTTTAAGACTCATTTTCCTCATCTGTAAAATCAGCAAGTTTAGCCTATCAACAACATTTTGCTTGGCATTTTCATTCAGGACATCTGTTAGTTTTTATTAAATTCCTTCAGCCTTGAGTTAGACTACCTGAGTTTGAATCCTAGCCTTACCACTCCTTAGGTTATTTAATCTCTCTGTGCTTTACTTTCCTTATATGTAAGCAAGAGATAGTGGTAGACTTTCTTCATATAATCATCATGAGGATTAAATAAAAACAGTGTTTGGCACATAGAGTTCAATAGATGTTAGTTGTTATTATTATTATCATTGTTACTAAATAAACCTAATCTTTTAACATATAGTTACTCTTTCTAAGGTTTTCCAAAAGGTATCAAACCCCGGTCCAAATCAGACTTCCCAGGGATGCTTGAGACTGCCAGAAATGTTCTGAGGACATTCTAGTCTATCTAAAACTATAGCACTATGATGCCTAATGAAAATCCAGGGTATTCCTTTGCTTCTTATTCATAAGAAATACTCCTACTACTTTATTAAATTGCCCATTAAACAACCTGTCTTTGATATATAGGAGATAAACTGTTTTATTGAAACAACTAAATGCTAGTAATTTATCTTTTTTTCTTCCACTGCAACTCCTGCTTACTGTCTGGTTTTATACAGCCCTGAGCTAAAATGGTTTTTACATTTTTAAATGGTTGAAAATAGCAATAGGAGAATAATATTTCATGATAAGTGAAAATTACATAAAGTTCACATGTCCATAAATAAAATTATATTGGGATACAGCCATACATAATCGTTTAGGTATTATCTATGGCTGTTTTCACACTACAAATGCAGAGTTGAATACAATTAACCATTGAACAATGCAGGAGAAGTTCTAGTCTCAAAGGGGAAGGGGGACTTTAATTAGACTCAATGAGTGGTGACAGTGTAAAGAACAGCTAACAGGCTGTTTGAGACCCTGGGGGGAAAAAAAGGAGCGTATAGGACGCCCACTCAGATTGAGAAGTATTCATGCCTGTTCTTCACTCTCTGATTTCCTGAAATCCTTGTCATTATCCTCCTCCCTGCCACCCTCATCCTTAAACTCATTAATATAAATTCCTGTCCTCTCAGTCCCTGTGCCATGGGAGCCACCAATAGGGGCTTCAGTCCCCACTGCCAACACTCAATAGACGAGGAAGACTGGAAGTAAACAGAGTCCTTCATCCTATAACTAAGCCTGAATCAGGGGGACTATGTTGCTGGAATTTCACACAAGCATTTGGAACTTATTGTTCCATAAAAATAAGATGAGGGTGTCTGTGCATCTAAGACACTGATTGTCCCAGGAACCTGTCTGGACTGGCAACAGCAAGCTTGCTGTAGCAAAATCTATCACGGATATTACAGCTCAAATAGATATTCGAGCAATGAGATAGGACCCTAGCCATCATTTATAATATTGTTACTATAGAAACATTAATTCTAATACCTCTAAAATTTGGAGATTGCCATTAAATACTCTTGGCTCACACTCACTTGCTCAGCTGAAGGGTTCTCCACCCATAAGCACTTAAAGGGCAGTTATTTATAAAAGCTACTATTCATTAAACACCCAGTCTACACTATCATAGGTATTTTATTTACTTCATTTAAATCTCAACAAACACTATATTACAAATGAAGACACCTAAACTAAAAAAGAGACTAAATATTGCCCAACGTCATATTAGATTTGGATCATATCACCACCCAAGGATTGGAACTCAGATTTTGTAGGCTGCAAAGGCCCTCTAAGTGTTTTCCAAAGACCCTTGAATCCCAAAGTGAATTCAGAGTCTACCACTTACCTCCTTGCTGACAATGTGAGAGGAGACAGGGAAGGTGAGACGACTTCTTTAAGTTGGATCTTCAGTGATTTTTCCAGGAGAAGGAACCATCTTCCCCAAATACTTTTCTCTTCCCCTTCCTAAAGATGGAGGAAAAGCTGACCTCCTTACCTTGACCTACTCCCAAACTAGAAAGACCATAGTTTGTTGAAAAATAAAATAAACATCTCCAGCCAAGAGACTCCTGATACTTTCCTACCACTAAGGGAAAGGTGGTGGGGTGGGAATGGGCATACTAGGGTTTGGATTCATTTCCCACCTCCTTCTGCTTTGCTCACATTTCTTTTCTCTCTCGGCAAATGCCAGAGAACACAAACACAAGAACAAGAAACAAAAACAGCAAGATCAACCTCCAGCTGGGCCGCACCCAAGCCCTCTCCTTAGACAGGCCACACCAGAAGGCTGTAGGGAAGAGGCACCGTACTCCCTTCTCAGATGGGGGTTGGGGTGGGGGTGGGGGAGGGGCAAAGTGAATAAATTAGAATAAATTAACAAGGACAGGCAAGGAATGCAACTTTGTGCTGGGTGGGCCACTTCTCTCTAACACACAGAAGAGTTGATGCGGGGAGGCAGGGGTCATCTCCAAAGGTCACTACAGTAGGAGTAAGAGCAGTGGGGGCAGAAGTCTGCTCTTCCTCCACGTTCTTCCCAAACAGAGCAGAAGAATTAAGAATGGAGGGGGAAGAGACACACAAAAGGAAAAGGTAGAATTTCCAATTACGTAGATATTCACTTGGTTAAAGGCAAATACTTCTAGGAAAGTCTTGAAATTACGAGTAAGTCACACACATACATCAGTTGTGGCTTTCATCTGACTATGACTCTCCTTATTCCTATTGGAGTTTTCATTAGGGGGAAGTAGAAGTCGGGAGATGTAATTTTGCTCTCTCTCCCTTTCTCTGCCATTGTGGTATGTGTGGTTGACCCTTTGCTGCGTCTTCTCACAAGACTTTCAGGATCAAACAATTCCTGGCCAAGAAACAAAAATGGAATTGTCCCATTTTCCAATGGATTTGGATGAAAATTGATAGTAGAATCAGGTACAACTCCAAGAGGAGACTTTGGAGAAGAACATTTTCGGGTCTCTAAGGAATCACACAGGAGATGGCGCTCACTTAGGCTGCTTCAAGGTCACTTACATATTACTATATCCCTGAAAATATCACTACCATCTGGACAGCTGGACATGTTTTATTGGGAGTATGCCTCTTCTCTTTATTTTTATGTTTCTGCACTAACAGGTTGATTTAGTAATAAATATGTGGGACCTTTTGTTTGGGAAAAAGGGGGAGGTGTAGAAAGGAGAAGCAAGACAACAGCAGGGAGTTTTGTTTATCCAGGAACAACCTGAGGTCAATGGACTCTGGAAAAGTAATAAAGAAAAGGGACTATCGCAATCAAGATCCCAGAGAGTTATTTTGTGGATATTGGCAAATTGATTCTAGTTTTATAGTGAGGAAAAAGACACACAGCCAGCAAACACAATACTGAAGGAGAAGAACAAAGCTGGGGGACTGATACTAGACAATTTTAAGACTTACTATAAAGCTCCAGTAATCCAGACAATGTGGTATTGGCAAAAGAATAGACAAACAAATCAATGGAACAGAAGAGAGAGCCCAGAAATAGACCCACATAAATATAGTCAACTGATCTTTGACAAAGAAGCAAAGGCAATACAGTGGAGCAAAGATAGTCTTTGCAACAAATGGTGCTAGAAAAACTGGACAACCATGTACAAAAAATTAATCTAGACACAGACCTAAAACCTTCACAAAACTAACTCAAAAATGGATCACAGACCTAAGCATAAAACACAAAACTATAAAATTCCTAGAAGATAACGTAAGAGAAAACCCAGATACACTTGGGTTCGATGTTGACTTCTTAGATACAACACCAAGGGCACGATCCATGAAAGAAACAATGGATAAGGTGGACTTTATTAAAGTAAAAACTTTTGCTCTGTGAAAGACATATCAACAGAATGAGAAGACAAATCATAGACTGGGGGAAAATATATACAAAAAAACACATCTGAAAAAGGACTGTTATCTGAAATATACAACAAACTATTAAAATTCAATGATAAGAAAACAAACAACCTGAGATATTACTATGCATCTATTAGAATGGCTAAAATCTGAAACACTGACAACACCAAATGCTGGTGAGGATATGAAGCAACAGGAACTCTCATTCATTGTTGGTGGGACTGCAAATTGGTAGTCACAGTGGAAAATAGTTTGGTGGTTTCTTACAAACAAAATATACTCTTAGCATATGATCCAGCAGGCATGCTCCTTAGTATTTACCCAAAGAAGTTGAAAACTTATGTCCACACAAAATCCTGCACATAGATGTTTATAACAATGTTACTTATAATTGCCAAAACAAGGAAGGAACATCGACATATTCTGGAGGCAAAGAAAAGAGATGTATGCAGAAGGAGGAAAAAGAGCTTTTTTTCCCCAATTAGAATATAAACAGAGCTTGTCAGGAACTAGGCTTGCACTCAATCATGTATGTGTTATAGAATAACTGATGAGTAAATGGGTAAATAAACTGTGGTATATGCAGACAATGGAACATTATTCAGTGCTAAAAAGAAATTAGGTATTAAGCCATGATAAGTCATGGAGGAATCTTTTTTTTTTTTAAGATTTTATTTTTTTACTTGTTAGAGAGAGAGCACACAGGGGGAACAACAGGCAGAGGGAGAAGCAGGCTCCCCGCTGAGCAAGGAGCCCAATGCAGAACTCGATCTGAGGACCCTGGGATCATGACCTGAAGGCAGACACTTAACCAACCGAGCCACCCAGGCATCCCAGTCATGGAGAAATCTTAAAGTATATTACTAGGTGAAAAAAGCCAATCTGAAAAGGCTACACATTATATCCTTCCAACTATATGACATTCTGAAGAAAACCAAACTATGGAGACTGTAAGAAGAACAGGGATTGCCAGGGGTTGGGGATGAATAGGTGGAGCAAGAGGCTTTTCTAAAAGGCAGTGAAAATACTCTGGATGATACTATCAGGATGGATACATGTCCAAACCTTCAGAATATACACCACCAAGAGTGAACCCTTAGGTAAACTGTGAACTTTGGGTGATTGCGATGTGTCAGTGTAGGTTCATTAGTTGTAAAAAATGTATCACTCCGATGGAGGGTGTCGATAATGGGGAAGCTATGTGTGGGTGAGGGCAGGGTTATTTGGGACATCTCTGTAACTTCCTCTTAATTTTTTTTTTTTTAAAGATTTTATTTATTTATTTGACAGAGAGATAGAGAGAGAACAAGTAGGCAGAGAGGCAGGCAGAGGGAGAGGGAGAAGCAGGCTTCCTGCAGAGCAGGGAGCCCAATGCGGGGCTCGGTCCCAGGACCCCAGGATCATGACCTGAGCCGAAGGCAGCCGCTTAACCAACTGAGCCACCCAGGCGCCCCACTTCCTCTTAATTTTGCTATGAATCTAAAATGTCTCTAAAAAATCGTCTTGAAGAAAAGAAGAATGGGGAATATGATTTGGAAATCATCATTACCCACCGCTTCCCCCCAGCTGAAAAGGTGAGAAGAGATAGGGAAGGTAAATTAATGAACAGAAATGTTGGGAATGTTTCTCAAGTGTGGGAAGGAATAACTACAAAACACCAAAATATTCTGGAAGCAAAGAAAACAGAAGGTGTGTGCAGAGGGGGGGAGAAAGATTTTTCCCCAGTTACAGTTATAAATGAAGCTTGTCAGGAACTATGCTTAACACTCAATCATGTATGTGGTATGGACTAACTGATGAGGTAGAACATGAAATTTTCCAGCAAAAGAAACTGCCAGCTTCTTTTCTGTCTCAGACAACATAGCCAAGTACCCTTGAAGCAATCTGTGTCTAGGTAAGAAGCACTTAAGTGGCCCCTTTAATTATGCAGTATAAGTGAGTCTATTTCTGCATAAAGATGGGAGAGTGATGCTGTGTCATGCACCATCCACCAATATATATAAACTAAATAAATACATTATATATTATATATATACTTAAATATATATTTGAAAACAGTAAAACTTTTGTCAGCAACAACCACATTAGGAAAGCAACACAACCACATGAGATAAACCAAAAAAAAAAAAGTGATGGCCACCTGCACAAGTCCAAGATTCTGCTCAGGCTTCGTGTGGCTTTACTTGCATCTCCAAGAAGCAATCCTTGAAAGTTACAGACAAATCATAAGAATCCTCACAAATAATCCCAAATTTAGAAAGAAGTGGACTGAGAGCATATCCTTATTTTTACCCCCTTCTGCCTAGGGAAGTAGAAATAGGTGCTAGAGAGAGATGGATGAAATGAGAAGTGAGCATAACCTGACTGCCTCTCCCTGGTCAATGCTTGGGCTCCAGGGTCCTACACCGAAGTGGGGGGAATGGCAGGTACAGTTCTCATGACAATGGGATTACAAATTTGGCAAGCATCAGAGAGCGCATTCAAAGTAGATGACAGAAATCTACAAAGTCCCACCCTTAATCACTGGGCGGTCCTGCCTCACCTTAGGTTCACTGGCCACAGTAATTGACTCAGGAATGGACTCCAGCTGAGTCAGTCAGAATCCTTCTCTGGGATTTTTCTGCTGCAGCTAGCAGGGAACACTTGCATTTTTTTTTTTTTTTTAAGATTTTATTTATTTGAGAGTGAGAGAAAAAAAAAAGAGCACAAGGAGGGGGGAAGGGGCAGAGGGAGAGGGACAAGCAGACTCCCCACTGAGCGTGGAGCCCTTCCTGGGCTCATCCCAGGACCCTGAGATCATGACCTGAGCTGAAGACAGACTCTTAACTGACTGAGTCACCCAGGCGCCCCAGAACACCTGCATTTGTTAAAGAAAGGACCATGGTCCCTGACCAGAGATGATGATTGAGTGTTTTAGGGAAGAATGGAGAGAGAAAAGTAGAGCTAAGCTCTATTTTTGACCAGAACGATGAGGATGTCATGACAACCTCACTTGAACTCTTGGTTCAGTCCAGCATCATGCCTATCTTGCCCAGTTATGTGATCCCCAAATCTTCCCTACCTGTTTTTTTTTCTTAAATGGGTTTGAGTTTTAATTCTGTTTCTTCACTTTGAATCCCAAGATTAATATGCAATAACTTACAGTCCAACAAGCAAGAGCGTTCCAATTTTCCTGAATCGTCAGAAAATATTAGCATGTGAAGCAGCAGAGAGAACATCAGATAGGAAAAAAGCCAAGAAGAATACCATTCCTGAAAAGTGTTCTATATATAACTCTACATGACTTGGCACAATTGCTGCAGGTAGGATTTTTTTTTTAATAAAAGTATAGACACCAGGTAGAAAATTAATTCCACAGAAAAAATCTGGCAGAGCTCTGAATAAATAGAAGAAAGCAGAGATGAATTGATTTCACGTGTTGATTTTTCCTTTTCTTTATAGGAAAGAAACAGAACCTTTTTGAGAAGGAAATTCAGTAAGCAGCATTCTAAAAACCCTCATTTCTGTGCCTGAAATTGCTAGAGATTAAAATGGTCTGAGTACTTTTCTTTCCCTGTGTTCTGAAAGAACACTGCCATATTCTCAGTGCAGAGGCTTTTGATTATAGTTCTTAGATCAAAAGCACCCAGAGAGAGCACGTGCTCCAAGTCGTAAACAGTGCTTTAATTAAAGCACATCTATCTGAATCAATAATGGATTTTCAGCAGATAGGGTCTTTTGCTTCCTGAATCTTAAGAACTCGAGGTAGATAAAAGAAATGCTTTTTTGCTATATATGAAAAAGTCACTTTTGCTGTATATAGTTCTGAAAAACAATCTCACCAAGTTTGTGTTCTCAAAAATGAAATTAAAAAATAACATAGGATGGTATTTCTACATGTTTCTAACTTTCTCCTGTATATAATGAACTTGGGTGTCTAAAATGGTACATTTGTTTGCTTAGAACATTTTCATCCTGGAGAAGAAGGGGTAAGAGATTTTCAAAGTTTCTCATAGAAGCGCAGGAATGGAGACAGGTTGCTGATTAACAGAGTTGGGTGACTCACGAAATGGCATTTTGCTAATGTAGAGAAAAATGGGGAGAAAATAGCAGGACAAGCCTTTTTAGGTGGGTAAGGCCAAGACTGATTTTAGTGTTTGAATTTGAAGTAATCATAGGACATCCAAGGTAAGAGACAGAGAGATGGGATTGTAGCTCAAGAATGCAAAATTGGGAGATATTCAGTAAGTGTCAAGAGTTGACCCTCAGGGGAAGAATGAAGGGGGGGAAATCGGAGGGGTAGACGAACCATGAGAGACGACGGACTCTGAAAAACAAACTGAGGGTTCTAGAGGGGAGGGGGGTGGGAGGATGGGTTAGCCTGGTGATGGGTATTGAGGAGGGCACGTTCTGCATGGAGCACTGGGTGTTATGCACAAACAATGAATCATGGAACACTATATCTAAAACTAATGATGTAATGTATGGGGATTAACATAACAATAAAAAAAATTAAAAAAAAAAAAGAAAGAAAGGGGACTTGTGGGGCGCCTGGGTGGCTCAGTCGTTAAGCGTCTGCCTTCAGCTTGGGTCGTGATCCCAGGGTCCTGGGATCGAGCCCCGCATAGGGCTCTCTGCTCAGCGGGAGGCCTGCTTCTCCCTCTCCCAGTCGCTCTGCTTGTGTTCCCTCTCTCGCTATGTCTCTCTCTGTCAAATAAATAAATAAAATCTTTAAAAAAAAAAAAAAAAAGAGTTGACCCTCAGGAAGGGAAGTGGTTTCCAGGAAGAGAAGGGGAAGAAAGCCAGCAGTGGAGAACCAAGAACTAAAGCTTAGTGACTACCCAGTAGTGGTCAGGTCCTCTAATGCAATCAGGTGGGTGGGAGGGTCATGTAGGAACCATAGGAGGAACTTTAAGAAGTGTGGTGTTTGAAAAAAAATGGAAAAGTATGCTGCTCAGAGTGAAAAAAGAAGTCGAGTCCAAGAAGAGAGCTTTGGATTTAGGATTTGGGGAGGTCATTGGTGAACTTCCGGAACTCACAAGGAGGTTGTAAGGAGGCATGGGCTGGCAACAGGATCTATAAATTGTCTTTGCCTTTGTATCTACTCATTGTCCTTTTCTTAAGCTGGGTGCTGAGAGTGGAAAACTATGAAGAAAATCACTAGGCTCTGGGGCACTTGGGTGGCTCAGTTGGTTAAACGTCTGCCTTCAGCTCAAGTCATGATCTCAGGGTCCTGGGATCGAGCCCCTCGATAGGCTCCCTGCTCAGTGGGGAGTCTGCTTCTCCCTCGGCCCCCTGCCTACCCCCCTCCCCACCACTCATGCTCCTTCTCTCACTCTCTCTTTATCTTAAATAAATAAATAAAAATCTTAAAAAAATAAACAAAAATTTAAGGCTCTGAAGAATTAGGCCACCATGAGCAACTCAATCTTCCAGCCAACATTTGAATTTAAACTGGCCACTGACAGCTCTTGAATAAAGACAGACTATCTTTCTTTTGCTTTCCTTCCTTCCTTCTTTCTTTCCTTCCCCCCCTTCCTTCCATGCTTCTTTTAAAAATCAGTTTGTTAGTTAGTTAGTTTGTTTGTTAAGGATTAAGAAGTGATTGAATTTCCCTGGTATCTAGAAGGTTCTGACAAGAAGAGGTGCTGACTGGAGAATACCTGGACTAAAGTAGATAAAAGAGCAATAGTTTCCTAAGCTTCAGTCAGAGAACAAGTCCTTTCTAGCTCTGGCTCTGGACCACCATCCTGAAGAGTCTAATTAGTTTGCTTCTCGGACCTTGATTGCTACCTTGGGAAGAGGCTTTAAAGCCCGTTCAGTTTCCTAAGCTTGCCAAGCCCTGAAGTCTCAGTCTAGTCAGCAATCATGCCCTGCCCAGACCTCTTGCTGTCTGACCACATGGCTTAGCTAACCCCATTTGTGTCACACCCTCTCTTTATGCCTCCTTCGGAAAACCCTATCTAAGAACTAATTACTTACACAAATAGAAAGATTTAAAAGATTTTTGATGGAGTAAAGACCAATGATATAAGGAATCAAGGGTGGAGGGGTTGGACTTGGAAATGGTAAATGTAGAGATAAAGACCTTTAGCTAGAGAAGGTGGAGGTGAAGTAACAAAGGTTCAACTTGATAGTCTTCAAGTCTTTCTGCAAAGTAGGATGCAAATCCTTCTTGAAGAAGGAGCATGAATTATGCAGCATGTGAATTATATCTCAGTAAACCTATTTTAAAAAGGGGTGAATGTACCCAAAGAAATGGAAAGACATTCCATGCTCATGTGCTGAAAGAACAAATATTGTCCATACTACACACACAAAAAAAATATCTACACTACACAAAGCAGTCTACACAGTCAGCGCAATCCCTATCAAAATGCCAACAGGATTTTTCATGGAGCTAGAAAAATCCTAAAATTTGTATGAAACCACAAAAGGCTCTGAATAGCCAAAGCAATCTTGAAAAAGAAAAGCAAAGCTGGAGGCATCATAATTCCGGACTTGATGTTATATTACAAAGCTGTAGTAATGAAAACAGTATGGTACTGACACAAAAACAGAGACATGGATTAATGGCACAGATTAGAAAATCCAGAAATTAAACCACAATTATATGGTCAAATAATCTTCGGCCAAGCAGGAAAGACTATTTGATGGGAAAAAGACAGTCTCTTCAACAAAGGATATTGGGAAAACTGGACAGCCACATGTAGGAGAATGAAACTGGACCACTTTCTTACACCAAACAGAAAAATAAATTCAAAGTGGATTAAAGACCTAAATGTGAGACCCGAAACCATAAAAATCCCAGAGAGCACAGGCAGTAATTTCTCTAACATCAACCATAGCAACTTTTTTCTAGATAGGTCCCCTGAGGCAAGGGAAGCAAAAGCAAAAATAAATTGTTTGGACTAGATCAAAACAAAAAGCTTCTACACAGTGAAGGAAACAATCAACAAAACTAAAAGGCAACCTATAGAATGGGAGAAGATATTTGCAAATGAATATCTGATACAGGATTAAAGAACTTATATAACTCAACAAAGAACTTATAAAACTCAGCACCCCAAAAACAAATAATCCAATTTAAAAATGGGCAGAAGACATGAACAGACATTTCTCCAAAGAAGACCTCTAGATGGCCAACAGACACATGAAAAGATACTCATCATCACTTGGAATCAGGGAAATACAAGTCAAAACTACGAAGAGATATCACCTCACACATGTCAGAATGGCTAAAATCAAAAACACCAGAAACAACAAGTTTTGGCGAAGATGTAGAGATAAAGGAACTCTCTTGCTCTATTGGTGGGAATGCAAACTGGTACAGCCACTCTGGAAAACAGTATGGAGATTCCTCAAAAAGTTAAAAAATGGAACTACCTTGAGATCTAGCAATTGCACTTCTGGGTATTTACTCAAAGAATACAAAAACAATAATTCCAAAGGATACATGCACCTCTATGTTTATAGCAGCATTATTTACAATAACCAAGTTGTGGAAGCAGCCAAGTGTCTATCGATTGATGGTTGAATAAAGTAGAGGTTCCTCAAGAAGTTAAAAATAGAGCTACCCTTCGACTCAGCAATTGCACTACTAGGTATTTACCCCAAAAATACAAATGTAGTGATCCGAAGGGGCACCTGCACATCAATGTTTATAGCAGCAATGTCCACACTAGCCAAACTGTGAAGGGATCCCAGAGGCCCATCAACAGGTGGATGAATAAAGAAGATGTGGTATACATACACAGACACAGACACACACACACACACACACACACACACACACACACAGGAATATTACTCAGTCATCAAAAAGGATGAAATCTTACCATTTACATCAACGGGGATGGAACTGGAGGGTATTATAAGCTGAGTGAAATAAGTCAGTAAGAGAAAGACAATTATCATATGGTTTCACTCATATGTGAAATATAAGAAATAGCGCAGAGGATCATAGGGGAAGGGAGGGAAAATTGAATGGGAAGAAATCAGAGAGGGAGACAAACCATGAGAGATTCTCAGCTATAGGAAAAAAACTGAGAGTTGCTGGAGGGGAGGTGGGTGGGAGATGGGGTAATTGGGTGATAGACATTAAGGAGGGCACATGATGTGATGAGCCCTGGGTGTTATATGCAACTGATGAATTACTGAACTCTACATCTGAAACTAATGATGTACTATATGTTGGTTAATTGAATTTAAATTAAAAAAAGAATGAAATCTTGCCATTTGCAATGACATGGATGGAGCTAGAGAATATAATGCTAAGTGAAATAAGTCAGAGAAAGACAAATACCATATGATTTCACTCCTATGTAGAATTTAAGAAACACACAAGCAAAGGGGAAAAAACAGAGATAGACAAACCAAGAAATAGACTCTTAACCATAGGGAACAAACTGATGGTTACCAGAGAGGTGATGGGTGGGGGGATGGGGGAAATAGGTCATGGGGATTAAGGAGTGCAATTGTCATGATGAGCACTGGGTGATTAAAATAAAAACTTAATGATGTACTCTATGGTGACTAACACAACATAATAAAATTAATAATAATAATAAAATAAAATAAAATAAAAAATAAAAAAGGAGTGAATGTAAGAAATGAGGGAAGATTAACAAAGTATTGAGTTTAAAAGTCACATTCATGTTAGCATGGCAGTTCTGAGTTATGGATCCCCTTAATGATGTTTGTATATGGAATGATTGCAACTGTCTGAATGTTCCTCTTTTCATTTCTCATTGAAATATTACATTGCTCCAATGGTTGCACAGAACCTGTTCAACTTTCCAGTAGTCATTCCAGGGAAGGAACAAATAAACCATAAGCATACATTTCCTAATCAACAAATGCAAACATGGTGGATGTACTAAATATTCCAATGCATAGTAATATTTATGTAGGATGTTTTAGGCTGTATATGACAGACTATGCAGCCATCAGTGTCTTAAATAATAAAGACATGCAAATTGTGTCATACAACAAAGGTAGTTCCAGGATGGAGCAGTGACAAAATGTTGGCTTTCACCTGTTGGACACATGCTGGTTTTAGCAGCTCCAAATTTTTTCTCACCAGAAAACATATAGGACAGCAGGTAGGATGGGGAAGGAAAAAAAGGCATTTTCCTCACTTTCTATTTACTTTTTCCACTGAAAAAAATCTTTCTAGGGCGCCTGGGTGGCTCAGTCGTTAAGCGTCTGCCTTCGGCTCAGGTCATGATCCCGGGGTCCCAGGATCGAGTCCCACATCGGGCTCCCTGCTTGGCGGGAAGCCTGCTTCTCCCTCTCCCACTCCCCCTGCTTGTGTTCCTGCTCTCGCTGTGTCTCTCTCTGTCAAATAAATAAAATCTTTAAAAAAAAAAAAAAAGTTGTAAAAAAAAAAAAAAAGAAAATCTTTCTAGGAAGCTACCAAGCAAACTTCCTATTATATCTTTTTTAAAAAATATTTTATTTATTTATTTGAGAAAGAGAGAGAGATACCCAAGTAGACTCCACACTGAGGATGAAGCCCAACATGGGACTTGATCTTCCCACCCAGGGCTCCATCTCCCATCCCAGAGATCATGACCTGAGCTGAAACCAAGAGTTGGACATTTAATTGACTGAGCCACTCAGGTGCCCCCCTATTATATCTTAATGGCCAAAAAAAAAAAAAAAGGTCACAAGGCAGACCCCTGGATTTAAGGGATCCTGGGTAGGTGAATAGCTGGCTTTTTAGCTTTAGAGATAGAAGAGCAAGAAAGGAGGGAGCTGGAAATTGCGTTTGTTTAGATAACAAAGCTGTCTGCTACATTATGCACTGGGGAAAGAATAATAAACTGAAAAAATATTTGCTTGAGGAACTTCCAATATGAGCAGATTTCATTTAAACTAAGGTAAAGCTCGGGGACGCCTGGGTGGCTCAGTCCTTAAGCGTCTGCCTTCGGCTCGGGTCATGATCCCAGGGTTCTGGGATTGAGTCCCACATCTGGCTCCCCGCTCAGCAGGAAGCCTGCTTCTCCCTCTCCCACTCCCCCTGCTTGTATTCCTGCTCTCGCTCTCTCTCTCTCTGTCAAATAAATAAAATCTTTAGAAAAAAAACAAAACACCAAGGTAAAGCTCAAAAGCTGAAGACTAAAATTTTAGGAAAAATAGCACACTTGAATAGCAAAAAAATTTTCAAACACCAAAACATAAGCCTCTGAAAATGTTATGAAAAGAAATCTGATTAATATAGCTTTGTGTTTGGGATTCCACTGCTTTTGGTGGGACTACAGTTCTCTTATAGAATAGCTAACTTTTCCTAGAATTTTCCTTTATTACCTCCAGAGTAGATGCCTAAAGGGCCAAGAAGCTGGATGTTTCCACTCCGACAAGTTAACCAGGAGTGTCTCTAACAACCACTGATAATAATTATATTTATTTTTCTTTCCATCTTAATTTTGAATTGGGTCACATTTCACATCTCTATACTTCTCAAGGAGGTTTTAAGTACAATGCTACAGATCCTAAATGAAAATGAAAATGAAAAATGTTAATATTTGGAGAAATGTAACCTAATTCTCAGACCTTGGATCCCTGCATAGGTCAAAAACTTAGAAAAACAAAACAACTGTTTTTCATTCAAACCATGACCGAGTCATATATTGTGAAGCTGTACTCCTAATTAGTAACTTCTACACTCAAAAAATATCTTTTGTATGTTTTTTTTTAAATTATACAAATTGAGAAAAGGAACCACATTGGTTTGTTTTAAAATGTTATTAATAAATGGAGATATTGCTTATACATTCTAGCTTTAGCAACTTTGACTACTTTGACCCTTCAATTTTTCTTTTTTAAAAAATTTTATTTGTCAGAGAGAGAGAGAGAGAGCACAAGCAGGGGAAGTGGCAGGCAGAGGGAGAAGCAGACTCCCCAGTGAGTAAGAAGCCCGATGCAGGAATGCAATCCCAGGACCCTGGGACCATGACCTGAGCCGAAGGTAGATGCTTAACCAGCTGAGCTACCCAGGTGCCCCTGATCTTATTCTTTTAGGGCAATTTTAGGTACATAGCAAGATTGAGAGAAAGACAGAGATTTCCCATATACTCTCTTCCTACTGTAGGGGCCAAACGGAAGCCACCGCAAAATGTGCCACTTTGGCATATTGATTACTTTGAATTAAAAGTTACTCTAGAAACAGCCAGTGCAAGAAGAACACTCTGACCCTCTTTGTCTCAATAAAGTAGGAAATAAGCCTCCCCATGTAAAGGTACTCTCCCTGTACCAGAGATAGGGAATTTCGTGCCAGAAAGTTGTATAATAAACAAGCCTTGTTACTTTTTACTAATTTACTACCCCAACCCAAATTCTGTTTAGAATTCCTTAAATAATTGAAGCTCCCAAACATCAGTTTTCTTTGTCCTGTCAATTCTTCATGAGATTTATTGTCTCTTTGTCTAAAAAGTATAAAAACTGCCTGCCTTAGTTGTTTCTCTAGCTCTCAATTTCATTATTA
Organism: Phoca vitulina; assembly: GCF_004348235.1. NCBI lineage: Eukaryota > Metazoa > Chordata > Mammalia > Carnivora > Phocidae > Phoca > Phoca vitulina. The sequence goes on from NW_022589735.1 coordinate 19,048,572, forward strand.
GGCCTCTGTGTGCATGTTATTAAACTGGTTTTTTTTTTCTCCTGTTAATCTGTCTCATGTGAATTTAATTCCTAGAAAAGCTAGAACTTTAAACAGCAGAGAAAATTTTTTCCTACCCAATAGCCTACACAAACACACCTTCCCTGATAATCAATACCTTGTACTTGAAAGGTACATTTCCTACCATTGATGTACCTACACTGAACACATTATCACCCCAAGACCATAGTCTACATTAGGGTTCACTCTTGGTGTAACATTTCATGGGTTTGGACAAATGTGTAATGATATTCATCAATGATTACTGTATTGTACGGAGTTGTTTCATTGTCCTAAAAATCTTCTGTGCTCCAGCTTCCTATATTTTTATATGTTAAATATGGCATCCCTAACCCAAAGGCTTCCAGTCATCATGAGAACTACCTCCTCTCAGGAAGAGCCTTGCCAACTTGTTGAACATTCTTGAGTTCAAAATATTGTAATCATTCATTCATTCAGCAAATATTAATTCACAATATTTTGAAGGGTTTGCTTAGGTATCCTATCCTTCACCAGATGTTGTAAAACACAAAAATGAATGAGACATAATCCTTAATCTGCAGAGGTTGTGGAATGCTGACTATCCCAAATCACCTAAACAACTTGTTGATAAGACAAAGTTGAGTTTATTGTTTAATGCAGTCAGAGAGCACTACTGTAACAGAGTATAAATAGTCTCAGAGAGGGAAAGGCAAAGTTGGGGCATTTATTGAGATTTTTAAGTTTGATTTAAAGCGGTTATTTTAATTCCAGTCCATGGGGAGAGGGCATGTTGATTACTATTGGGTTTGGATCACTGTATAGATTACATGGATGTTATAGTTTAGAACTGGTGGACACAGAAGGTGAGGATTTTCTGGCAAGTTTTGGAATACAACTGTTTTCTCGTACCTTCTATTGAAGAGTTTATGGTTCTCCCAGGAAATTCTACTATTTTACATTTTCCTTTAGATCTAATTAGTTAATGGTTGTTTGCCCTTTCCTGGGAAAATCAACAATTATCCTGGACAATTATGCCTGGAATTTGACTGAGGCATACTCCTGCTTTGCATAATTCTACCACCAAGACTTCAAAGAAAGTAAATTTCTCTCTGATTCTACCTATATGCAAAACATGGATGATCGTTTGTTATGCTCTGAAGATGAAGATGATCAGTCATAAGACTGATTCTATCTCTTGACTCACTGTTTTAGCAGAAGAGTCATAAGTTTACCAAAGAGAATTTATAATTTTATTAGAGTCAAGTTCTTTTGCTAGGATATGATTTATCTTGAAGAGATAAATCCTTTACTTCTGACAGATTATAGGCTGTTCAAAAGTACATCAGGCCAACAACTAAGACACAATTAAGAAGATTCCTGAGTGGCACTGTCTTTTTCAGACAGTGGATTCCGGATTCTTTTGAAATAACAATGTCTTTTAAGATTTTATTTATCTGAGAGACAGAGAGATCATGGGTGGGAGGGAGGGGCAAAGGGAGAGTGGGCAGACTCCCCACTGAGCAGAGAGCCCAATGTGGGGCTTGATCCCAGGACTCTGAGATCATGACCTGAGCTGGAGGCAGATGCTTAACCCACTGAGCCACCCAGGCGCCCCTGAAATAACAACGTCTTTAAACTGTGTGTTAAAAGCAGCTGTATGACTTAACTAAGTCCTTGGTAATGAAACCTCTGCTTTGGGAACCCAAACATGAACAGAACTTTTTCAAGTTAAAATGAGCCCTTCGACAGCCTTCCTCTGTGGTTTGTGTAATCCCAGTGACCACAGCCGCTCAACTAGTAGACAGAGGCAACCTGTTTTGGGGGCCTTCTTTAACTCCAATGTTCCTTCATGCCATACAATCTTTGATTTTCACTGAAAACACACCACATTTCTAAGTAAATAAGCTTAACTCCTAGGAAATCCTATTACCTTCTCTGTTACATATTTCTGATCATTGTTATAATACTTTAAATCCTGCTACTTTCCTTTCATTCCCTGAAAAAGAGGAAACTCATGACTGTCTAACCTCTGTTTGTGAAATCCACATCCTGAATAGATTTATTAGAAGTCTAATTAGAAAATGCAGACTTAACCTTGTTTTTTTTGATGAATTGTATTTTAAAACTAAAATAGAAAAATGTTAGGTAAAATACACTGCATAAAACAAACTCACTTCGGCTCTAGAATATAACCCTTTAGACCAGAAGGAAAAAATTTGCTCAGATGGCAGAACTCCTTGTACTCCCTAGAGCTTGTTGGCTAGATAAGAGTGTGAACATTTACAAGGATAGTAGATATACTTTTGTGGTAGTCCTTGAAGTGCTCTGGAGACAAAGAGAATTCTTCACTTCAGGAGGAACCCGATTAAGGATGGCCAGCAAATTAAAGAATTTTGAACATCGTGTTTCCTGAGAAGATAGCTATCATAAAACTAGGAGCTCATACCAATGTGAAAGGAAATGCTCTGGCACTCAACTAAGATCCTAACCTTCATGATACTTCAAAAAACTCAATCTTTGGAGAGGTTTTGAAGAATCTGATATAGAAAGTCAGCATTCAACAGAGCTTACAATCCAGCCAGGTAAGAGAAACATTTAAGTTAGAAAATAAAATAAGGGATATAGGCACTATGAAGAAATAACATGTGGGCAAAGTTTTAGGGAGAAGGAGTATGGAGGAAATGGTCAGTTCTCAAACAAGGAAGGAGAGTCATAATGGATCTGGAACAGTTGCTCAGAGGAAGGCACCCTTGAGGTAAGTCTTTGGGAGATGAGGATATGATGGGGACATGGAGTGCTTTCTAGATAAAGTTAGCAGCTTGAGCAAAGGTTATGAAATGGCTTGACCAGTCCAGGGACTGGGAAACATCTTGGGGTGGCTAGAGCAGTTGAGTGACATATAAGAGATGACATGTATATTGTGGAAAATGTGTACCTTGATCCCTGCCTCAAATAAAGCTATTTAGAGGAAAGCAATTGGGTAAACGCATAATTCTATATTAATAAAGCATTTTACCTGAAAAGCTTTTATTTTCACAATTATAAATATATCTTTATCCTGATAGTTGTACTCATTTTTTAACTGCCCTGAGTCAGCTTTAAAAATTATGTCACATGCGAAATTCTACTGATACCCTTTCTCCCACTATAATCTAGTTGCTGCAAATATTTGAAACTTCATTCTGGATAAATATAAACTTGTGCAAATGGATCTACTTTTAACCAGATGCTATTCAATTGGAAAAGATGCCATTCAATTGGAAAAGTCATGTTCTGATATTCAGGTGCACAAAGTAATTTACAGGCCTGGCCAATTAATATTCTGTTTGTATATGTATCTGTGTCTTTGTATGTATCTGTTTATGTGTACCTACAAGTGTCATTTCTATTTATGTAGTATCCTTTATAACCTAAAACCAACATTCCAGGCTACCATCTAATGGCTTTCTATTTATTATTGTGAAGTAACATTGTTGTTAGTAAACACTCTACATGGAGAGAACTGAACCAGCCGAAACCACAGTTCAATGTCCTTACTCAGTGGGTTTTTATTTAGAACATAAGCAATGTAGGACCTAATGACAGGCACAGGAGCATGTCATGTCCTTGTTCTCTTTTCCTTTCTTTGGGGTTCAGGTTTATAATGTTAAGCTCATAATCACACTTCCTTGTTCAGGGTACATTGCCATCATTTATACAATCCTCTCCCCAACCCTTCACTTTTTAAAATTTTAAGCAAGGGGAATATTTTTACCTGTGTGCTTCCCTTTTCCAGGGTTCAGATGGAAATGAAGTCCTAGCAGTGAGAGAGACCAGGGTTTGGATCTTAGGTAAATGATCGAACCTCTCTGAGACTCCATTTTCTTACCTATAAAATGGGAATTATAGCAAGTAACTCATCATGGGATTGTTATGAGAATGGATTATGCACCAGACTTATTAGTATAGTGTCTGGAACATGGTAAATGCTCAATACATTTTTGCTAATGTTTAATAACTGTCAATGGCATTAGAACTTTGAATATGGACAAATGGCAATGCAGTCTAGGAATATCTATTACCAATATGCTATGTCACTTTAAGTAAGTCACTTTGCCAAACTGTTACTTCCATTTCTGCAACTAAGGAATAGAAATGACATTGCAATTATTTGTAAATAAGATTATGAAATTTTAAAGCACTAAATAAATGTTAATTTATGTCACCTCATTAAAATCTGTAGTTATGGGGTGCCTGGGTGGCTGAGTGGGTTAAGCGTCTGCCTTTGGCTCAGGTCATGGTCCTAGAGTCCCAGGATGGAGTCCTGCATCGGGGTCCCTGCTCAGCGGGGAGTCTGCTTCTCCCTCTGCTTCTCACCCCACTCTCATGTTCTCTCTCGCTCTCTCACTCTCAAATAATAAAAATAAATAAAATCTTCAAAAAAATCTGTAGTTAAGTTTATAATCCTGAAGATAAGTAAAATTAATATTTTGTATTAATAGTGGACCTTCCACTCAGGTATTATTAAGACGTTTCAAAGATAAACAAATGTAGAGCATTCAGCCCAAGGTTATAGACTCCGAAAGACAGGAGGAGCAGACATTCTGTAACTGATGGGCAATGACAGAAGAAACTTACCTTCTCTGAAGAATTTCATGTTTATTCCTATACAGTAAATAGTGAATCCTCAGTGAACTCTATCAGCTGCTCCATTAGGAAGTGGGTGGCGCTAATGACCAGGTCTTCAGTGGAAGCTGATTCTGTGGGTCTCTAGACCACTTGAGTAACTATGGCCATTCCTCTCCCCTATGATGTCTAACTCGGACTTAAATTTAGCTCTTCCAAAGGGTTAGCCACAAAGAAGGAAATGTTATGCCGTAAAAGTAATGGAACTCTTGGGTCCTCTAAGACTCTCTGCCTGACCCTTACTTCTCAAGGTATAAGACTCATTATCGGTTGTAGGCGTGGTTAGGCTCTTTTTGCCGAAGTGCTGTATAGAGCAGGGATTTCGATCCTTAGAACCAGACTGCCTGGGTTTGAATCCTGGCTTTGGTGCTCATGAGCAGTGTAAACTTAGCATGTTAGGGCTTAAATAGCACCTACTTCATGAATTAGACCAGCACCTAAATCAGGCTAGAGGCTCAGCTAATATTAGCTGTTAGTTCTATGGCTTTTTTTTTTTTTTTTTTAATGTATGCCTAACAGGAATGTGATTTGTCTAAAAGGTAAAACAGGAGGATGAAGTTGGTTTAACTTGAAATAACTTACATGCGCAGACACCATCGAGATGCCAATGTGAATCACTCCGTAGTCACATAAATAACACGGGTTTCTTCCTCATCGCTGAAATTCCAAAAGGTAGTACAGTGCAGAGAATAAGTGCGTGGGCTTTTAAGTCAGTCATGACACTTACTGTATGTCCTTGCCTTAGTTTCCCCCTTTGTAAAATACCTCCTGCGTGGAGTCGTTCTGAGGAATAGAAGACATGATGCCAGGGAAGTGATCAGGGCAGTTTCTGACAAACAGTAAACAGTATTAAGTTATCAGTAATAAATGTCAGTGGTGGTGGTTATTTTATTTTTTATTTTTTTATTTATTTTTATTTTTATTTTTTAAAGATTTTATTTATTAATTTGACAAAGAGAGACACAGTGAGAGAGGGAACACAAGCAGGGGGAGTGGGAGAGGGAGAAGCAGGCTTCCCGCTGAGCAGGGAGCCTGATGCGGGGCTCGATCCCAGGACCCTGGGATCATGACCTGAGCCGAAGGCAGACGCTTAACGACTGAGCCACCCAGGCTCACCCAGGTGGTTGTTATTTTAAGTAAAATAGCAAGGCATACATGCCCCTTCAAATATTCCTAAGCTGTAACTATCATTGTCACGAATTGAAATGTGGTCAGAACGGGGGTGTCTCGTTGTAGATTTAGACATATGGAAAAAAATGCTGGAAGGATTCTATGCCTGGGCCCCAGGAGGTACTTGCAACATGAGTGCCTTTGTGAATACACTGTATGTTTTCCTCTGTGAACCTCACATCTCAGCCTCTGAGATTCTTTGCCTTCCTATTTCAGGTCAGTTTAGCTGTGTTTATGCCATCGCTAGGTCTTGCTGTATCTAATCTAGTCTTGATCTGAATCTGTTCGAAGCAGCTAAAAGGAGCCATAGCTAGCCGGCATTAGTTGAAAAAGCATGAAGGGTTTGGGGAAGCAGTTTTTAAGAATAATAGGAAGAGGGGCGCCTGGGTGGCTCAGATGGTTAAACGTCTGCCTTCAGCTCAGGTCATGATCCCAGGGCCCTGGGATCGAGTCCCGCATCGGGCTCCCTGCTAGGCGGGGAGCCTGCTTCTCCCTCTGCCTCTGCCTCTCTCTCTCTCTCTCTGACTCTCATGAATAAATAAATAAAAAAACATTAAAAAAAAGAATAATAGGAAGAGAACAGTACGTTATTAGATTGGATTTAAATGCCTTGCATGTATATTGGAGTTTGGATTACCTTCCCTATGGGCTAACCCCAGCAAAATTTTAGTTAGCGTTTTCCCTCATCCAATTTACTCAGCTTAAAGCTCATTATTGTCTTAATAGATTAAAATGGATTTTGGTTTTAGCCCAAGCAAAATGTAATAAGGATGGTAGTAAACCTTTAGTTCCAGTTTTCTCAAATGCATTACAAAGCAGAATGGTAGTCTTACGTGATTAGTTGCTCTCAAATATTCAAAGCACAGGTATGGGTCATTTAAACTGATAAATACTTTAAATTGCAATAATAAGCGAACAAATTGTTTTAGCAGAAAATAATTGTCATTAATTCACAAGGGGCAGCAGAGTTGTGTTTACCCATTCATCTACTTACAATAGGTTGTTTATTAAATCCTCTCCCTTACCACAGCCTTTGATCCAAACTGTATCCTCATTTGCAGTGGATCAAGGGTTTTGCTGTGGTAACACTGAAACTCCAGGCACCAGAATGTGGCCAGGTCAGAATACACCAGAATCTGTCCTTCTGTGTCCATAGCTCTTTTGTATGGCATTTGTCATGTATTTGCTGTATGTGATTTGTTTGGTCATTCGAGTACCTATCCAGGAGATAGGTCTGAGAACTACCACTGCCGGGGATCATGTCTTCTTGGAAGGAAGAAAGGAAGGAAACAAGGGAGGAAGGAAGGAGGGAAGGAAGTAAAGAAGGGGGAGGGAGGGAGGAAGGAAAAGAGGAAGGGAGGGTATGTTTGTATGGAGCTAGAGTCAGAGACATGCCCCTAGAAAAATACTGTTATCATTATGATCGCCTACCTTCTACATTCCACCCCACTGGCTGCTCTTTGATGTCTCTATCCCATTTCTTGAGGAAGTCAGCCTTAAAGATCTTTTCTTTGTTGTCACAAATGGATTCAGTAATTTTAATCCCCCTCAGCAGTAGTATGGTCAATTGGAAACTTTTTTTAATGTAACTCTTAAAATGGGCTACACTGAATAATTCACAGGTCTGTCATACACGGTCACATCCATTCTCCTACTTCAAAGTTTGATTTTTCTGTTTCTGTCAGCTCCGGGATCAGTAAAACCTCTGAGATGTTAGGAAGAGAAAGAAATTCAACATTGCTTTCCCTCTGTGCTCTAACTTTTCCTTTTATCTACAGGAGCCAGAAGTATTAATTTTGGAACCACACCTATTTTTTGGCCCCAAAGACTATCTTAAATAATGTATGATGACACACAATGAAATACAGATGCGAAATGGCTTTCGGGAGTACTGTTCTTTGACCCCAAAAGACACTTGATTGCATTCTTTCTGATCGCAAGATAGCGGAGCTCATTAACCTGAGGGATAGAAAGACATTTGCTGTGTCTTTGTTTCAAGAATAGGCTCTTCCCACTAGATTACATTGTTGTCAATCTTTTCACTCTTTTAAGGGAAACACATCAATCTAACATTTAAAAAATTCTATTTCCTTCTTTGAATAGATAATACAGTCATATGGTGTAAAAAACCCGAAAGGTACAAAAGGGTATATAGTGAGACGTCTCTCTTCTGCTCTTGTCTCCCAGCCACGCAGCTCCTGGAGATAGCCACTGCATTTTGGATACTCTTCCAGACGTAGCCTCACACTGATTTTTGACACATCTCTCCCAATCTAACCAGACGTTTGGATCCGCCCTTACAGGCAAATTCAGTTAGTTCCTACAGGAGTTGTTTCTCCCTGCTGGCCATTTGCTATAAATTGATTCACAAAATGGAAAAAGTTAATATAATTAAACTCCCATTTAAATGAACTTGATAGAATGTCAAAATTGCTGGGATTAATTTAGATAATGTTTAAAAGAAAGCCAATTGCTGTACAGTCCAGATGGCAACTTAAAAAAAATTACACATACATATATAAAGCAGTTTCTTTTCTTAGGTTTGTCAGTCAGGGACGAGGATGATTCCTATATTAGGGAATTCTTTGATTTTGTTGTTGTTAATCTTGCCCTGTGTCAAGTTAGGCTTCCAACCCAATCCCAGAGGGCCCCTTCTTTTATCTCTACCCCTTTTTTGCATGTTTTTAGTGATAACCTTGTCCTTAGCCTACCTCCTCTATCCTGAGCTTTACAATTAGGTTTTACATCTTCTTAGAGCTGCCCACTGGATCTAGGCGCGTTTGCCTTGCTTCCCTGTCCTTCTCTGTTCAGCTGCTCCTCAAGATCCTAGCAGGTAAACACAGTCACAGCATAAGGAACTAACTCTTTCACAGTCATGTTGGATAGACCTGTGTTTGGGAAGAGCACATCTACACTGGGTTTTCCATTCCAATGCAGTTGTTGAACTATGTCACCCCCCTCACTATTAATGGGTCATTTGTTTGGAAATGGGAATTGGTTTAAATGAAATCTTAAGTCAAACAGATTTTTAGTGAAATTGGACTGTCCTTGAGGATGTGGGTTCTAGATTCCGCTAGAGTGAATTATTTATGAGACAACCATGAAGGAAGGTGGGTGATCCCATCCATACAGAGTATTATATTTGTGAAGGGTGTTATAGTGAAGATATAAGGCAAGGTATTCCCCTCAGGGTACATGCTGTTAGTCCACAATAAGACAGCTCTCAAAGGAGGGCTTTTAGGTATTTCTAGAAGTTAATCCTACTTTGCTAGGATTCAACGAGGCCTTACCTCATACTAAACTATATGCACATTTAGGGCAATGCCCCAGGGTTTTATTAGTTCTGATACCATACATTTATACTAAGAGAACATGTACTAACTAATGGGAACAGTGTTTTTATTTTTTCACTATCAAGTACTGTAGCTAGGCAACCAGGAATTTGATTAGAATCTGCTGTTTGCTTGACACAACAATTCTCATTGCCCTCAAGGTCTCCACCCACAAGGTTAGAAACTCCTGTGACAATGTCAAGCAGTTCAAGAATTATTGGATCATCTATGTTATTACATTTTTTTTTCCCCGGTGTGCTTCAGATCAAGTATTTTTCTATTTATTACTCATTTTAAAAACCATACTGCTTTATGGAGCACCTGGCTGGCTCAGTTGGAGTATGCAGCTCTTGATCTTGGGGTTGTGAGCTTGAGCCCCACGTTGGGTATAGAGATTACTTAGAAGGAATATCTCTAGGGGTTCCTGGTTGGCTCGGTCAGTATAGCATCCAGCTCTTGATCTTAGGGTCCTGAGTTCAAGCCCCACATTGGGCATGGAGCCCACTTTAAAAAGAACGAAATAAAGAAAATCTTAACAACAACAACAAAACAACCCCAAACCATACTGCTTTAAATGGGTTACCTGAAATACAGTCTTTTACTAGCACAAGCTTATACCTCGTAGGTTGAAAACAAGCTTATCAGGGCCCAACCTATTTTGGGTATAAGTAAGAACTAATTTTAATTAAGTTTGGAATTGTATACAAAATATTGATGTTCTATTTCTGTTATGTATTCTCATAAGAAACCTCATTAACTAAAGGAAGGGGCAGTGAAAACTGTGTGGAAGGATATTCTTGGTTTATGGCATTCAAAAACTTCATAATTATGTTTTCTGCTACAATGTTGTTAAACTGTTTATATGTGGTTATCTTAGAAGCTGGGATACTGAGATAGTACTGACAGAATTAATGGAGAGCTATTGACTTGTCTAATATAAGCACAATAACAGAGAGAAAGGGTTTTAGAATAATAGCATTTAAGGTCTAAGTAGGTTAAGCTACTATTTGCCCTTAAGAGTAGCATGACTACAACAGATACTTGTCTACATATGTTGTTAAAGGTGAGAACAATACCTTTGTGTTTCAGTTTAGCAGTATCTTTAGGGAAAGGAGTCTCCTCAAATTTGGTTTCAAACAACCTCCTATTGAAAACTGGTAGGCACATGGCTCCTTACTATGATTTCAGGTGGTTTATGTTTAATTAATTCTGAAAATGACTTTAGGACTGGCAGGTAATGACTCAATGGAACAATTCCTCCTCTGACTCATAGAGAATCTGGTATTAGTCGTTTGACTCATCTGCTTCTCTCATTTAGGAAATGTCACTATAAATGCAAATGCTCCAATGCACATATAAAAGGTGCTAGAAAATTATAAGGTTAGAGAGCCTAACTTTAAAATATAGCTTTATAAAACTTCAAACAGGTGCTGAGTTTCATTATAGACCAATTCTAGAATTACCTATTTATGTGAGTGTGGGGGGGAACCCACCTCCTCTCCAAATGAAATATCTCATTAAAAAGTTTTATAGCTTCAGTATGCTTCTGATCATTAAGTTAAATAAAATAAATGGAAAGAAACAAACATTCAGTGCTGGATTTAATTTAAAAACGTTTCCTAATTAAGTTTAAAAATCCACACAATATCCAGTGCCTACCATAAATTAAATTAATTAAATCAGTTGCTTACTCCACTTTGGTTAAGTAGAATTAAACCTGTCTGCAGCATAATTTTTTTAAGATTAACAAATGTCAGTCTCCCAAAAGTATTGCCATTAAATAGAAATGCAGTGTGTCAATGATATGCTTTTATTAGAATAACTGACAACCTTTTTTTTTTTTAAAGAATAAACTTGATTAGAACAGCTTTAGATTTGTAGAAAAATTGAGAAAATAATTCAAGGAATCCCCATAGACCCCATTCCTAGTTTCCCTTATCATCAATATCTTATGTTATTATGGTACATAATAATATTAGCTAAATATCTGTATAAATTACAAGTCAAATAAAGATGAGAAAGTATATTTTTTATTCCGAACTTATTTGGGTTATTGGCATTTCCTCCTATACTCATGTGCTAAGCCATGGTCTCTCAGCTCTGTTTGTATTTTCTTATGAGCCCTGATTTACCCACTTTAGTGGTAAATAGAAACCAAATGTTGTTCCATCCTCCTCCCCCGCCCCCCACCGTTTCTTTTAATGTCACAGCAACTCCTCAACTTGTTCCACAGCTGTTTGGGCTCATAAGAGCTAGTGCTACTGGGCAGACCTGAGTTCCTAAAACACGAAACTCTACCCTTAACATTCCTGAAGGCATGGGCAGACCCAGATTTTATGGAGCAGGAAAATTGGAGGCCTCTTAAAAAGAATAAGCAAAATTAGGTTCATTTCTTAGAAGGGGCCCATGCAAATGAGAAGCACTGAAGTTTAACACTTACTAGCTTCATGGTTAAATCGGTCACTGCCAAGGAAATATATTTACATATATAAATATATATATATATTTCCTAATACACACCCCCCCAAATGTGTGTGTGAGTGTGTGCATGCATGTGCATGCGTGTGTGTATAAAACCAAAAACAGGGGCGCCTGGGTGGCTCAGTCGCTGGGTGTCTGCCTTTGGCTCAGGTCATGATCCCAGGGTCCTGGGATCGAGCTCCGCATTGGGCTCTCTGCTTGGCGGGAAGCCTGCTTCTCCCTCTCCCACTCCCCCTGCTTGTGTTCCCTCTCTCGCTGTCTCTCTCTCTGGCAAATAAATAAATAAAAACTTTAAAAAACAAAAACAACACAGTCATAGGCACCTGTTATTTCTATCTGGGATTTTGGTCTCCTACCTCCAATGTGAAATCTAGTGAGTTAGACCACGCTCCCTCAGTGGTCAAACTCAACACTCAGATTTTATAACTCTTATATAAAATGAGGTCTAGAGCAATGAAATGTGCCAGAATGCAAAAGAGCAAGACAGAACTTAAACCTGAGCAGGCCAGAATTATTTATTAACCTAGAGACCTCCCTGGGGGGGGAACCCAGCCTGTTTCATCTAAACCCCTGAGAAGAAAGGACACCTAGAGAGAGATGACTCCTGTAAGTTTTGTTTACCTTTGAGAGCACCTTTGCAATACAATCTAGATCATCCTTCTGCTGGGCCTGGAGTCCAGCAGGAGCCCTTCCCATGTGGCAGGGTCCTGCAGCAGAGCAAAGGAGGGAGATGGCTGGGTGGTAAGAGGACAGGAGGGCTGACTGAAGCAGGCTTACTCTCCTGCCTTCCCGTCTCCAGGCTTTAAAGTAACTCCTCCGTTTATCCGTCAACCCCCATGTGAGAATAACTGATACTCATTTTACCCAAGTATTCAGATTGTTTGCTCCGATTGATCAAAATGTCGAATTCATCTGCTATTTATGTAGCATGATTTTCAAAAAACCAAAAGCTCACCTTAATTAAGAGAGAGGGTGAAGACATTGGCTGTAGAGAAACGCACAGACTCAGAAACGGATTACAGCTCTGTTGCTCTCTACCTGGTCACAGTTTCTACTTCCCTCTGGGTTTCTGCTTAGCCTCTGGGTGGTGGCCAACGTCTTCTTGCAGTTTGTAGCTTTCAACTTCCGCTTGCACAGAACTTGTACTTGTTACAGTGCTATTCTAGGTGCTGGAAATACAGCAGTGAGTAAGATGGCCCTGACTCCTCATGGAACTTAGAATATGTGAGGGAATAAACAGAAAGACAGAGAGAGAGCACAGACTACAGGGGGTAGGAAGGGTGGAGGGAGGGCGAGATGTTATACTCTGAAACCAAACACACAAGATGCAATGAAAACCTACATTAGGTGAGTGTAATATAAACTGTTGATCAGGGCACCTGGGTGGCTCAGTCATTAAGCATCTGCCTTTGCCTCAGGTCATGATCCCAGGGTCCTGAGATCGAGTCCCACTTCGGGTTCCTTGCTCAGCAAGGAGCCCGCTTCTCCCTCTGCCCCTACTCCTCCCCACCACTCATGCTCTCTCTCTCTCTCTCCCTCTCTGTCTCAAATAAATAAACAAAATCTTAAAAAAAACAACAACCTAAAAAAACCAAAAATAAACTGTGGATCATGATCCAGGAGTGTTTTTAACAGAAGAAATAAAAGAAAATATCAGAATAAATCATGCACAGTAAGGATAAGTATTGTTTTGTGAAACTTTTGTTTCAGTTTATATTATCAATGAGTAAGCAGATATATTCCAGGTCCTTGTGGAGTGTGCTTTCTAGGAGAGAGATAATAAACTACATAAATTAGTAAGATATGGAATATATTTGAAGGAGATGAACTGAAAAATAAAAGGCAAGGAAGAGTATATAACATGTCAGCGGTAGGCGCTGAAATTTTAGAGACAGCCGCCGAGGAAGGCTTCTGTGGGAAGGTGTCTTTTGGGTACAAACCTTAAAGAATTGAGGGAGTGAGCCATGCAGTTGTTTGGAGGAGGAACCTTCCAGATGGAAGGCGTAGCCAGTGCAAAGACTTGAGTGGGCCAAATGCGCTCAGTTTTTATCCAGGTTGTTGCCAATGCAGGATTTCCTTCTTTAACTGGCTGAATAATATTCCATTGCGTGTATATTTATGTGTGTGTGTTATATGTGTTATATATATAAAACACATGGTTATATATATATAAAACATCTTCTTTATCCATTCATCCGCTGAGGGAATTTAGATTGTTTCCATGCCTTGCTGTTGTGAATAATGCTGCAGTGAACACAGGAATACAGCCATCTCTTTCATATCCTGTTTTCATTTCCTTTGGATATATTCCCAGAAGTGGAATTGCTGGATCATATGGTAGTTCTGTTTTTTTATTTTTTATTTTTTTAAAATTTTTTGAGGAACCGCCGTACAGTTTTCCACAGTGGCTGCACCAGTGGTCATTCCCACGAACAGTGTACAAGGGTTCTCTTTTCTCCACATCTTCAAAACACTTGTTTGAGGATGGCCATTCTAACAGGTGTGAGGGGATATCTCATTGTGGTTCTGATTTGAAATTCCCTGATGATGAGTGATGCCAAGCACATTTTCATGTACCTGTTGACCACTTGTATGTCCTTTTTTGGAAAAATGTCTATTCATTTCTTCTGCCCATTTTTGGGTTGGGTTGTTTATTTTTTTGCTATGGATGTATATGAGTTCTTTATATATTTCAGATAGTAACTGCTTATCAGATATACAACGTGCAAATATTTTTACCCATTCTGTAGGGTGCCTCTTCATTTTGTTGATGGTTTCTTTTGCTGTGCAGAGGCTTTTCAGTTTGATGTAGTCCCACTTGTTGATTTTGGTGGCCTTTGCTTTTGGTGTCAAATCCAAAAAATCATTGCCAATACTATGTCCAGGAGTTTACCCTCTGTGTTTTCTTCTGGGAGTTTTTATGGTTTCATGTCTTACTTTCAAGTCTTTAATTGCTTTTGAGTTGATTTTCATGTATGGTGTAAGATAGAGATCCAACTTCATTCTTTGCATCTGGCTATCTAGTTTTCCCAACATCATTTATTGAGGAGACTATCATTTACCCATTGTGTATTGCTGGCTTCTTTGTCATAAAATAATTAACCATATATGCATGCGTTTATTTCTGGGCTTCTACTCTGTTCTGTTGATCTATGTAACAGTTTTTAAGCCAATACTATCCTGTTTTGATTACAATAGCTTTGAAATATAGCTTGAAATCATGAAGTGTAATGCCTCCAGATTCATGACTATCCATGTTTTCTGTGGCTGTATCTTTTTATTTTTGATCCATGCTTTAATTTTGAATAGGTAGAATGTGATTATTCCTCTGTATAGACATAGGTGTAGTTATATCGTCTGCCCAAGAGACTAGCAATACTTTTCTCCTGACTCTTCATTCAGTCTTCACAGCACTGATTTGATTTGAGCTGATGCTAAGTCAGAGTCTGCTGTTGTGATGAGACACACACACACACACACACACACACACACACACACCCATAATCTCAGCCAATTTAACTCCAAAACTGTTCGTTTAGAGCAGGACTTTCTAACTAAACACACCTTTGGTATATGTTATTTTGCAAGGGAAGTTCAATGTCCTTCATAATCTTCTAGTATTTGTTAAACTGTGAAATAGAATGAAAGTGCTTAGGCGTGTTGTTTGGAACAATATCACAATTTAAACTACAACAGAATCTAATTTTAACTTTACTAACTAAAATTTTGTAATATTTCACTTGTCTAAAAAATCAAACTGGAAACAATATTTAACCTGTTTTAAAGAACCTTAATAATTGTTTCAAATAACTTTTCTGGTTACAAGGTAAAACACTGTGATTGTAGAAAATATAGAAAACACATAAATGTATAAGGAAGAAAATAAAAATCATCTATAGCCATATCATTCAGGTATAATATCGCGCTTCCCATTTTACAATATTTTCTTCCAGTTTCCATATATACATTTAATGTATATTTCAATTTTTTTTAGTATACTATGATATACTAATATTGGGTTGCATTTATTAACCATTTCTTATGAGCTGGCACTGCACTAAATATTTTACATGTATTACCTCATTTAATCATCACGAGGACCTTATATAAAAGTAGGTACTATCATTCTCATTTTATAGACAAGAAAACTGAGGCTCAGACTGGTTGAGTCACTTATTCAAGATCATACATTTAGAAATTGTCTTAGCGAACTCTAGAATGCTGGCTGATCTGACTACAAAGTCCAAATTAAAGCCTATATTCTCTGCCATTATCCTGACCTGCTTTTGTCATTTGTCATTAGACTGTGTGAATTTCCCCATGTCACTAAGTATTCTTCATAACACGATCTGAAGGGCTGTATAGGCGCCTGTTTCGTCAGGCGTACCGTAATTACTTTGACCATGTCTCTTTGGACATTTAGGTTGCTTCCAAATTTGAAGGCAAGGACCATGTGTGAGTCATCACTCTAGCCCCCAGCATCTAGCAGCGTGTCTGGCAGTTGGTTCAGGCTCAGGATGTCAGCTGAATGCCTAGATGGAGAGAGGAAAAGGAACATTGTCGAAGATAAATGACACAAAAGATGGAAGCAGGCAAAAATGACAATGACATGTTTGTGGGAAAATAAAGGAAGAATCCTACTCAACAGGAACAGCAAGAACACATATTAGAGGAGTTGGTTTCATTAGGCTTTTTGAGTTGTAAAGAACAGAAACTCATTCAGCCCAACTTTCTTGAGATGGTAATTATCAATAAGGAACATGGTGATACCACAAGAATTCAAATCTATAACTGTAATGGACTCCCTCCTAATACGTCTCTACCACTTTCTTGGAATCTGTTTCAGGGTGTCTATTTGCTTCTCCTCCAATTACCAACTGGCTCACATACTCTTTATCCTTTTATGCCTGTAAATTTTCTTTACCCCATGGATTAAGTCAACATTTCAGCTCACTCATGGCTCATTAATGCCCATCTGTCCTCCTCCTACTTTGTGATCTTTCTGATTTTGCTTCCAAAGTCAAACTGCCCAGTGCAGGCTTGAAAGGCATAAAGGTTGACATAATCAGCATCGTGGTTCTGGGAATGATGCCAGAAGGAGATGGTAGGTGAAGAAGCCAGCATTCGTTCTTTACTCCAGCCACAAAAGACAATGTACAACTCTCTGTCCTTTTGAATATGCTGTTTCCTCTGCTTGAAATACACAGCTTAAGAAAGTCACTCTTCCTCCATAGTGCCCTCTGTATACCTCTAGCATAATACCTGCAATTCCTTACTGAAATTATCTATTTACCTTGTCATGACTATTAAATAAGCTTTTCAACAGCAAGGAGAATAAATGAATAAATACATTAGTCAACACTTATTTCCATTTATTTTACACTAGCATCCATTTATTCACTCATACCATAATTTATTGAGTGTCTATGCCAATGTATAAGGGAAACACACTATAGATTGTAAGAATGGAAAAGTCCTTCTATTTTACTCATGGGTAGATCCCAAACTATTACAACTATGACAAAAGCTCTCACAATGTCTCATATTAATATACTTTTAGACAAAAGAATGCTTTCAGCCTCGAAGAGAAGGGGAAAAAGGGGGAAAAGCAAAAATAATATGACCAGCAGTGGTAGAGGGTTATCTGGTACCTGAAATGCTTAAGACATCCTGGCCACCTGACTTGATCATAGTGGTACCACTGGTGTAAGACACAGACAGGCCCGCAGGGGAGATTCCCAGTCATGATTAACCTTTTGGCCACCCACCTCCTGTGTGACACACTCCTTTAAGGACAAGGGAATGGTTTTTCAGCATTCTACCCAACTGGCACAATAACGAACACCTGGCATCTTACCTCATTCCTTGTTGCTTTTCCCACAACAATGAAGTAGTCAGCCTTAACATTTTTTGAAAGTGTAGAATAGTCTTGAGATAGGACTATTTCCGAAATAACATTACAGGGCAAAAACAAAGAAAAGTGTTCAGGGTTCTCTCAATCATTTTATTACCTTCTTAATTTTGGTTTTATTTTCCAAATGTTTCCACCTGTAGGAAAGAAGGCATGTAAAAATATTACAAGATGTTCAGCCCATTACATGGTGTACAGGAGATCAAAACAAAGCAAAAAAAAAACACCAACTGCATGACCCAGGCTGTACCTCCTAGGAATGCACGATGTATTAATTTTGATGATATCATTAAAGGCTCAGGATTTTTCCATTTTCCATTCTTTCATCAGTGACATGTTGGTTCTTGCTCTGAGGCTTGTCTACTTATGACCACAAGATGATATGTTATCAGGGTGAAGAACAGGAGTAATTTTCTTCCATGGGTCTATTATTATCAGCTAGGAGAAACTTCTTTTTTCTTTTTCTCTTCTTAAATTTTATTTATTCATGAGAGACAGAGGGGGGGTGCAGAGCAGAGAGAGAAGCAGGCTCCCTTGATCCCAGGACCCCAGGATCATGATCTGAGTGGAAGGCAGACGCTTAACTGACTGAGCCACCCAGGCGCCCTAGGAGAAACTTCTGCTGGACACCCCCTAGTAGGCTTCCTGTCATGGCTCCTTGGCCAAAATTATTTCACATACCCATGCCTAAGCCAGTCATTGGCAAGGGGAATAGAATGACAGTAATTGGCACTAATCAAGATCATTGGGGTTGGGGAGGGGTCTAGCCTCCGTTAAATCACAAAGCTATCCTAGACCTGAGCAAGCAGGGGTTCTACCAAAGAACAAATCTAAAGTATGGACTGTGGAGAAACATGGCCTAGGGAATCAATAGGATGGCTGCACACATGTCTTCCACAGAGCAAAACAAGACACACAAACTCAAAACCACAGTGGTCTGAGCCATTTGATGTAAGGGCAAATAGCCCCACATGTATTATTCATTTTGAAGGATTTATTGTGTGGCTCCCTAGGGTGACAAATAGGACATGGGCTTTGGAATCAGACAGGACTGGTCAGTTAGCAGTGACTTAACATTAGAGAGATTACCTTCTCTGCAATTCAACTTTCTCCTTTAAAGAGGTAAGATCCTTTATAAAGGATAACAGTGCCTGCTTCTAAAAGCTTCTGGGGATTAAATCCTATGATGGACATAAATTACCCCAAATACTACAGACATTCAAGTGTAAAATCCGTTCCCTCTTTATTGAAATTACAGTAATTCATAATGATGACTCCAAGAATTTTCTGTTTGGACCCAGATGTTTATATATATTGGACATATTTTTGTCTAACCTGATTGAAATAAGAGATCTAGGCTCATAAAATATAAAAATTCAGTTATCTAGATGTCCAGAATGGCTCATTAATAATAATAACTGAGAACTTACTGGTTATATGTATATTATATACATTTTCTCATCTTTTTTTTTGAACTGGGGTATGGGAGCATGCTGGAGATATCAGTGGATAAAGATTAGGGCTGCCACTAAACAGCCTACAATGCACAGGACAGCTCGGCACGAAATATATCTGAAATTTTACAGTAATGCCATGGGTTAGGTATTATTGTCTTTATTTCATGAATTGACCTTCCACGAGGTTGGAAAGCCCAAGAACACATAGCTAGTAAGTAGAGTATCTGGTTGTATCTGACTTTAGAGATCCCGCTCTTTCATCTATGATGCATTGCCCGAGTAGGTGAGAGAATGTCAGTATGTGCGTTACTGAAGATTTAGAAGATACATTTACAATGTCTACAAATGATAGGAGGTACCTGGGAATGAATCATTTAAAAATGTTGCATGACTCCTTTAAGGTGGGAAAAAACAGAATCAAAGATATTAAAAGTGATTTAAATGAATTAAACCAAATGAAAAGTACAACTTCTTAGTGCAACATTGTCTTGTTTGAGAATATTCAATTCTGCTCTAAAAGAAAACAAATGAGATCAATGAAAGCCTTTAGATGTACTAAGTATGGATGAGAGGTTAATATGGAGCGCACATGTGTGTTAAGTAGAAAGGGATGAAAGAACCAAGATATACTTAATATTCATGAGACACTAAAGACCTAATATTCATGATACATTAAATACACAAAAGGCACTTAATATTCAGGACATACTAAGTATACATAGAGTATGAAAGCACTCAATATTCATGAGGACTTTACTCAACCACCCATTTTGGACGCTCATTCTGGCCCCATGTATCCTTTACCCAACAACACAAATAAAACCCAAGATTGTTCAACAGGTTAAACTGAAATGCTAAAGCTGTAACCAAGTGTGCTGGCCACTGAGTCACTCTGGTAGGGCAATTATATATCTTTGGTGCGGGGCACCTTCTGTCTGAGCTGCTTTGCTCAAACCTCACCTCTGGTCCTCAAAACCACACCATCCACCCACATGGGGAAGGCTCATGTGGTATACAGAGAAAACAAGAGCCAGGTACTATTATCCTTGCCATGTAGCTCGGACCCTATCCTAAATGTGTTAACTTACCCCTCTCTTTCCCCTATTTCTCACTGTGTATTTTATTTTTATTTGTTTTTTAAAAGATTTTATTTATTTATTTGAGAGAGAGAGTGAGCCCAAGCAGAGGGAGGGACAGAGGGAAAAGCAGACTCCCCGTTGAGCAGGGAGCCCTACGCAGGGCTCGATTAGAGGACCCTGGGATCATGACCTGAGCCGAAGGCAGACGCTTAACTGACTGAGCCACCCAGGCACCCCCTGCCTGTGTATTTTAAAGTGATTTAATAAACCATGCGATGTGAGCTTTTTTCATTTAGCCTTGAGCCTTTCTGTTCTGTGATGTCTGAGATAGCCTGCCTAGTAATATACTGGGAGGCTATCCTTGCTTCAAGGTTAATTCCACACATGGCAGGAAGACTCAGTATATGAAAAAGGCAATAGATTCAATGACATTTCAATCAGAGCCTCAATATAACCTTTTTCTTGTAACTAACAAGCTGATTCTAACATGTATATAATATAGAAGAGCAAAGGTCCAAGATCACTCGAGACATTCTTTTTTTTTTTTAAAGATTTTATTTATTTATTTGACAGAGAGAGAGCGAGAGAGAGAACACAAGCAGGGGGAGAGGGAGAAGCAGGCCTCCCGAGGAGCAGGGAGCCCGATGCGGGGCTCGATCCCAGGACCCTGGGATCATGACCTGAGCCGAAGGCAGACGCTTAACAACTGAGCCACCCAGGCGCCCCACTCGAGACATTCTTGAGAGAAGGGGAAAAAAAGAGGTAGGTGATGGTAGCAGCGCTTGCCCTATCACATAATAAAGCTGTATTTACTAAGATCATGTAGAATTGGCATTTGGGTAAATAAGTATAGACGGGGGGCAGGGATGCCTGGGTGGCTCAGTGGGTTAAGCGTCTGCCTTCGGCTGGGGTCATGATCCCAGGGTCCTGGGATCGAGTGCCGCATCGGGCTCCCTGCTTCTCCCTCTGCCCCTCCCCCTTCCTGTGCTCTCTCTCTCTCTCTCTCTCTGTGTCAAATAAATAAATAAAATATCTTAAAAAATATATATACAATAGCAGTATGTGGGAACTATGTCGCCCCTCTCCAATGGTGCAGAGGTTGGACACCATATCCACGAGCAGTGGTGACGCTATGAGGAGATAAGTGGCAGGAGCCTTGGGTATCAGCAAGGACAGGTAACGTGGTCTGGATCAGCTGAAACAGTAGTGCAGGAAAGTGATGGATACTAGTGAGCATGCAAGAGAACACAGTGTACGGAGTCACTCCATGAGGACCCCAAAACAGTCTGGCAACACCTAGAGAGCTGGAGTTCTTGCAAGGTTGTTGGAGCCAAAATCAGACAAATACAGTCATTGGACTGTCACTCTCTTTTAGTCCCAGACTGAAGAGGATGAGATTATATGGGACTGGGTAAATTTTTACGTTTTATGTTCATAAAAGGCCCTTCGATATAAAGAGGGTGTTTTACTTAGGTTAATTCTTGTAATCGGCTGCTATGGGTTGAATTGTACTTGCCCTTAAAGATGGTGAAGTCTTCACCTCAGTATCCGTGAATGTGATCTTATTTGGATAGAGGGTCTTCGCAGGGGATCAAGTTAGGATGAGGTCCTTGGGCACCAAAAAACAATGCAGATAATTGAGAAAATGGCCTATGATTTCATCACCTAGAAATAATCTTTCATAAATAGTATGAGGTGTTTTCCTCTATTTTTTTTAATGATGCAAGTATCTACAATTTCTAGCAGATTTGGAAACCTGGTTGTTGTGTGTTCATTTTTGCTCAATTATATAACAATATAATGTGTATTTTCTTACATCATTAAATAAACTTCAAAATGTGAGAAGAATAACATAGTTCTATCTAGGTTCATCAATTGTGCACCAAATATTCCAGTCTGGGGGGAATGTTGAGACTGGGGGAGGCTATGCATTCATTGTAGCAGCGGGGGTATATGTGAAGTCTCTGTACATTGCCCTCCCTTCTGCTGTGAACCTAAAACTGATGTAAAAAATAAAGTTTTAATTTAAATAAATTTTTTAAAATGAGGTCATTCAAGTGGGCCCTAATTCAAAATGACTGTGGCCTTGGGATGCCTGGGTGGCTCAGTCGGTTAAATGTCTGCCTTCGGCTCAGGTCATGATCCCAAGGTCCTGGGATCGAGCCCCACATCGGGCCCCTTGCTTGGTGGGGAGCCTGCTTCTCCCTCTGCCTGCCGCTCTCCCTGCTTGTGCTCTCACACTCTCTCCCACCCAATCTCTCTCTCTCTGGTAAATAAATAAGTAAAATCATTTAAAAAAATGACTGTGGCCTTGTAAAAAGGGGAAATTTTAATTTAAGGAATGATTTATTTTACTACTATTTTTGTTCGTATTTCCTTGGTGGTTCCTCTAGGGCTTACCACATACATCTTCATTTATGAGCATCAGTTTCAGATTCATACAACTTGATTTCAGTGAGATATGAAAATATTACTCCTATTCCACCACCTCCCATTTTGTGGTGTTACTGTTCTATATATTATGTCTATAACATCACCTATAAATGTCACGAAGCCAAAACAATAAATACATTGTTATAATTATTACTTTAATAATTTTATGTCTTCTATTTTTTTTTTTTAAGATTTTATTTATTTATTTGAGAGAGAGAATGAGACAGAGAGAACATGAGAGGGGGGAGGATCAGAGGGAGAAGCAGACTCCCTGCTCAGCAGGGAGTCCGATGCGGGACTCGATCCCGAGACTCCAGGATCATGACCTGAGCCGAAGGCAGTTGCTTAACCAACTGAGCCACCCAGGCGCCCCAATTTTATGTCTTCTAAAGAAGCTAAGAGGACAAAAGAGAGCGAGTATATATTTATGAATATCAATATATTCAGACTCTCAGCTACCTCTTCAGGAACTGAGTAACATACCCAGAACAGAAGTAGTCCCAAATTTCAGGTCCATTTCCTGGAGCTCTTCGTCTGCATGTTGACCCAGTTCTTCATTCGCTTGTTAGCATGCTGATGCTCATGATTAGATGTTTTGTGTTTCCTGCAGTTACAACTGTCCTCAGGGGAAAGGCTCCTTGGAATTATCTGCCACTCTTAGAATCAGATTGACGCAGGCAGGCTGGGTCGGAGGACCCAGAGAGGGGGTCCCACAGGACTAGCGAAGAGGGTCCATGGCTTCACGCAGAATGGAAATCCAACAGCAGGAAGTGAAAGCAGAGTTTATTGAAGATATATCTATAAATATACAGAAAGAGATACAGACAGAGTGTCTGGGAGACACAGAAAGGAGAAGAGCACAAGTCTCTCCTTTGTCGGGGTCTGGGGTTTTTACTGACGATTGTGGTTTGCTGCACGTGTCCTCTTAGGTATCCAGGAACTGGTCAGAATAAGGACAGGGGCCAGGTGCCCCTCATTAAGTCACTCATTTCCTGAAGCCAGGGGTCTCGGTGTCAACGTGTTTGGAGTCAGTGGTCTCGGACAAGGTTTATGACGACCCCGTCCGCTCACCCTTACGTGTTATCTGTTGTGCTGGAAGACTCCAAAGCCATCATTACCTCTTTGTCCTTTACCAGGAGGACGCATGCTGTTCACATTACAAGGCTTGTGTAGAGTGGGGTGGGCGTGCAGGTCCTAGCAAGATTAGAAGCTGGAAAAGCAGAGAAGGAAAAAAATACAGTTCTTTTTTTCTCATGGGGGTCTCTTCAGTTTCCCTGTCTCAGGATGACCTCACTCTGTTTTTTAAACAAAGGATCAAATCTTTTACTTGATGCTACCCCTCCTCCTATTACAACCCTTTTGCTTATCAAATATTGAATTTGTGTGATTAGCCCCTCGTGTTTATTTTTTAAATATGAAGAAAGGTATGTTATGGCAAATGTTATCCTGCTTTCTTGAACTGAGTAATAGCAAAGTGACTTCTCAGGCAACCTCCTCATTAAATAAAAATGTAAAATATGTCCTGTTTAGAGCAGAGAAGAGCTCTAGAAGGAAACTGTCCAAAAAGGAAGAAAAACCTCTTTTCCTTGGGTTTCCCCTTTGGGGATTTCTTACATTGTTTCAGTTCACTACCACCTATCTTAGCTCCCTCAGATATAGGTTCTTTCTTTCTTTTTTTTTTTAAGATTTTATTTATTTATTTGACAGAGAGATAGAGCCAGAGAGCACAAGTGGGGGAGTGGCAGAGGGAGAGGAAGAAGCAGACTCCCCGCTGAGCAGGGAGCCTGAAGTGACACGGGACTCAAACCCAAGACCCCAGGATCATGACCTGAGCCGAAGGCAGACGCTTAACCGACTGAGCCACCCAGGTGCCCAGGTTCTTTCCTTTAAACAGACAGACAGACAGACACACACACACACACACACACACACCCACACACACACAGAGGCACTCACACACGCTTTTTAAAAATTGTGAGTTCATACTAATATTGACAGTTCCAATCAAATACCACAGAATCTTATCTTCCCTCTTTCCATATTTATGTCTACATCCCTTCTCCCTCAGGAAAGCCTTGGTTCTCAATGGGACGACTCGAAACCAAATTCTACCTGTCTGGGTGCTATCTGGTGGAACTGAGCCTCAGATGCTCACAGCTGTAATCTGCTTAATAAAAGCTAATTTTATTGCCTTCCATTTTTCCCTTCCCTGTCTCACCTCCCCACGCCCCTCAAGGGGCTTCTGAAATTCACTTCCCAAGTTAACTACCTGCACTCAAATTTCTCGTCTCAGGATGTGCTTCTAGGGAAAACCAATCCCCCCACCCCCACTTCCCTACCTCCCCACCAATCCCAAGTACCAAGAAATGGTCTTGTAAAACTACCAAGATACATGTTCAAAGCACAGTAAATTAACAGTATCATAAGCTGTATTTAGAAAGTAAAATGCAGTAGAGATTCAGTAAGAAAAAAATAATTTCTCGCATTTATCTTTTAACACTCAGGCCTTTCATTTTTTTCACAAAACAGAACTTTACTATTAGTATGAAGTATATTAATGAATTAAATTATAGGTTGTTTACAGCCAAAGGGAAGAAGGGAAATAGGGAAGGAGGCAAGAAGAAAGAAGGAAGGAAATAAAAGAAAAACCAAATCTATCTCCAGATGAATGTTCCATTTTTTTTTTTAAGATTTTATTTTTATTTACTTGACAGAGAGAGACACAGTGAGAGAGGGAACACAAGCAGGGGGAGTGGTAGAGGGAGAAGCAGGCTTCCTTTGGAGCAGGGAGCCCGATGTGGGACTCGATCCCAGAATCCTGGGATCATGACCTGAGCCAAAGGCAGATGCTTAACGACTGAGCCACCCAGGCACCCTGTGAATGTTCCATTTTCAAATGACCTTTGTGAATCATGTACATTAGCAATGTGTCATTTGACCCATAATCCATGCCTTCAAAGATCAAATGTAGGAACAAATGAACACTGAAGCCCTGATTTTGATCTCAGGCAAAAAGGAGGTAATATCACTTCATTGAATGAGCTATTTGTGAATTTTTTTTTATTATAAAAGAAAACTATTTTTCCCCTGTCATCTCTGGTTCAGTTTTAGGATAGAAAGAAATAAAAATAGGAGAATTCACAGATCAGTTCTAGTTTCGTAAGAATGGTTCTTCACATGATACAACAAAACATCCCTTGACCTTTTAGAGAATACAAGAAAATGCAGGTCTTTGCTCTAAATCTACTTTAGAGATAAAATGAAAACAGAACAGAGAAAACTGTAAATGTAGTATAAGGAAACCTGTATTTAAAAATGAATTATAGTTAAAAATTAACTGGAAATTTTTAAAATATCATGGGGGAAGTTATTCGTGAAAGCATTTCTCATAGGACTCCTTATATGTATTCTACTTTATTTTACAAACAAAAAATGATATTATAAATTAGTAGGAAAGAGTCAAACCTCTTAAAGTAGAAATGCCTTTTGAGCTTAATGGAAAAGGTTTCCTATGACTTCCTTTGTCAGTCTCTGAGGTCTTTCTCACCCAGTTGGAGACATCTTCCTCCTCAAGTCCTTAGCTGTGTCTGGGGTATTATGAGTGGATCCATCACTTGGAACCAGGATGCTGGCATTTACCCACTTGACGATCACCTGCTCTTTGAACCCCTGAAAACACAAATAAGTCATGTGACACAACCTTGAGTTTGCCATAGCCCCTGGATTCTGCCGTTGTCTTCACTCAACAAGGGCTAGGTTTCTAACTCCTTCCTGGGTTCTGAAGTCGAAAGACCTGGATTCAAGTTCTGCCTCTGCCAATTTTTTTGTCGAATGAATAAAGAGAAGCTGGATTGTCCAGTCAAGGATCCTAGAAGTTCTTTCTGGGTCGTCTGGATGAGCTAGCTGGAGCAGGCGATGCCTCTCCCCTCACCGGTGGAAGGGGCTACGTCTGAAACACCTTCTTGTGGTACCAGTGGCTTCCTTTCTCCCCAGTGTGAAGAACTGTGCCCCAAACCAACTAGTGTTCCCAGACAAGTGGCACCTAAGCTTGACCATTTAGTGCTCAAGCCCAGACTCTCTGTCCCTTGCTTATAAGTCCGATGTCATCCTGCCCTGTAAAAGGGAGAGCCACAGTGGGTGGGGTCCCTCCCTTGAAAGCACAGCCCTGTTACACATCCAGCTGCACCCTGGCCCTACCTAGCTCCTCTCTTTGCAAGATGCCCAGAGAATGGGTGACCCTTCCGCCTGCTGCCTACACTAAGGGACAGTGCTGATGCTTGCAGAAGCCCTTGACTTTCAGTATGATATTTAACTTCTATGACCTTTAGTTTCCTTTTCTGTGAAAAAAGGAAAAAACAACACTTATCGCCCAGGACCGTTTTGAAAGTTAAACACACTTAGTTGTTCAAGCCACAAGGGAAACGCTATTGAGTTAGCTCTCATGGACACATCTGCTGCACCGGTTAAAATGAATCACCTTGGAGAGACTTTGGTGTCAATGAAAAGGAGAAGGACTTTTGAGTCACAGATTTGGCTTTACATTCTGACTTTGTTGCTTTATCCCCCCATGACCTTGAGTAAATCCTCAAGTCTCTGAACTTAAGAGATAGTGTGAGTATTAAATGAGATGATGTCTATAAAAGGATTGAGTCCATACTTGGTACCTAGCACATGCTCAATAAACTGTTAATTTGCCTTCCTGCTTCCCTGCCTCCCTTCCTCCTTACTTCCACTCACGCTTGCCTGCTTGCCTCTTCTGTCATCTTTTTTTGGTCCCACCTATCCTGAATCCTTCTCCCTCCAAATCTCCCCCAAGCTCATATGAAATGCTTCCTTAAATCCCACAAATCGTACACTGCATGGAATGTGAATCCTTGGCTATTGTGGGCGTAGGACTTGGTGTACTTTCTGAAGATAACTACTCCATATGGAGAGGTCGGGCAATGAACATCCGTCCATCTTTGCGGTTGTTGCTTTTAACTCCTAAAGTAACTGTAGTCATTCATCTTCATGCACATCTGGGCTGTTCTTTGCTTCCCTCTTCTGGTGAGTTTCTTTTCAAATTTCTTCAGAGTGCAGCTGTAATTTGGAGGGATGTAGGAAACAAGTCAAGAATTCTAGAGTGCGTCCAAGGATTGACCCTTGATCCCCCTCTTTGTTGGCCTCTGAGATGGTGTTGTCATTTCACACAGTTGGCTTGCTGACATCAATGGAGTGAGAAAGACCAGGAGAAATTGAGACTTGAAATTAGACATTCTGCTGAGGCACAGGGTAAACAGAACCTGCTGAGATATTGATGAGAGCTCTGTTGGGACAGTAGAGGGGCTCTCTCTCTAGGGGTCTAACTCAAATGGCTCCAAGTCCTAGGCAGGTGAGAAAATTAATAAAGGGGTAGGTGTAATACAATAGTGCTGGAGACTATGGCAAACTTAAGAACATCTTTTTGGCCTGAAGACATTTTAAAATTGCAAATACCTAGTACGCCATACCAATTATGTTAGAGGGCCAAATTTGCCCTATGGGTCATCAGTTGGCAACCTCCCCAAGCCTTTCAGAACTTGGTCTCTAAGGAACCCGGCAACAGGTAATAGGGGTGAGCCAGGAAAGTAGTCACCTTCAGAAAGGCTCAACCAGATGTGAAAGGGGTGGCCTAAGAGTGAGTGTTGTGATGAAGGAAGTAAGCCAGCAGTTAATGGGGGCCCAGCTCCAGGGGTGAGAGTGGCAAGAGCCAGACTCAGTGAAGGGCCCAAGCTCTCTGTGATAGTAGAGGGGACAAGACCCAGGGTGTGAGGGTGGTGATCACTCCTGGGAGTTGGAGCTAGGAGGCAACAATGGCAAGAATACTCATTACTTATTACTGAATCCCTTGCATGCTGAACCAGTGATCCTTAAATCCCTTACAAATATTTTTATTGCTTCTTAAAAACTGATTTTTAATCACTTCTCATAGAGAATTTAGAAAATACCCAAAAGCAGAATGAAAAGGACTTCCAAACTGTCCTACCAAGGGGAAGACAGCACTGTTTCCAAAGCTTGGGGCCAGACAGGGAATCAGAGCTTCTGTCTGAGTGAAGAGGACTTGGAGAGATGGGGGCAGAGAACTGGGGTAAGAGCTGTAATTGGGCTGGCCAGGCTTCGTGAATTATCTAGAGCAGGATGAATGTCAGACTCTTTACAAAGATTTTTGGTTTGAAACCATTGTGGTTAGGAACCAGAATATCAAACCTACCTCTTGTCCAGTTAGATCTTCTGTATTCATAAAATAACTTCATGTTTTTTTAGTTGTGAACTCTCAGGATGTCAAGTATTCGTATCCTACTAAAATGCAGGTCCTAAATTCCTTTTTGGAGATATGGACTGTTTTGAATTACATACACCACTCATCTTTCACATCATGGATTATATTGTCTTAGGATAATTCTGGTTTGGCTAAATAAGAGTATAAATGTTTTTGGTATTCACCTTCTGGCCTGTTTTAACGTAACAGTTGTGTTTTCAGTATAGGAGTACTCCAGGATAAGTAACAAATTAATTGAGATTCTACCTAGATGCCTCAGGCCAAAATTAATTGTCAGCTGACATGGTACCATATTGAATTCTAAGTCTGGAGCTTGTATTCAGAAGCTATAGTTTGAATGCAAGAATGAATGCTGTTTTTTACTGAGAGAGAGAGAGAGAGGGAGATTTTAGAAGAGAAACATGATGCTTAGAGGAGAAAATTTTAACTTGAGATTCTCTGGGCTGGTCTTAAACTGTGCTCACACCTCTTCTAAAATAAACAAAATAAATCATTAACCATATGCTCATATAACGGCAGTTTCACTGAATAGGGGCTTTGTGTGTAACGTGTCTCCAAAATGTAAAATGTGAGATTTCCCATGTGTGACTGCCAGATGAGTCCACTCAAGCATGCTAACATCTGATATTCTAACATTATTTGTATGTTTAGCTTTTCTTGAAACTTCCCTCCCCCCTTTTTTTTGTGGCAATAGCCACATCTGCTTCAGCAATTTTGTGATTTTTAAACTTCCTTCTCCAAAAGGGTTTTAAAAACATGCATGTCGCTTATATAATGTAACCATTATCTCTTTGGAAGCTTGAGAAAAAATGTAGTTAAAAGCGGTAAGAAACTGAATTAGAGGCATTTTCAGGAGAATTTATGCCAGGCACATTTTGGTGATAGGTTTTAGCTCAAGGTATTTTGGTCGTAGAGACAATGGTTTACAATGGTGGAACATCTCTCCCTGAACGATTGGTGAATGAATGTTCAATGGATTAGTTAAGAAATAGCAACTCAGGAGCTAGAAACGCTAGTTTTAGCTCTTTCTGATCTAATTTCATGATGTCAAAGCATTCATTTCATTCTATGTTATCTCAGTTTGGTATATTATGAAATTGGGGACATTATTAATAAATATCCACTCAGCAGTTTGGAAAAAAATGAGTCTTCATAGTAACACAGAAAGAGAACCAGCCCCAGAGGGAGAAGATCTGGCTGGCTTTCATTGCCTTGTCTTGTCACTCAAAATAACCATGTTAATGTAGACAAGCCACTACATTTTCCAAGGCTGTCATTTTTTTTCTTTATCTGTCAGATAAGGAAAAAAATGTATATATCTTCTTTATATATAACATATATATCTTCTTTACCTTGTAAGGATGTAAGGAAGAACAAAATGAAATAATATTGGTAAAAGGGCTTTATAAATTTCTAAGTGGTATATTAAATGTTATAATTAAAAATAATTAAAATATAAATTAATTCAATAGTTGTAATGAAAATATAAATTAAAGTTATAATTTCAGAAACAACACCAGAGCTTTAGTATAGCACCATCTGCTTTTTTTTTTTTTTTTTTTTTAATTTTTTTATTTGAGAGAGAGAGAATGAGAGAGACAGCACATGAGAGGGGGGAGGGTCAGAGGGAGAAGCAGACTCCCTGCCGAGCGGGGAGCCCGATGTGGGACTCGATCCAGGGACTCCAGGATCATGACCTGAGCCGAAGGCAGTCGCTCAACCAACTGAGCCACCCAGGCGCCCTAGCACCATCTGCTTTAGCATGGAATTCAATGTAGTGTTGCTCTGTTTCAAACTGTTCAAAGGAGTGTGTCAATTGGCAAGGCTACCTCATGTTCATCTTTGCAGGAATTTTGAGGTCGGAATTATAATGAAATTCAAAGGATATTTATTTTAGAATTCTATTTCTGTTAAATCATATATATATATGCTATGTCAGTGATTCACATTTGTTTTGAGAAATATCAGATTTTTCCCTGTTCATCTGTCCCCTTTCATTTCACCACCAGTCCTATCCCCATGAACAATAAACTGAAAACAGATATAGAAGCACCAGTGTTCCAGACCTTTTGGAAGTCTACCATACAATCAAAGGGCTTTGAGAAGATTTCACGGAGCTAGCTATAGTAAAAGCTATAAAAATTACAGCAATGGCTCATTTTATTTGCATCTGCTTCTGGAATCAGATAAACCCCGGCATTTCTAGGCTACAGTGGAATCTCTGTTTTTGTTTTTTTGTTTTTAAATCAGAGAGAGAGAGAGACATAGTGAGCACAGGCAGGGGGAGTGGCAGGCAGAGGGAGAAGTAGGCGCCACGCTGAGCAAGGAGCCGGATGTGGGACTCGATCCCAGGGCCCTGGGATCATGACCTGAGCCGAGGGCAGCTGCTCAACTGGCTGAGCCAACCAGGTGTCCCGAATCTCTGTTTTTTGTTTGTTTGTTTTTAAATCAAAAGCACATTTAATTAGGGGTACCTGGGTGTCTCAGTCCCTTAAACTTCTGACTATTGAGCTCAAGTCTTGATCTCAGGGTATTGAGTTCAAGCCCTCCATTGGGCTCTGTGCTGGGCATGGAGCCTACTTAAAAAAAAAAAAAAGCACATTTAATAGTATCAGCATTAATTTCAAATCTGTATTTCCATCCTTGCCCTCTGCTTAATATTCCAGATTCTTATATCCAACAGCACACTTGGTATCCTCACATAATTTCAACGTTGGTGCTTGAAACATGGCATGGGCAAAACAGAATTTTTGGTACCCTATTTTGGTACCCTTTTCCCCTAAACTCGTTTATCACCCCAGTCTTCTTTATCTCAGTTGATGACACCATCATCACTCAGTTACTCCAACCAAAAATCTGTGAGTTTCCCATGATTCTTTTTTCCCTTAGTCTGTATATCTAAACAATCAGCCAATATTTTGACTTTACTTGGAAAACACATCCTCAATCTGTGCCTTTCTTTTCATCTCTCTGTTATCATTCTAGTCCAAGCCATCTCTCTCTCTCTCCCCCTCCCTCCCTCCCTCTCCACATACACAAACACATTTTTTAAAACCAATTAAGAGTAAGTTGCAGACAGGATGCCTCATGCTGAAATACTTCAGTGTATAATTCCCCAATATAAGGATATTCTCTTTTACAACCCCACACAATTTTTACAAGAAAATTAACATTGATTTAATACTGTTTTCTAATCTACAGACCTTATTCAGATTTCCCCAATTGTCTAAATAAAAGATATTCACTGTCAGCTGTCTAAATCTACAGAAGAAGGGTAAGTCCTGTGTTCTGCCTACCATGGAATGATTGGTCCATAGATAGCACTATTACAGCCTGATTTCTCCTAATTATTTAGTTGGTGCCTTTAAGAAAATACACGAAAAAGGAAGTGGGGACTTGGCTCTATCTAGCACTGCCTTGCTGTCAGATCTTTCATTAGTAACTTAAAATATCTGCTCCTATTTCCTTAGCTATAAAATAAATAGGTTATAGAAGATTATCTTTGAGGAGGCCTGTGGTTCCAGATTTCCACAATTCTACGATGATGGTTTCTGCTTCCATATTTTCATCTCAGGGTGAATTCTAGCACCATTTTGAGGCTCCTGGTTCACAACACCAAGGACAGGATGATGAGAGGTGCAGATCTTGAGTTTAAGGTCCTTGTGGGTTACTACAGGAGCTCACATACAGGGTTGTTGCTTTGGGGGAAGCTGATGAACAAAACCCATCCTCTCCCTCTGCTCAAGGATTTTGACTCTAGATACTGACTATGGAATGTCAACTTTGAAACCAAGAGTTCCTTTCTTTCTTTCTTTCTTTCTCTCTCTTTTTTTTAGATCTATTTATTTATTTTAGAGAGAGAGAGAGAGAGGGAGAGGAGAGGGAGAGAGAGAGAGAGAGTCCCAAGCAGACTCTGCCATAAGTGTGGAGCCTGATGTGGGGCTTGATTTCATGACCCTGAGATCGTGACCTGAGCCGAAACCAACAGTTGGTTACTTAACCAACTGAGTCACCCAGGTGCCCCAAAACCAAAAGTTACTCAATAATTACTTTTGCAACTTTTCCCCTCAAGGATATTTAAGGATAAAGTACAAAAGATAGCTGCCGGGAAGCTCTTAAGAAAAAGTTTGTATTTCCCACTATACTGCATTTCAAAATACAGGAATATTTAAAAGGCAAGTGGGGGTGGGGGCATATGACTTCTAGTTATTAGCACAAATGAGGAATTGGCAACAAATGACATGTTAGACCCAGATGATCTCTGGGGCTCAAAGCTGTCAGGAAGGAGGTATTTCACAAGTAATTTCAAGTTTCAGATTTTTATCCCCTTAGATAGTTTAACATAGGGAATGACATCCATAAGCCTAGACCATAGATGTCAACTTTGGAAATCCCTGATTAGGGAGTGTATCCTTCATCATCTTCTCGTGGGGGCTCCCCATCCATCTTCTTTGCACTTTGCTTTTCTCTCATGATCTCCCTACTTTCCACCCTCTTTTAAAGTGTTTTATTTAGCATTAGAGATAATAATTTTCTTGGATACTATCTGCATCTTCTTATTTAAACATTTTTAGTTAATAATTTTCTCTGTCATTCTTCCTGGCAGTTGTAGAGGTAAACTCAAGTAACAAGTTCTAGGTCAGGAGGAGAGGGAGGGAGGAAGGGAAGAGATGGTTCTTCCTACTGCTACTAAAAATGCTTTGGGATGACATCTATACAGTCAAGGGTGATATTAAAATATTTAATAATCGGTATCACATAGGGTCCGATTGTTCATTCAGAGTGGATGCAAATAGCAGGGCTGGATCAGGGTCCCAGAGGCCTCCTGCTGTGCCAGGTTTACCTCTTTGGCTGCTGGACCAAGAGTAGGGAAGGTGGGGGCTCCAGGCAGCGGTTATTATAAACCAGCATTTTAATAATGGATATGGCTGTATCTATGCCTATTGGCTGATTACCAGCTTCATACTCAGTGGTTCCATGATATAACCCCTCCAAATCTTTCCTTCTGTCATGTCAACAAACACTTGGAAGTCAAAAGGCAACTGACCTTTCTTTATGGGTGAAAAGGGAGTGATAGATTTTGTTAAGTTTTTAAAAATTTCATTAAGTTGGTTTTGGCATGCAAATGTTCTACAGGTTAATGTAACCATATAAACATTTGTCATTTATGCTTTTGTTGCCTTGCCCTTATGCTTATAAAGACCTTCCTTATATAGATGTCAGCTAAATAGTAAGCTATATTTCTTCTGAGTTATTAAGGATGATATCATTTTTATTTTTATTTTTTTAAAGATTTTATTTATTTATTTGAGAGAGTGAGCAAGAGAGAGTGAGCACGATCAGGGGAGGAGCAGAAGGAGAAGGAGAAGCAGACTCCCTGCTGAGCAGGGAGCATGACAAGTGGCTCGATTCCAGGACTCCAGGATCATGACCCGAGTCGAAGGCAGATGCTTTACTGACTGAGCCACCCGGGGACCTGTTGATATCATTTTTAAATTCAACCCTTTTTTGCTACCTTTTAGGTTATCTTTTGGTTTTTGATGTCATATGCAGCTCTTACCTGCTTTTTATCCAAAGCTCCAGTCTTCTCAACATCATAATTTGAATAATGTGTGATTTTCCCGTTGATTCATATTATACTCTTTATCAGGTTTTAGGTTCTTTTATCTACTGTAAGAATTGTTAGAGTTCAGGAATTATCTATTTTATTCCATTAATTGGTCTCAATTATCATAGTTTCACATGTATTATTATCAAGGACCAGAATAAAATGCCCCCTGAAATTATACAACATGACAGTACAATTGAATTTTACCTGAGCCTGAGCTCCTGGAAAAGAACAAAGGTTAAGAAATCGCCCGCCCTCTTGTGTTCCAGAAGAGGTTTGCTGCAAAGAAGCACCTTTCCCATATACCTTATATAAGACTACAGGTGCCTCCTTTCTTTACCTATCACAAGGCCACATACAGACCTCCAAATTCTATTCATAAATGATTAACTGAACTGTTTTGTCCCACTGGTCAATGGGAATGAAATGTTTGTTCATCAAACTTTGGTTAAGATGCTTTCCTTCCTCCAGGCCCCTAAGCTTTGATTTAGCCTCAATCTGAGCCAGTCAGTATACAACCCCTCCTTACCTGCCCCTCCAGAGACTAGGCTGGCCTCAGAGTAAAAATAATTTTCCAATCCCACTCTTACTTCATGACCCCACACTACCCCTTTCTAACCTTGTTTATTCCTCCTATAATAAACAAATTCTTTTTATTCTTGAGAAGCTTGCAGATCTTATGGTAATAAGAGTTCTTGTATTGTAGCAGTTCCTTCCCTCCTTGAAACAATCCTTTCAATAATATCTCTCTTTACTAAATCTCCATTTTCTTATTGGAAAGGACTTGCTCATTACCTTTTACTACCAAATTTTTCTTTCCTGTTCTTACATGCTCCTAAGAACAAATTATTTTGCTACATCTGTCCCCCCTCCTTTATTTAAGCTTTTTAAAAACTTCAAACAAACAAACAAACCAAAAAAGCAGAAACAGATCCATGAACACAGAGAACAAGCTGATGTTTGCCAGAGGGTAGGGAGTTAGGGGGATGGGCAAAATGGGGAAGGGAAGTGAGAGGTACAGGCTTCCAGTTATGCAATGAATAAGTCATGGGAATGAAAGTCAGCATAGGGAATAGAGTCAATCGTACTGTAATAGCGTTGTATGGGGACAGATGGTGGCTACACTTGCAGTGAGCTTAGGGTAATGTATAGACTTATTAAGTCACAATGTTTCATACCTGAAACAAATGTAACATTGTGTGTCAACTACATCTCAAAAAAATTATTGAGGCATGATTTATATACAACTACTACATCCATTTAAAGGGAACGGTTTGATGAGATTTGCCATGTGTATAACCTCTGTGAAACTCCCCCTCCAATCAATACGTGGAATATTTCTATCACCCCTAAAGTTTCCTTGAGTCTGAACTGAGTCTCTTGCAGACAGCATACTGATGGGTCTTGCTTTTTTATCCAATCTGTTACCCTATGTCTTTTGATTGGAGGCATTTAGCCCATTTACATTTAGAATTACTATTTAAAGATATGAATTTAGTGCCATTGTATTACCTGTAAAGTCACTGTTTCTGTAGACTGTCTCTGTTCCTTTCTGGTCTATGTTCCTTCTGGGCTCTCTCTTTGTTTAAAGGATCCCCCTTAATATTTCTTGCAGGGTGAATTTAGTAATCACAAGTTCTTTTAGTTTCTGTTTGTCCTAGAAGCTTTTTATCTCCCCTTCTATTTTGAATGACATCCTTGCTGGCTAAAGTATTCTCGGCTGCATATTTTTCTCATTTAGCACCCTGAATATATCATGCCAGTCCTTTCCTGCCAGGTCTCTGTGGGTAGGTCTGCTGCCAGTCTAATGTTTCTACCCTTGTAGGTTATGGACCTCTTGTCCCAAGCTGCTTTCAGGATTTTCTCTTTGTCTCTGAAATTTGCAAGTTTCACTATTACATGTCAAGGTGTTGACCTATTTTTATTGATTTTGAGAGGAGTTCTCTGCCTCCTGGACTTGAATGCCTGTTTCCTTCCCCAGATTAGGGAAATTTTCTGCTATAATTTGCTCCAATATACCTTCTGCCCCCCCGCCCCTCCATCTCTCTTTCCTCTTCTTCTGGGATCCCAGTGATTCTAATATTGTTTTACTTTATGGTATCATGTATCTCTTGAATTCTTCCCTCGTGATCCAGTAGTTGTTTATCACTCTTTTTCTCAGCTTCTTTATTCTCCATTATTTTGTCTTCTATATCACTAATTATCTCTTCTGCCTCATTTATCCTAGCAGTTAGAGCCTCTATTTTTAATTGCATCTCGTTAATAGCCTTTTTGATTTTGACTTGATTAGATTTTAGTTCTTTTATTTCTCCAGAAGGGGATTCTCTGGTGTCTTCTATGCTTTTTTCAAGCCCAGCTAGTATCTTTACAATCATTACTCTGAACTCTAGTTCTGACATCTTACTTACATCCATACTGATTAGGTCCCTGGCAGTCAGTATTGCCTCTTGTTCTCTTTTTTGAGGTGACCTTTTCTGTCTTCTCATTCTTTCCATAGAAGAATAGATGAACAAGAGAAAAAAAAATACTGAAATGGCAACAATGACCTCAGAGAAATATACACTAATCAGAAGAGGCCTCAAGCTGAAAAAAAAAATTAAGTTAAAAAAATGAGAGAATATAATCAGACAGGTGAACAGAACAGAGCAATACACTGGATCCTGTGTGTATTTTGGTCTGCTTGTTAGAAAATTACATCCCAAAATTGTAAAGAAAGAAAAGCTTACATATGTACAAAAATAAAATTAAATACAGTGAAAGGATAGAATGTAACTGCAAAAATGAAAGTTAAAAAGGATTTTTAAAAAAGAGTTGATAAAATAAGAAATTGGTTGAAAAAGGAAAGAGAAAAAAATTAAAATTGA
The DNA here is from genome assembly GCF_004348235.1 of Phoca vitulina. Lineage (NCBI taxonomy): Eukaryota > Metazoa > Chordata > Mammalia > Carnivora > Phocidae > Phoca > Phoca vitulina. The sequence continues at coordinate 19,085,891 of NW_022589735.1, forward strand.
AAAACTAAGAATAGTGGGGAAAAAACCATGAATTCTATGTACTATTTTCCCCAAGCACTGGAGTTGTGCAGTTCTGTGTGATCAGTAAGCTTGGTCTTGGCCAGATGTTCTTGCTTATCTTCTGGGGGAGGGGTCTGCTGCACTGATTCTCAGTTGTCTTTGCCCCGGGCAGAACAAAAAAACAAAAAACCCCACAATGAGATACCACCTCACACCAGTGAGAATGGCTAAAATTAACCACTCAGGAAACTACAATGTTGGTGAAGATGCAGAGAAAGGGAACCCTCTTATACTGTTGGGGGGAATGCAAGCTGGTGCAGCCACTCTGGAAAAGAGTATGGCAGTTCCTCAAAAAGTTGAAAGTAGAGCTACCCCATGACCCAGCAATTGCACTATTAGGGATTTACCCCAGATACAAATGTAGTGATCCGAAGGGACACCTGCACTCCAATGTTTATAGCAGCAATGTCCACAATAGCCAAACTATGGAAAAAGCCCAGAGGTCCATTCACAGATAAATGGATAAAGAAGATGTGATATATATATAATAGAATACTAATCAGCCATCAAAAAAATGAAATCTTGCCATTTGCAATGATGTGCATGGAACTAGAGGGTATTATGCTAAGCTAAATAAGTCAATCAGAGAAAGGATTATCATATGTAGAATTTAAGAAACAAGGCAGAGTATCATAGGAAAAGAGAAGAAAAAAATAAAACAAGATGAAATCAGAGAGGGAGACAAACCATAAGAGACTCTTAATCATAGGAAACAAAGTGAGGGTTCCTGGAGGGGAGGGGAGTGGAGGGATGGGGTAATTGGGTTATGGACATTAAGGAGCACATATGATGTAATGAGCACTGGATATTATATAAGACTGATGAATCACTGACCTCTACCTCTAAAACTAGTAATACATTGTATGTTAATTAATTGAATTTAAATAAAAAATGTAAAAAATAAAAGTTTCCTTGAGCCACTTGCTATACAACACTTCTTCTGCCCTTGGCCCCATGCCAACACCAATGTGTTTGTCACTATAGATTGGTTCGAATTTTCTAGAGTTTTATGTATATAGAATCATACTCAGCATCATGATTTTTAGATTCAAACACATTGTTATATATATTAGTAGTTCATTCTTTTTTTTTTTTTCCTGTTGTTGTTTGTATTCTTCCATTAGTATTGTTACGGAACCTGGACTGGATTGCCTGACGGAAGAACCAAGTGGCACCCGGAGATCTTGGGAGGATAGGAGGTTTATTTAATGCTGGCTGGCTCAGAGGAGAGTGATCTCCAAAGGTCTGAGCCCCGAGCACAAACAAAGGGGACAATTTATACACTTCTACTTCCACATACTTGGCACTTCTGGCACGTGCGCAAGGCAAGGCAGGGAGAAGAACCCGGACTGGTGTGCGTGGGAAGCAGAGCAGGGAGAAGAACCCGGAAGAGCCCTGGGGTAAGGACTGGGACTCTCTTGCTGGCTTGGTCGGCCATCTCAGGACACAGATTTTCCTTAATATTCCCCCCCTTTGATGCCCCTTTAAACACGTAGTTTAGAGGGCATCATTTTCATCTTATAAGGGGCGATAGTGAGTAAGGAGTAACTGGAGTCTGATTTTAGCAATTTGAGTAGTGATAAACCTAGTAAGGGCATTAAGAATACAAGAACCAAATGCTACTAAGAGGAGAAGCAATAGGAGGCGGCCGACGAGGGGGGTGAACCAAGGGAACCATTGTGAGAGGGTATCCCACCAAGTTGTCCACTGGAGTGTTTCCCACCAGCGATGTACTCATTCCTGTAATTGGGTCAGAGTTTCTTGGACCACTCCCGACTCATTAGCATAGAAACATTCCTCCTGTAAGAAGAGGCAGAGCCTCCCTTGCGTGGCCGTGAGCAAGTCGAGAAACACTGAGGCCAGTGAATCAGTTGGTGCTGCAGGGTCAGGGCTGACTGAGTGAGGGCAGAAAAATCTGCTATGAGTTGTTGAGTTAATCCCTGGTACTGAGCCTGAGACATCCTGACGCCAGTGGTGCTGAGGGCAACACCTGATGCGGCCAGCAGGCTCACGATAAGAGGGATGGCCATGGGGGAGCGTTGAGGGCGGCTAGGAGGTCTCCATATGAGGGGGGCATCGCTCCCGGGGAGGGCTGAAAGATTGGGTAAGAGACTGACAAGTGTGCATGATTGATCATGTGGGGTGATGCAGATGTATACACCTTGATCACAACCAAGAAAAGTGTTGTTAGGCACACAGACCCAACTATGGCCCGTGAGGGAGAGGAAGAGTTGCCATACAGCAGTACTGGAGCCAGAAAGGGATAATCTGAGGTCCCCAGTGCTGTGGTGGGAGGTGACCTGGTAGATTGGTTGAGGATGACACCTAGGTATTGGATGGGACCGGGCTTCCTACAGATCCAGACACTAGGGGTGGATTCGAGTGGTTAAGAGCTTGGTGGAAGGCGTTAATTATACCTAACAGTTGCACTATAGATGCTTGCTGCGTGTGGATGGGGGACCCAGGGATGCGCCAGGGCGAGTTATTTTCTGTCTGACTCTGGGGGTTGACTGTAAGGCTTGGAGTGAACATGGACTTAATCATAAATTTGGCCATGGGCTCAGTTCCCATAGGGTGATATTGGCCCAACAGGAGAACGATTCCTGTAGCCCATGATGTGGCATTGGGTTCTAAGACTGAGAGGGTGAGTGGTATACAGTGATTGTTAGGGCAAGAGGATGGGGCGGCATTGGGTGACAAGGAAATCCAGATGTCACTGCACTGTTTGAGGCACCACCTGGTGGACCATCGTTCTATTCCTGGCCAAGTCGCCACCCATGACTCACATCCCCAGGCTTGTGAGCAGAACTGAGGGCAGGTGTTTGGCTGTTGAGGCGTAGGGCCCCCACAGATGTAGATATCTACCAGCTGGTAAACTGAGTGAGGGCCATGGTAGAAACACTGTCTATGAGGTTCCCAGGAGGTATCAAGAAGCTGGCATCCATCAAAATGGAGGTTAACCTTTGGTGTGTGCCCATCCCAGGTGGAAGAAGTCAGTGGGGGCGCTGGTGTGGGATTGATGGGGATAAGCTCAAAAGTCCATTTGCCAGTAATGGTGATACGAGAGTTTGCCCCCCTTGCCTGGCCGGGCAAGCTAGAGGCAGTGCGGAGGAACCGCACACCAGGTAGTAGAAGACCAGGACCGACTGGGGCTAGGAAAACCATGGTGAAATGCGCTCAGGAGTAGACAGCAGAGGGCCAGTAAAAGCGGGGTCTACGACCTTAGGTAGAGGGAACCATCGTGACTAACCTGTCAGCAGATGAAACCCGTGGACAAGTAAGTGCAGTAATACACCCTAGAGACACCCAATAAGCAATGACAATAGTAAGCCTCTGGGGGAAAGTCCAGTCAGGAGGGGCAACAGTGTAGAGTCTGACTCCCAAGATGAGGAAAGTCACGCCGATGAGAGCCAGGGACCACGGTGAGCAGGTGTCCATCAGTTGGTGGGGTCTCGTTGAAGGTGAAGCCGGAGAGGGTTTGTGAAGTCTGGCTGGACTCTCCACTGGCACGGCTCCTCATCCAAATGATGATCTTTCTTCACTCTGGAGTGGTAGACCCACAGGGTAACACCTGAGACCTTGAGGGCAGTAGGGGCGGTTAGAACAACAGTGTGGGGCCCTGTCCACTGTGGTTTGAGGGGGTCTTTCTTCTGATTTTTGACCCAAACTGAGTCCCCTGTCTGGAAGAAATATATCTGAGACCCTAAGAAGATTGGGGCCCTCTCAATGGTGTACTTTTATAATTTATTTAGGGTGGCCCCCAGGGCCTGAAGCTGCTCCTTTATCCCTTTATCTCCAACCTGATGCAAGTTTCCTGGAAGGCTTCCCAAGCATGGAGGAGGCCGTCCATGTATTAATTCGAATGGGGAGAACCCTGATGTCCTGGGCGTGCAGCAAGCATGCAGGAGAGCTAGGGGTAGTAGATCCGGCCACGGGAGGTTAGTCTCCTGAACTTTGCTAAGGTTCCCTTGAGGGTATGAGTCATTTGCTCTACTTTCCCTGAACTTTGGGGCTGGTAAGCAGTGTGGAGTCTCCAGGTGATGTTGAGAGATTTGGTCAAGACCTGTACGATGTCTGCCACAAATGCGGGTCCATTGTCACTATGGATTGTTAATGGCAGGCTGAACCAGGGCACAATCTCCTGCAAGAGGACTTTAGCTACTTCCCGGCTTTGCTCCGTCTTGGTCGGGAAGGCCTCGACCCACCCAGAGCATGTGCATACTATTACTAGGAGATATCTGAACCCCCGGCTCAGCTGCACATCTGTGAAGTCTACCTCTAGATCTTTGAAGGGGGTTGTTCCCATCCTCCGGACACCTGGCAGGGGCCGCGGTGCAGACCGAGCATTATTTTTAGCACATGTTATGCATCGTTCACTCGTTGCTCGGCATAGTGCTGACAGCTGACTGATGTAGTAGTGCTTCTTGAGAAGGGCCTCTAATGCAGTTTTCCCCAGATGAGTGAGTTGGTGGTGTTCCTTGACTAGATGCCCTCCAGTTACTGTTGGAACAAAGATGCGCCCATCTGGCATTATCCACCATCCCTTTTCAGTCAGGGTGGCTCCCTCAGCCATGGCCCATTCCTTTTCCTTTTTAGTATAACTGGGCGGAGGGACTTCTTCCAGGGGTGTTAGAGCCATGGTGAGGGAAGGGGCTCTGTCCATGTCCTCACTGGCTATGGTCCTGGCTGCCTCATCTGTCAATTTCCCCACGCTATGGGGTCGTCTCCTTTCTGGTGTCCCTTACAGTGCGGGATTGCTACTTCCTTTGGAAGCCAGACGGCTTCGAGGAGTCTCAGTACCTCCTCCTTGTTCTTGATAGCTTTTCCTGCTGCGGTTAGGAGGCCCCTTTCCTTGTAGATGGCTCCATGTATATGTACAGTAGCAAAGGCGTGCCGAGAGTCAGTACAGATGTTGACTCGCTTGCCTTCACCAAGGGTGAGGGCTCGGACTAAGGCATATAATTCAGCCCGTTGAGCTGACCATCCAGCTGGTAATGCCTTAGCTTCTAGGACTTCAGTGGTTGTGGTTACTGCATAACCCGCTTTCCAGGCACCCTCTTGTAGGTAACTGCTGTCATCGCTGAACAGCGTGAGCTCTGGATTCTTTATGGCTTGATCCCGCATATCTGGATGGCTCGCATAGACTTCATCCGTCACCTCGGAGCAGTCATGGTCTGGTTCCCTCTTCCGGGGGGAGAAGTGTTGCTGGATTTAATGTCCTTACTGTTTCAAGGGTGACCCGCGGGTTTTTGCAGAGGAGTCCTTGGTATTGTGCTAGCCAAGAGTTGGAAAGGAAGTGGTGTCCCCGTGTGTTCATGAGGGACACAATTGCATGAGGGACCTTGATGTTAAGTTCTTGCCCCAGGGTAAGTTTGTCAGCCTCCTTGATGAGTAGGATTGTGGCTGCCAGCACCCTGAGGCATGGTGGCTGTCCCACTGCCACAGGGTCCAGCTTCTTTGACAGGAAAGCAACTGGCCATGGCCAGAGTCCAACAGTCTGGGTGAGTACCCCAAGTGCTATTTTTTCCTTTTCATGCACAGAGATTGAAGGGTTTTTCTATATCTGGTAGGCCCAGGGCTGGAGCCCGCCCCAGAGTGGTCTTTATCTCTGTGAAGGCGGCTTCTCAGAGTCCAGGCAGGCTCCTCAATCCAGGCAGGGGGTTCTTGATCTGGTCCCCCTAAGAGATCATAAAGGGGTCTTGCTATTGCCGAGGACCCAGGGATCCAGATGCGGCAGAATCCTGCAGCCCCCAGGAATTCTCGTAGGCCTCTTTTTGTCTGGGGCTGTGGCAGGGAGATGATGACCCTTTTCCTCTCTGGCCCTAGTCCTCTCTTCCCTTGGGTGAGGAGCAAACCAAGGTATTGGACCTGTTGTTGGCAGATTTGTGTCTTCTTCCACGAGGCTCGGTATCCTGAGCCTGACAGGAGCTGTAGGAGGGCCTTTGTGCCTTTTGTGCAGTCTTCTTTTGTGTCACTGGCGAGGAGGAGGTCATCCACATACTGGAGGAGGGTGCATCATGTGGCCTCTCTTGGGAAGCTGGCGAGGTCCGTGGCCAGCACGTCCCCAAAGAGGGTTGGTGAGTTTTTAAACCCCTGTGGGAGGTGCATCCAAGTCAGTTGCATCTGGAGCCCTGTATCAGGTTCAGACCATTCAAAGGCAAATAGTGGCTGGCTCTGGGGAGCTAAGCGGAGGCAGAAGAAGGTATCCTTCAAATCTAGGCAAGTGAACCATCTGGCCGACCCTGGGATTTGGCTGAAGAGGGTGTATGGATTCGGGACCACTGGGTGCAGACAGATGGTCACCTTGTTGATGGCCCACAGATCTTGAACTGGTCGGTAACCCCCTCCTGGCTTCTTGACTGGCAGGAGTGGGGTATTCCTGGCCGACTGGCACTTGACTAGAATACCTGCTTCTTTGAGTTTGGTCAGATGTTCTTGGATGCCAATCTTAGCTTCTTGTGGAAGGGGGTATTGCCTTTGCCTCTGAGGTTGGGCTCCTGGGATCAGTTCACCAATGATAGGGGCCCGATTCTGGGCTAGTCCAGGTGGGTTGTCTTCAGCCCATACTGAAGGGAAGACGAGTCTGAACTTTGGCGGGCTGCTCGGTTGGGCCTGGGCACAGAATAGCCTCCATTCTTTTTCCCTTGGAGTGGTAATTGCTAGTACCAGAGACCCCATCTCCTCTTGCCTTCGGTTCAATCGGAGGCTAGTCTGTCCGGTGGGCTCAAAGGTTATCTGAGCCCCAAGCTTGGAGAGTATGTCTCGGCCAAGGAGAGGGATGGGGCAATTAGGAAGATAAAGGAATTCATGTCAGATCTTGTGACCCCCGAGTTCGCACTGGTGAGCCTGGCAAAAGGGCTGTTGTATCGCCTGCGTCCCGGTGGCCCTGAGGATGGTCACAGTCCTTTTGCTGAAAGGTGCCACTGGGGAGGAGACAACAGAGTGCTCGGTCCCAGTATCAACCAAAAAAATCACTGGTTGGCCCCCCACCTTCATTTTGACCGTGGGCTCATGGGGGCCAAGAAGGAAAGAGCCCAGTCCCCCTCAGTCTGAGTCCATTCCTGCAAGGCCTATGAGGTCCTCTTCTCAGCATTCTTCCTTATAGCAGCTGGGCTTTTGAGCCTTTCCCCGGTTGGGACATTCATTTTTCCAATGCCCTTTCTCTTTACAGTAGGCACATTGATCCCTTGCAAGGGGGTTCTGGGCTTCCCCCCTTTTGTGGTTGGGGTCTCCCTGTCTTTGTGTTGTCCTTTTCTTTGAGGGCAGTGGCGAGGAGGCTGACTTTCTTTTTCATCTTTTTGTTGGTTTCCCATTCGGCTGCGACCTCCCTGTTCATGTAGACCTTATCGGCAATCTCTGTTAGTTGGGTGATGTTCATCCTGGCAAAATCCTCTAGTTTCTGAAGTTTTTTTCTGATGTCTGGGGTGGCCTGAGCCACAAAGGAGGTGTTTACCATCTGTTGGCTTTCCTGTGCCTCGGGGTCAAATGGAGTGTATATCCAGTAGGCTTCACGTAGTCTTTCATAGTAGTCCCTGGGAGACTCCCCCGGTTGTTGAGTGACCGAGGATACCTTAGTCATGTTCATGGGTTTCTTAGCTCCTGCCCAGATTCTCTGGAGGAGGACCTCCTGGTACCAGTGGATGTGGGCCTGTCCCTTGGTTGTGGTGAAGTCCCATGCTGGGCGCTCTTTGGGTGCGGCCATATTAGCCCAGGCAACAGGGTCAATGACCCCCACTGGTGCATGCTCTTCCAGGTACTGCTGTGCACCTTTCATTATTCTCCTTTCCTCTGTGTTAAACAGGGTGCGGAGTAACTGTTGGCAGTCTTCCCAGGTTGGCCGATGAGTCTGGAAGAGGGATTCTATGAGGTCTACCATAGTCTGTGGTTTCTCAGAGGATGGGGTGTTATGTTTCCAGTTGAGGAGGTTGGTGGTGAAGAAGGGCTGATAATACATCATGGAATGGTCAGGTTGGACCATCCCGTCTTCATCTGCCTCTCAGGTTCCTGTGTCTCTCATACCCGTATTTCAAGGGCCTGGCTGCTGGTCCTGGAGTAAGTGGATCTTTTGGGCCTGGGGGCGCCGGTGGATCCTCTGGGCCTGGGGGTGCCAGTGAAATCAATGGCGGCAGAGTGTCTGGAGCTGATGGGCCAGGTGTAGACAGTCTTGGGGGTACGTACAGTGGGGGCAGGGTCGGTTCGTCCTGGGGATCTCTGGCTAGGATTTGTGGAGACTGGGGCTTTTGCTGATTTTCTTTAGGTCGCTTGGATGAGGTGATTAAGACCCTGGTCTGTCCCCGCCTATTGCAAGTGAATTGCACCCTGTGGGGAAGGGTCTGAGCAATTCCTAGCCAGGAGTCAGTGTACAGAAACTGGTCAGAGCGTCCTGGTTCTCCTAGAAGTACGACTCGCCATACTTGATGAATCGTTGGGACATCCAATGCCCCTTCTGAAGACCACCCAACATCAAAGTTGGGCCATTCCAATTCGCATAGGGTTCACAACATGCTGGGGTTCATCCTGACTCCATAGTCTCCCAAAAACCCCTTCTTGAAATTTTTGATCATGGTTTCTAGAACCGTAGGTCTACTCTGCCCTGACCCCATGGTGATGTCCCCATGTGCGGTGGTGCAGAGACAGACAAAGGGGGGGTGCTTCCTGAGGTGAGGAGACCAATCAGATGCCTGTCTGGCTGTGTCCCAAAGGAGCTTAGGTGAGGCTTAGCTGTAGCGGTCTCAGCGTTGTGACTCATGGTCTGAAACTATCCCGATGCCGCCATATACTGTATGCCGTTCACCATGGTATCACAGACGGGCCCACTCAGACTCCGTAGGCTTCTGGGGACCTTAAGGGTACCCGCCCTGTGGAGTCACAGTATCAGTCTGCTTGAGCATTTAGCAAGTAATCAATATAAAAATTATTAATGAGATTTTTTTTTTTTGCACTGAGTCTTGTAAACCCATTTCAGCGGCTCCGTGGGTACATGTGGTCAGTACCTACCAAACCAGACTGCCCAGCTCTGTGCTACTGTCCTATTTTACTTTCTTCCTAGCACATTCACCATCTAGAATGTTCCATGCACTTGTTGAGCTATTTATTATCCATCTCTCCCGCTGCAACACACGTCTGTCTTGCCCGCCATAAGGCCATGCAGTGAATGGGAGTCTGTGTGGTCTGCGCCCCTCCCCGCATGCCTCCCCCACACCCAGGAGGTGCTGTACCTCTAGGTCACACAGCAGCACTCTCTACACAGTGGGGGCTTGAACCCACACCTGGTGTCCCGGGCTTTGGCCTGCTGCCGGGGGAGGGCCCCGGGGTCCCCGAGGCTCCAGCATCCCATCTTCAGGCCACCTGCAGCCCAGCCCCAGGATCCCCACACAGCAGCTTTCTGATCTAATCGGATTCCCAGCTCTCCTTTCCTCGAATCCCAGCTGTTGCTGCTGCATGTTTATAAACGGGGCGCAGCCTTCATCCCTGGAGGCCACAGAGTCCAGCGCCCATTTGGAGAAACCATCACAGCACCCCCTCCAGGCCAGATGTTAACCCCCAGCTTTGCCCTGCCCTGCACAGCTGGCCCCCAGCCCTTGCCCTGCGCAGGGACTCCCACGGGCTCCCGTGCCTGGCCCAGGGCCCCAGCACCCAGATAGCCCTTTGGGGGGCCTGTCCAGCCTAGTTGAGCTCCCTCGGAGATGGCTGCCATCCTGGTTCGCTCCCTGCAGGTGTCACCTAAGAGGGTCCCCCAGCGCCAGCCAGGCCCCGACCTCCCCCAGCCAGGGCCATCGGGGAGCCCGCTCCCTCACCTCGGGCCTCCTGAGCAGCCCACAAAGGGCTTTTATGGCCTCTCAGGCACATCCTTGGGACTGGGCTCCCTGGTGACCCCTGGAGGGTTGTTGGCGGCAACGACCCAGCAGGGACACATGCACTGTGGTCTCAGTCTTCCCGTCAGTGAAATGGGAACGGAGATGCTCACCCAGCAGGGCCGTGAACAGCCGTGCACACACTTGGAGAACTGCATGCAGAGCCAAAGAGCTTCACTGTGGGAGGCTCTGTCCTGCCCCCGAGTCCTGGTCCCACCTCTGCAGGGCTGTGGTTAAGCAGCAGCGCCCCCCACCCCAGAGACCAGCTGCATGGACCTGGGCACGTACACCTCCCCTTTTAGCCTCAGTGGTCACATCTACAAAATGGGACATGAAACAGAATGGGGGGATAGTGCTCCCCTCCCAGGGGGTCGTGAGAATTCGGGGGCTAAGGCCTGGCCTGGACGGGGGGCTCTTGGTAGACATGGGTCCTGCCCTCCCTCCAGGAGAGCCTCTGTCTGGGCGGCAGCCTCCATTTGTCACCCGAGGCTCAGGCCTGTCGGGGAGGGAGAAACCCCAGCCTTGCCTGCACAGCATGGCCTCTCCAGTGGCCTGGACTGCCCAGAGCCCCACCTTCATGTCCCCCTACTTTGGGCCAAGGGCAGCCTTGCTTCTGTCCCCTGGTCGAGCATCTGGACCATGCCCACGATCCCACGACCCCAGATGGAGACACTGAGGCCCAGAAAGGGGCCTGTCAAAAGCAGGTGGGTATGCTTTGATTTGTAGGGCGTGGAGGGAAAGGTGTGGAGCAGGAGGGGCAGTCCTGAGGGTCCCGGCAGGAGGGAGGCCAAGCCACTCTGCTGAGTGTCCTTTGGCCGCTGCTGGCCAGCCCATGCCAGCAAGAGGGGTGGGGTCAGAACTGGCAGCCCCGGCCTAGAGCTGACTCCAGTAAAGCCTCATCAGCCCCCAAATGCCCCGAAGCAAGCAGATTCTCTGCGTGATAAGAGACTCAAGGGCGGGAAGCAGGAGACACCTGGACAATGGCCAGGCACTGGATGGCGGCTTGGCCAGGAACAATGCCGGGCCAAATTAGGGGAGGGGAAGGTGGTGCCTGGCAGGGGAGGCTGGAAGGGCTGGACCCCAGCCAGGCAGCAAAGGTGGGTGGGTGATGTGCCTTCCCCAGGCCCATCCCAGCCCTTCACACTCCCACAGCTCCGCCCTCCCCAGGGCCTTTGCACATGCCGTTTCCTTTGCTGGCCACACTCTTCCCCCCACCTCCTCCTGGCGAGCCCCTCCTCTTCTGGGCTCAGCTCCAAGTCACCTCCTCCGGGAGGTCTCCCTGACCTGCTGGTATCAGGCCATGCCCCCCTGGACACAACTGTCACTCCCCAGATTTCCCTTCAGAACCTCATAACTGGATAACGTGAGGCTGGATTTGTCATTTAATGCCTGCCGCCCTCCCTCAGACACTGGGAGCTCCGCGAGGGCACAGACCGTGTCTGTCTGTCTGTCTGTCTGTGAACCTGCTTAGGACCTGCCACATCGCAGGTGCACAACAAACGTGGGCAGAGCAAGTGAGTGAGCAGTGGGTTGCTTCCCTCCACCAGTGAGGGGCACACGTGGCAGGCACAGCACTGAGCACACCGTAGAAGTAAAAGCCACCAGAGCCACGATGAGCTGAGCTCCCTGATCGGCCCCACGTCTCCCTGCCCTGGGCCGGGGGGCCTCCGTCCACACCGAGCGAGAGAAGGGCCCCCAGGGGCCAGGCTCAGACCTGCCCCCTTCCTCCTGACCCTGGAGGGTACCGGGCAGCTCCTGGCACACAGCAGGGCCTCTGTGAATGGCCCGGGGTACCATGACCTCTGCCCTGAGTGAGAGAATGATTCAGAGGAGGGAGAGAGCCAGGAGGGCTTTATGAGAGGCGGAGTGGGACTCGGGGCAGGTGATGGCTGGGCATAGCTGGTAGGGGATTCCAGAGGGACAGGCGAGGGGGCACCAGGGAGTGGGGGACCCTGCTATCCTCGTCCTGGAGCCCTGGGGTCCTGGTCAGCCCCGGATCAGCCCCTCCCAGCCTTTAGCAGGCCCTACGAGGGGGCACCCCGGGGCTCCAAGGCCTCGGTTTCCCCATCTGGGCCATGGTGGCACGGTGCCTCCTGACTACCCTCACTCTGCATGCTGGGCTCCGTCTCCCTGCTGACCCAGAACGCACACTCACGTCACAGCCCCAGCAGGGAGAAAAAGACACAGCCGCTATGTGCCAAAGGCCACCAAGCGCCCAGCCAGGGGGAGAGCTGGCCTGAGGCTGTGTGTCCCGGTTCCAGCGCTGCCCCTTGCCAGGTGGGGGCTGAGACTTTCTGTGCTGACCTTGCCATCAGCGAGCGGCTCCAGATGTGAGCCGGGGATGGCGTGGGGGTCGTGGGAGGGCTGGCTTGAGACCCCCAACGACCTGGGATCGCCCACAGCTGGGCTGGGCTGGGTGCTCATGCTGGTGGGGGGGCGGCGGGAGAAGAGCGGATGGGGGGCTGAGAAGAACACTGGACTGGGCACCCGTGTTCTCGCACCGGCACCCTCCCCAGGGGCTCTGGGGGCTTCCTCCAGTCTGAGCCAGCCGGGGCACGGATGCCTGGCTCCAGGATGCCCGTGGAAGGTGGGTGCCCTCCCAAGAGATGAGGTCATGGATCCTTGAAAACTGTCCCGAGGGTGTGTCAGACCCTTCCTGAGTCCATCCCCCCAGGGCTGGGCCTGTTACCTCACCTCCAGCACCCTTCTAAGTCCTCCTCATTCTTCAAGACCTGCTTGAGGTACCACCTCCTCCAGGAAGCCCACCCTGACAACGCCCCATCCCACTGGATGAGGGGCTGAGTGCTGGTGACGATCCTCAGCCTAACTGGGTGGAGACCCCGTTGCCCCCTCTCAGCCTGTGACAGTCAACAGCCCAGGGCAAAACCACACATCCAGGAGCTTAGGTGAGGCTTAGCCGTAGCGGTCTCAGCATTGTGACTTATGATCTGAAACTATCCTGATGCAGCCATATACGGTATGCCGTTCACCATGGAATCACAGACAGGCCCACTCAGACTCGGGCCCACTCAGACTCCGTAGGCTTCTGGGGACCCTTAAGGGTACCCGCCCTGTGGAGTCACAGAATCAGTACGCTTGAGCAAGCCAGGTCGGACTGCACATTCACTCACAGATTCACACTCCAGAAGTTATTACATTCGCTCCCTGGGAATCCTTACCTGTGAGACCTCTAAGAGGTCTCTGGGACGTGATCAGGCTCCCCTTCCACCCCAATGGGGGTGGGCCTGTCTGGGTCCTGGGGCCCCAGGCCTTACCGGAATCCGATGTCGGGGCCAGGTCCTCACCTGCCAGGTCTCCCCGAGTCCGGCGGGAACAGCGGAGCGGGGCCGGCCCCAGGAAACCGGGGCGGGAGACTGCCGAAAATCAGGCAGGGCGCGCCTTTTCTGTGAGGATCCTTCGTTCCATCACCGCCCCGCCGTTGCCCCCAAACCAGTGGCAACAATGGACCAGCGTGGTTGGGTTTCCCGGTCAGGGAACCAAATGTTAAGGAACCTGGATTGGATCGCCGGATGGAAGAACCAAGCAGCACCCTGGGATCTTGGGGGATAGGAGGTTTATTTAACATCCGCCGGCTCAGAAGAGTGATCTCCAAAAGTCCGAGCCCTGAGCACAAAGGGGGCAATTTATACACTTCTACTTCCGCATACTTGGCACTTTTGGCGCATGCGCGAGGCGGGGCAGGGAGAAGAACCCAGAATGGTGCGCGCGGGAAGCAGAGCAGGGAGAAGAACCTGAAAGAGCCCTGGGGTAAGGACTGGGACTCCCTCGCTGACTCGGTGGGTCATCTTAGGTCACAGATTTTCCTTATCAGTATGGATATATAATGTTTTATTTATCTGTTAGTTTATTGATGGATATTCACGTTTTTTCCCCTAGTTTTAGGATACTGTGAATAAAGCTACTGTGAACATTTAAATACACATTTTTGTGTGGACATACATTTTCATTTATTTTGGGGAGGAGTAAAAAGCCTAGGTCCGAAGGCAGGGATATATTTAACTTTTAAGAAACTGCCATAAAATTACATTTTAAAAAAGATTTTATTTATTTATTTGACAGAGAGAGGGAGGGGAGAGCACAAGCAAGAGGAGGGGCAGGCAGAGGGAGAGAGAGAGAGAAGCAGGCTCCCTGCTGAGCAGGGAACCTGATATGGAGCTTGATCCCAGGATCCTGGGATCATGACCTGAGCCAAAGGCAGATGTTTACCGACTGAGCCACCCAGGCACCCACCATTTTACATTTTTAAAAATATTTATTTATTTGAGAGAGAGAGAGAGGGAGAGTGCACACAAGTGGGGTGGTGTGGGGGACTGAGTGGTGGGGCAGGGAGAAAAGGACAGAAGCAGATTCTCTGCTGAGCCAGGAGCCCAACACGGGGATCAATCCCCAGAGCCTGAGATCATGATCAGAGCCAAACCAAGAGCCCAACCCTCAACCAACTGAGTCACCCAGGCGCCCCTACCATTTCACATGTTTACCAGCAGTGAATAAACCCCATTTAGGTTTGTACTAACATTATATAGTTTGGGAAGAAATGACATGTTCATCATATTTGTTTTTTACAAAGACAAATGCTATTCATCTTCAGTTATCAAATCTTTCATATCATTCAGTGAAGTTTTACTTCTTTTCATCATATAGAACTCAATTCTGATTAAGGTTAGTCCTAGGGATTTTATGTTTCTGTTATGAAAGGAACTTTTTGTAGCTTATGTTTTAACTGCTTACAGTTATCATTTAAAAAAACAAAACACTTTATTTTCAGAATGGTTTTTGATTTAGAGAAAAATTGTAAAGCTAGTACAGAAAATTCCTTTACATCCAGCACCCAGTTCCCCTATTATTAACACCTTACATTATTATGGTATATTCGTTACAATTCATAAGCTAGTATTAATACGTTATTATTTACTAGAGTCTACATTTTATTCAGATTTCCTTTGTTTTTACCTAATGTCCTTCTTTTATTGCAGGATCCCATCCAGAATATCATACGTTTGTAACTTTGTGTCTTTTGGCTTCTCTTAACTGTGAGAGGCTCTCAGACCTTTTTTGTTTGGTTTTGTTTTTAATCACCGTGACAGTTTTAAGAAACACTGGTCAGGTATTTTGCTGCAAGTTCCACAACTGGGAATTTGTTAGATGTTTTTCTCGGATTAGACTGCAGTTATGGTTTTGGGAAAGAAGAACCCAGAGAACAATTGCCATTTTCATAATATCATCTCTCATCATGACTTATCATTGTTTATGTTGACCTTCACCATCTTGCTGAGGGAACATTTGTCAGATTGTTCCACTGAAAAGGTACTCTCCCTCCAGTCCCTTTCCATACTGTATTTTTTTTCAGGAAGTCACTATGCACAGACTACATTTAAGGAGTGGGGAGTTATGTCTACATAAATTATTACATATCTACATAAATTATTTAGGATTCTTCTGCATGGGGGATTTGTCTCTTTCCCCCCATTTTATTTATTTCCTCGGTTATTTATTTATATCTACATAAATTCAGACTTTTATTTGTATGTTGAGTTATTTATTTTGTGGCTCAAATTGTTCTAATTTTGGCTGCTGCATTCTCTTTCAGTTGGCTCCTTTGTCCCTTCTACATATGTCCATTATTGTGTATGTTTTAAAATTACTTTTATTTTTATCACTTCCTTACTTTGTGGCACTATAAAATGCTGTGTAGTTCATTTTGAGGTTTTTTTTTTTAAGATTTTTTAAAAAACTTATTCGAGAGAGAGAGAGAGTGAGTGAGGGTAGGAGCAAGGGGGAGGGTCACTGGGAGAGGGAGAAGCAGACTCCCCACTGAGCAGGAGACCTGATGCAGGACTTGATCCCAGGACCCTGGCTGGGATCACGACCTGAGCCGAAGGCAGATGCTTAACGGACTGAGCCACCCACACACCCCTGTGTAGGTTCATTTTGTATATTTCCTGTCCCAGTCCTAGAATTGTCCCTTTCTCCAAGGATCCCTGGTCCCTTTTATTACTGAATAGCATTTGAAAGCAAGATGTGGGTATAGGTGTGCTTATTGCTATGGGGATGTTGTTGCTCCTGAGCCCAGTCAGCTGACAGAACAAGGAAATATATGTGTTATACTGTGCACATACATATCTACAGATATTTCTCTGTATCTACCATCTGTATCCATCTTAACCTAAACATGAATTTATACTGATGTCTCCAATTCTGATCCATTACCATATGTATCATTCAAACCTCTACCTCTTCTTTCCTGTTCTCACATATTAAAATTCCTTTCCAAAGATTCCTTTTCTATAAACCTTAGTGGCTTTAATTACATATTTTAGAATTTTTTTTTAGTCCTCAGAAACCATAATGTCTTCTGAAAACTAAGTAGTAATTGTGAATTGTCTGTTATACCAGCATTCTTTAGATGTGCAATTTATGAATATATTTCATAATTTCTAGAGGATATGCCTTTTTCTTTTCTTTTTTTCCATTTAAATTCAATTAATTAACATATGGTGTGTTATTAGTTTCAGAGATAGAGTTCAGTGATTCATCAGTCTTATACGAATGATACCCGGTGCTCATTACATCACGTGCCCTCCTTAATGTCCATCACTCAGTTGCCCCATCCCTCCAGGATATGCCTTTTTCAATTTTCTAATGTAGCACTGACACAACCAAATATCTTTCAGTTTCTCTAATAAGAAGCCAAAAGTAGATAAATCTATGCTTAGTATTTAATGTTTCAGTATTTTATCTTATTTGGAAATGATCTAGAAATTTAATTGTAAGCACAAAGAGTTAGGGGTCCCTGGAAAAAGAAAGATAAGACATAGCTTCCTTGACATCAGAAGAGTTATTTCAGGCTCCCTGCCATCTTGTGGTCTGGGTCTGACCAGCACTACTGGCCCAAAGAGTATTTCTTGCAGAACTTCCTGGGATATATAGAAATTGCAAAAGAATAGACCTCAGCAGTCTGAAATAATTTTAAGGGAACGAAAGAATGTAAGAACAAACAGCCACTATTAGGCCCGAGATAGCCTAATCATATCAGGAACAATAAATCAGTGGTAAAACTCCCAATTGCTCGTTCAGAAGTAAAGATCTCCCTGAAGCACATTCCTGAGTTATCTTTGCAGGATTTAAACCCCTTTGAGCACCCAGATACTGGCCCAACTAAAGGCAGAGAATTGATGGTGTTGACCTTTGTGGGCTCTGGTGACTTTGATCAGGCTCCATCAACTTAAGATGACTTTTGCCCTGGGGTGCCTGGGTGGCTCAGTCGGTTAAGCGACTTGCCTTTGGCTCGGGTCATGATCCCAGGGTCCTGGGATCGATCCCCACACTGGGCTCTCTGCTCAGCAGGCAGCCTGTTTCTCCCTCTCCCTCTGTGATCTCTCTTGCTTTCACTCTCAAATAAATAAATAAAATCTTAAAAAAAAGATGACTTTTGCCCCAATTTTATGCTAAATTCTCCCATTGCTCAAGCCCCTTCATGAATATGTATACACCCAGTAACCTTAAAAGTTCCCCAGTTTTGTTGTTTCAGGAGACAGACATTACGTTGGGAAATATCCCTAGTGGTCTCCTTTACTTGTTTCAGGTAAAACCGTTCCTTTTCCTATTCTTCGGTTTGGTTGTATCTTTTGGCTCAGAGAGGGGAATACAGTTCTGGGTAACAGTGACTATCCATAATTTAATTTAACTTAGTCAAACTCTAATGTTTTAAGTTACCAAAAAGATTTGGGGAAACTATTTAAGTAGACATAAATATTACTGAAAACTTCATTTATAAACTTAGATCTTGCTTACATCTATTAATTCACTTGTTCTTAACAATCATTTTTAGATTACCTATAAAAATTATATTAAACATGAGACAAAATCAGCCATTATCCCAAGTTGTTATTTTTGTGGTTAAAGGATCTTTTAGGACTTTAAATGAGCTTATTTAGCTAGCAAACTCAGGAGGAATAAAAGCTTTACATTTAATGCTGACAACTTTTTTTTTTTTTTTTAAAGATTTATTTATTTATTTGAGAGAGTGAGAATGAGAGAGAGTACATGAGAGGGGGGAGGGTCAGAGGGAGAAGCAGGCTCCTCGCTGAGCAGGGAGCCTGATGCGGGACTCGATCCAGGGACTCCAGGATCATGACCTGAGCCGAAGGCAGTCGCTTAACCAACTGAGCCACCCAGGCGCCCAATGCTGACAACTTTAAAGACACGTCTCTTTTAATTAAACCATCAACCTTAAATGAGCTTTCGTATCGAATATTTTTCCAGATCACTTGAACTTGAAGCACATTTAGGTTAATTTCTATTATATTTCTGATAATTCTTATGAATACTAATTTATATAACCACTTGTTTAAACCATTAGCCTATTAAATGTAATTCTTTTACAAGTTAATTTTGGCAATACCATTCAGAGGTAAAAAATTTTACACATCTACTGTCATCAGCTAGACCTGAAGACCTGACCTTTACTTCCCACCTGCTTGTACTCACTGACCTTTGTCCCACAATCTTCCTTAGGCTCTTCTTTCCAGCTTATCCCTTAACTCAGGGTAAAAGGAAAGCAAAACCACTCCTCTAGCAACAGCACCTGCCCTGACATGACCTCCATCTGGCCCAGGCCACCCAGACCAGTGTGATCTTAACCCCTGACCCCTGCTTGCGCAGATGGACCAAAGAGTGACCTCTAGAATGAGGATGACTACCTTCACCTCATTTAGTACTAGACCTCCGCCCAAGGAGGACACGCCTCATCTGCATAATATACAACGGGTGTATAGACATGTTTCCTTGAGGCGCATGCGTGACCTTATGCCCATCTCTGCACAGGATGACCAGGCTTCCCCATCTAAATATTCATCCTAACACCAAACAAAAGGAATCCAGCCACCCTTGCGCAGAAAGTCATGGCTTTGAAAGCTATTCCCCGTGATCTCCTTATTTGTTGCAAATAAATTTTCTCTGTGAGACAATTCAACCTGGAGCAGTTTCTGACTCACCAAGGAGTGAACTCACGTTGGTTCGGTGACATTACCACACATATATAGACACATAGGAACATACAGATGCAAACAGAGACCTTATGGCTTTGGCTTTAAATTTAAAGCCATGACATAAAATAGGTACAAAACTCATATAAAAGAAGTTGGTCCCAAATGACTTTCTCTGGCAGATGGAATAAGTTAAGTTTACTTGTCTAGATATCTAAAACTTTTTCTATTTAATATGTGTGGAGAAGATTTTTAAGATTTGTATTTGTCCCTGCAATTAATCTTGAGGAGGTTGTGCTAGAGTTTGGGCACAAGAGTCCCTTTGGTAGTTTTTATTTTAAAAAGGCCTCTTTTCCCTTTTCCCCACTACTGTCTCAGGCAGTTGGGGCCTATGTTTCAATTTAAAGATATGACAAGATTTATAACTTCAAGGGACAGAGAAAGAAGGCAAGTTCCTCCAAGAAGGACTTTGCTTTCCTAGTCCGATAATTTAAAAACCTTTTGAGATAACAGATGTTTTGCAATTGGAAAAAGGAATAGTTTAATTTTGAATTGCCTCTAGAGCTGATTTTTGCCTTGCAAAAGATTTGTAAGATAAGGACAGTTACTCTCAATTCCTCAAAAAATTGGGTTGTAATTTAAATAACATAGGTTGATCCACCTCTCCAAGTACATCATCTTCAATTTGCTTCTTTTCCTCTGGGTACAACATTGTAATTTTAAATATTTCCGGCAGTACTGAGTAATTCCTCTTGGGTGTAAGAGCGGTCACCAAAGAGGGTGCAAAGGATACTAACTTCCCTTCAGAGGAAAGATAGCCAGAAGAAAGAACAAATAACCTGCATGTCCTAGGCAGGCAAAAAGCCAAGCCCTTTCATGTAAAATAAGACAATTGCTATCCCTGGAAGAGAAAAGATCAATAACTAATGGGTCTGAATTTGGAGGGGAAGAGACAACTTGAAATTTTCTTTTCCTCTTTAGACTGGACACTATAAACAGAGATTCAGAGGAACTGATTCTGGTAAGAATTTTCACCCTTTGCTGCCTTCTGCCATTTTTTCCAGGATCCCCTGTGTAGGTTCTGGTATCTACCAGAGTTTCCCTTTCGTTGTTTAAGGGAATAACATAGCCATTTACAAGAATGTCCCTCAGTTTCATAAACTCTGAGAAGGGCCTGTATGGGGGCCCTCCTGTGAAGGTAGATATGGGGGTATCTGCAAGGCCATTAACCTGGGAGACTTTTGATTATGGTTGTGTAGTCCTTTCAGAATGGAAAAACAATTCAGACAGAGGATTAGTAGGATGAGTACTTGAAGGAAGAAAGAGGGGAGTAGTAAGAGTTAGCAAGTCTTACAGTCTCGTTTTAGGTACCTCTTACATCTTCAATTTTTCATTAGCCTTTTGCGATGAATCTTCAATGAAACTATTTTGGTATTTTGAAACCTTTTGGTGGCTTCCGCTTGGCAATTGAAAGAGGTATCCTATTCTGTTTAATTTGGGAATCCTTGCTTTCAGGTGCACTTTTCTTCTTCTCCTTCTTCTCCTTCTCCTTCTTCTTCTTCTTCTTCTTTTTAAGATTTTATTTATTTGACAGAGAAAGACACAGCGAGAGAGGGAACACAAGCAGGGGGAGTGGGAGAGGGAGAAGCAGGCTTCCTGCTGAGCAGGGAGCCCGATGCGTGGCTTGATCCCAGGACCCTGGGATCATGACCTGAGCCGAAGGCAGACGCTTAAGGACTCAGCCACCCAGGTGCCCCTCAGGTGCACTTCTTAAATGGTGATATCTAATTGGAACATTCCCCCTAGAGGCCATCGTATTTCTAGGCTGTAATTCCCCTGAAGGCTGATAGCAGTTTGGTAGGACCCTAGGTGCAAATGGAGTTAACCCACATGTCTTTCTAGCCAAATCTAGCTGCAAATAGGGTGCAACTCACATTTCTGCCCAAACTTTTTGGGGCCACCCAACTTTATGGTTACCAAACCAAATTCTTTAGGACACAAAACAAGCTTGTAGATTTTTACAGTTTCTGGGACCATGGTTCTTAGATGTAAAATAAGCAGGTGCGCTGGAAAGAGGAGTGCTTAATTCTTTGGATTTTAAGGATCCCATTTTATTATCATTTATTATTTTTCTTTCAGCTAAGCCTTTACCTCATGGGCACATTAACAGACACCGACAAGTACCTAGGAAATGGAGCTGTGGACACCAGGAGTTAACAGTTACCCAACCAACATGAGTTCACTCCTCGGGGAGTCAGAAACTGCTCCAAGTTGAACTGTCACAGAAAGGAAACTTTTTTTGCAGCAGATAAGGAGATCACAGGGAATAATTTCCAAAACTATGACTCCCTGAGCAAGGGTGGATGGATTCCTTTTATCTGGGGTTAGGATGAATATTTAGATGGGGAAGCCTGGTCATCCAGTGCAGAGGTGGGCATAAGGTCATCCATGTGCCTTAAGGAAACACGCCTATACACTCATTGTATGTTATGCAGATGTCCTCCTCCTTGGGTGGGGATTTTAGTATTATAAGGAGATAAAGGTAGTTCAATCTAGAGATCACAGGTGGACACCCAAATATAATTGGCTATAATTGGCAGACGGGAGTCAGGGGTTTGGCTCAAACTGGTCTGAGTGGCCTGGGCCGGCTGGAGATCTTGTCGGGGCAGTTGCTATTGCTGGCCGGGTGGTTTTGCTTTCCATTTGCCCGAGTTAAGGGATAAGCTGGAAAGAAGAGTTTAAGGAAGAATGTGGGACAAAGGTCATTGAGTGCAAGCAGGTGGGCAGTAAAGGTGAGGACTTGGGGTCAGCTGGTGACAAAACCAAGGAACAAGGGACTGGGGAAAGGATGAACCAGCAGACCTCAAAGAATGGAGACTGTGGGCTGATTTCCAAACCAGTGGAATACTGTAGCTGCCCACCAGCAGTTCCCAATGTGGAATCGGAGGACAGAAACGAAGACTGGGGTTTGGGTTACTTGGACTGTGCGGTGGAAGCCCCTGAGGACACCACTAGCAATTCCCAGCATGGACAACACCAGCAGACTCCACTGGGGGAGACTGCAGACTGGAATTGGGGAAAGGACAAAGCCAGCAAATTCCAGTAAATAGGGACAGCAGATTTGAACGGGGGAAGGGACTCCAATGTGGAACTGCAGAATGAACCAGGGTGGAGGGACCAGTGTTCTGTTGGAACCTCCCATCAGTCTAGACTGACCCATTGAGTGGAATGGAAAGCTGATCAGGAGCTTGAATGCAGAGTGAAACTCCAACCAAGAGGGACTCACCAAGGGCCCTTGGAAATGGCGAGAAAGACAGTGAACTCAGAAAGGGTCACAGGCCCCATGCCTGTTTCTCGTTTCCCTGAATGCTGTTAGAAGTGCGTTTCAGCAGCAATGTCCACAATAGCCAAACTGTGGAAAGAGCCAAGATGTCCATCGACAGATGAATGGATAAAGAAGAGGTGGTATATATATACAATGGAATATTATGCAGCCATCAAAAGGAATGAGAGCTTGCCATTTGCAATGACGTGGATGGAACTGGAGGATGTTATGCTGAGCGAAATAAGTCAATCAGAGAAAGACATGTATCATATGACCTCACTGATATGAGGAAT
Organism: Phoca vitulina; assembly: GCF_004348235.1. Classification (NCBI taxonomy): domain Eukaryota; kingdom Metazoa; phylum Chordata; class Mammalia; order Carnivora; family Phocidae; genus Phoca; species Phoca vitulina. The sequence continues at coordinate 19,108,428 of NW_022589735.1, forward strand.
TCTTAATCTCAGGAAACAAACTGAGGGTTGCTGGAGTGGG